>NC_090274.1:73037714-73352892 GCF_040414725.1 Anabrus simplex
TGGGGCAATATACTTTCCCAGTATATGCCATTCTTTTCAAATGCAATGTTTAGGAATGACTTCCAATTAATTAACAGAGTGGTACCTTTGAATTCAAATGCCACAGCAGTTCCAAGGATGAACCTGGGTATGATTCTTGGTACAAGGTGAGACCATTGCTAGACTTCCTAAATTCTTTGTGGAAGAAATTGTATATTCCTGCACAGGAAGTCTCACTAGAGGATTCCTTGATTGGAATGAAAAATAGAGTTGCTTTCATACAGAACATGCCAAACAAGAAACATACTCAATATTGAATTTTCACAACCGCATTGTAATTGAAACTGACTTTCAACCTATTAGGTCGTGTTATGTACATTTAGTACATGTTGAAGAGATGTTAAGTACAGAACAAAAATGGCCAACCGGACACCAGTGGGATCCGATTTCACGTCAGGAGGTTGTGGGTTCGGATCCCACTGGTGTCCGGTTGGCCATTTTTGTTCTGTACTGAACATCTCTTCAACACGTACTAAATGTACATAACACGACCTAACAGGTTGAAAGTCAGTTTCGATAAGAAACATACTCGATTTGGCATCAAACAGTTTGAACTGTGTTGCATACTGAGCTGTACAATGGCAAGTACTTTTTTTTGCCTCAGTTGACCCAGACAGCATGGCACAGAAAGTAGTTACCATTTGTTTACTGATAATTTCTATACAAAGTGTCAGTTGGCAGATGTTCTCCATCAGAAAGGGGTCATGCTCACAGGAACAGTCCGAGCAAATTCTAAGGGCCTTCCTAAAGAGCTCATGAAGACAATACTGCAAGTTGGTGATGTCCTCTATTATAGAAAGGGGGAGGTGCTAGCTTGTTGATTCAAAGAGAAGAAATCCAGAAAGCCTGTCATGCTGAAACTGTGTTGGTAAAGGCAAAAAATGGTAAGGAGGTATCCAAACCATTGCATACTGCCAAACACTACAATAAACACATGGGTGGAGTAGACCTGAAGGACCAGAAGGTGCATCATGTAGCTGCAAAACATGCTACAAGGAGATGCTGGAGAAAAATCCTTCAAAATGCTTGACATGACAATGCTAAATTCATACATTGCCTACTGTGACAACAGACATCTGCCTCCAAATGAATCGTCACGACTACATTGTTGAAGTAGTGGGGACACTGGCAAAGAAACAAACCCCAGCTAGGCCTAATATTCCTCCAAAGCCATCACCTGGACCGTCTGGAGACAGTACCATTACTATGCGAAATTGCTTGCACGTCAAGAGCGAAAGTGGTCCAACAAGAAAGAGGGGAAGATCATCACACTGGTGTCCAGGGAGCTATGAGAAGTGTTGGGGACATGTAGAGCACTATCACAGATCCAAAGGACTTAAAAGTTGCCATGTGACTAAAGGCTAGGGACCTAAAAATTGTTGAATCTCTATGTAGTGTTCAATTCGAATGTTCTTCAGTGTTCAGGACACAGGTACACACTTAGAAGCCTGAAACATTGTGTGATGTTAGTTCATGATATTTTCAACAAATTGTATATTACAAAAGTTACTTACTAGGCATTTTTTTTCACAAAAACACCTCAAACTTTGAATCTAAAAATAAAAAATAAATTTAAAAAGAAGACTTCTGTCAAAATGTTTTGAAATAGGCTATATAACTTGTATTGATGTTGCAAATAATGCACTATGCTGTATCATTTATAAAAATGTGTCCATTAAAAGTGATTAAAATGAATTATTATTCCAACAAGTAATTTTCTACATTATTTGCCTGGCACTACAGACTATACTGCATGGCACTTGTAGGGTCAAATGAAAGAGTTCAAGGCAATAAAGTGCAACAAATATTCAGCTTTTGCAGAACACATTTATAACAATAATCATAACTTTTTAGGAATCGAAGAGGACATGAAATTAATTGTTAAATGTAATTATGGATTTGAAATAAATACCCGCAAAAACATGGAGATATTCCTGGCACAGATAACGGAAGCTGATAAAATTTTAAATGAAACAGTCGCAAGCAACATATTGTTCACAACCTTGAGGTGATGTATTATCATGTGCTTCCAGCATGCCCTGTACTTAAAGTTTAATGTTTGTCTAATACTAGAACAACAGCCGGAACACGCAAATAACCCAACCCTTCTTACGGTATCTCATAATATTTTTTACATCATTATTATTTTTTTAAATTTCTTTTATGTACTGTGTGCATACTTTTAAACTGGTTTTCTTTCTCTTTCTTATTTTACAGTTGATTTCAACAGGGGTCTATTTTAACCTTTAAAACTCAATGTGACAACACACTCATGTAAAATCAAATGTTTTAAAAATAATTTTACCACTGATGATGGACCTTAAGAGTCCGAAAACTGGTTTTAAAATAAAATTTTATGTGATGATACGACTGTACATGATTACCGTAATTATAAGTACTGTCATCAGCACTGTTAATAGCACGGCTTTGATATTTTATGATGATTATATCAAACAAGGCAAAATTATGACATTAAAACACAGTAGTTAAAACAGAAGCACTTTACGCATCTGAAACTATAATAATTGGTGGCAGATCTCAAATAAAGTTGATCAAAAAACAAGAAAGAAAAGTCCTCAGGAAAATCTTACACCAAAGTGCGAAAATGGAATTTGGATGAAAAGAAATCACATGAAATCTACCAAGTTACAGAAAAATCGCAGATACAATCAGGAAATGACGATTACAATGTTACGGTCACAAAAACACACACACAGAAATGCTGTCAATTGTGTATGTTATTTTATTTACAAATTATATACACATTACACACATATTAGTAAACCAACATTTTGAAAAAACACTTCTACGAAGAAGAAGAAGAAGAGGAAGAGGAAGAAGAAGACTGCTACATTAACATGTCAACCGATCACCAACATAACAAAATCACAACGTAAGTTCACATACTTGACTAACAACTTTCACTAGCAACTCTTGCTAACAACTCAACTACAACTCCCAAGACTGCCTCTTTATATACATTGCCCGGTCAGACTTCTAGAAAAGTATGACGTGTTTTCTCGTGATTTGTAGAGTCTCCAATAACCTATGTACAATGAATGGAATTTTCTATACAACTCTAGTGACAAGATGTGTTGTTCTGGATTCTTACCGTGTGTTGCACAACATTTCACTGGATTTATACATCATATTTACAGGTAATAATAAATTATATACTATTAATTACGTGTTCTTACATTAAGTCAAGTCACATTAATATACATACAGCAGACGTGTCATGACATAACCTCACATGTTTTGTTACACAAATAATACGATCACGATTTATGCCAAATAAAGCCTGAACATAACTACATAAATAATAATAATAATAATAGATGTAAACAACTTCTTAACCGCACCTCACGTCATAACTTAATAATACCACCACCACCTACTAATTGAGCTCGATATTTCTACTATTTACCCATGGGTTAGAGAATTCTTTCCATGTTACACTAGTCCATTACACTTGCATCAACTTATATAGAATGGACATAAGAGGCTCACAAAGAAAATTTTAAACTTAGCCTTATCAATGAAAAATCACAATCATTGGCTAAAAGAGTTCAGTGAAGACCTAAATGAAATTGGCATTAATGAAGAAAGCATTCAAGATAGAATAAAATTCAGAATCCTAATTCACAAATACAAATTTTCTGTAAAGCCCACCCAAATAAATACAGAATGGACTGAACAACGTAGAAAGGAACACAGCGAGCGGAAGAAGAGATGTTGGGAAGAGAAGAAGAGAAACCAAAAAAGTGCTAATAAATTCAAACATGCTCCATAGTTGGGCATAACTAATCAAGAAGAAAAGGGCTTTGAAAATACCGTACAAAAGTAAAGTCTTAGCAGTTTCCAGTAAGTCGCACTGTACAGTGATAGTAACTAGCCATGAGCTGTACATATCTGGAACAACTATTGTTCAGCAGCTGTAATTTGCATGTGTGTTGTGATGTTGAGATGACAATATTATGAGCAGCTTGACAACCTCTGTTCTGCCAGAGAAGTTCCCCACGCTACCTGCTAGGATGTGGAACGCAGCCACAGTGAATTTTAAAATCTGTAGTCTGGTGCTTTGTGCGGACAAGTTAACTACTGAAGTTGCAAGATATTAGTATCATTCCATATTGACACTTTTTACTTTACACTAGAAACATTTTTATTATATTGTCCTGTTCAATACATGTATCCACCTTTTGATGGAGTGATTTTTAATCAAACATGTTTTGGCTCATTTTGAGCCATCTTCAATGAAACAATTATTAAAAAGTACATGAATTGACGTTGAAAGATTATAATTCTTCCTCCTTGGTTTTAATGATACTCTTTCAACATCAATTCATGTACCTTTTAATATTTTTTCACTGAAGAAGGCTCAAAATGTTTGATTAAAAATCACTCCATCAAAAGATGGATACATGCATCGAACAGGAGGATGTATAAAGACTTTTCTATTGTAAAGTAGATATTGAAGAGCGTAACTTCTTACTGGAATAATTTTCGAGAATGGAACAGCAACACTGAAATTGTTAAAGAAAAGTTTTGGAACACATTTCCAAATAAACCTTTGCCACATCGAGAAGTGGTCCACACCTTGATAAAATTTAGAGAAACTGGAGTTTTATTTGATGCAGCACGATGTGAGAGACCTCGTCTTAACAGAAGATAAAATTGTGAAAGTTTGGACAAATTGTTGCAGAGTCCTTCTAAATCAAGTAAAAAACTGTCTCAAGACCAATGCATCAATACCTGCAGCTCATAGAACTGTGAACTGAATATTTCGGTCTACATGCAAAGAAATGTCAACTCGTGAATTTAAAGTGCCAGATCATGACAACAGAGTTTATTACCAATGGTTTCAGAATTTCATTAGCAAAGAAATATTGAAATGTTAAAATTCTGTGTTTTATACAGAGGAAGCTTGGTTTTACCTCAAAAGCAGTGCTCATTCTCTCTCATAACCTGCTTAATGTGAGGTGGCATGCGACTGCCTTGACGTGCTATTGTGAGCCTTGCATACAAATTGCTCGCTGCGGAGAGAATACTCGAGGGCACTGTATTATTTAACACAGGAACTCCGTCCAATCCAAAATTTATTTTCTGTTTTTACAGGTTTGCGGTATATAGGAGGCCCAGTTAAGGCAGGTTTTGCTGTAATGATATCTGCAAATAATCATACATCATCCAAGCTGCTGCTTCAACTCCAAAGTGTAGGCTGAAGAAAATGCATTAAAAAAATATATGTAACTATATCAATTACAGTATTTCCACTCATATTGATTTACCTGAGAATGTTTATAAACAATCAGGTCACATGATTTTTATTGAGAGTAAATTGTCCGCTCCCCTTATAAATATCCCAGCCCCAGTTTTGAAGCCAGTGATTTAAACAATCATAGAATTAACAACAGAGTTTAACCAATTGGAGACGAAAGACAGGCACTGCCCGTCCTCGGCTCCTAATTGCCGTAATTACAAAAGGTGGACGGGCGCCCATCCGCCATTTAGATCTCAAATTTCTTACTCATAAATATAGATAGCACTGATTATTAATATCTGTAGTGTGTATTGAAGTGTTTGGAAGTCCCTTGACCACTATCAATTATTTCATGTATTTTCTTAATCTTTGGTGGATATCTTTTCAGATACGCGTGTGGTTTGTTTATATTGTGATCATGGTGGTGCCAAGGCCTGAAGGCAATAAAGTCTATCGAATCTGGTGAATTTCTTGAGAGGGTGAACAAAGTTCTAAAGGAAAGTGATTGTGATATAAATGATGAGGAATCCAGTAAAGGTAATTTTGATGACAATTTGAGTGAAAGCAGTGAAGATAGTGAGGAGTGTGTAAATGAAAACGATGTATGCGCGAGTGATTGGGCCTGGATTCACGAGCCAAATAATCCAATAAAATTCCATTTCAACAGTGAATGCTGAGTCAATCCATTAATTTCTCGACAACTGCTTGAATCTGGAACAGAGTTAGATGCACTGTACTTAGTCAATTCTTGAGCGATGATTTCTGGATGGAGATCGTAAACGAAACTGATAAATATGCACACAATCCATTTCTGGATTGTAAAGATTGTGGTAATACATAGAAAGATGTATCTGTACATGAAATGAAGGCTTATTTCACTGAATACAAAAATAATGTAAATGATTTCTGGAGCACAAAGAAAAGTTTTATATTCCAGTGCACAAAGTGCCTTGTTCCTCTTCATTTGGAAAACTTTCAAAACATACCACCCAAAGAAAAACTTTGGATGCCTCTGAAATGTTTTATTCGGTTTAGCCACACAAAACCTATTTTTAAGTTAGGAAAAAAAAAAGGTAAATATTCCAGTGTTCTGATCCTTACATTAGAATTAAGCTAAGCTAAGAAATATTCAGTCACACAAGTCAAACAAGTTCGGAATTAATTCGGATTTCAATCAGTTAAGTGTGTTCAGCATCAGCTATTTAGAAAGAACAGGGCAGAGTAGGAAAGGTTACTTTCAGGAAAGAGAAACTGTGACCATCCTGTGTCAGGGAAGTGTGATGAATATGTAGAGTCTCTTCAGCATAGAAAAGCACCCAGTTTCACTAAAAAAAGATATTTGTTCGTGGCGTTGGCCTATGAAGATCTTTTGCCATTACTTTCACCATTTGGGAGGAACCTGTGTGTAAGTGGAATTGCGGAGGTATAGAGTATTGAATGTGAGGCAAGGAACATTAAGGATGACACAAACGCCCAGTCCCCAGGACAGGGATATTAATCAGTTACAATAAAAAACCCTTGACCCAGCCGGGAAACAAACCCGGAGCCACCGGGTGACAGGCAGACGCGTTGCCCCTTTACCGCAGGGCTGGAGGACAGTTTCCACTTTAAGGCCTATACAAACTTAAGCACTCCGAACAGTGATGATGGTCTGCCCGATTTAATAAGACCCAGTATTACCTCCTTCTCAAAGATACTGTTGTGTAGATGTGTGCAGAATGACTAAAAGCACACACATTCAGCATCTACCATAATGCATGTAAAAGAAAGTTCTGTTGTACAATGTTACTAGATTTGTAATCCTGTCTTGATCAGTCAGCTTATGAGAGAGAGGCCGCTGCACGACCATGCACCGAGACTAAACTAGATTTATTATGCTTTCCCCACAGGGGAGGGTAAAACCTGGTGTCTGCACATAACATACTCCAGTCAAATAACACCAAGGAGTCCACCCAACGTTTAACATCTCCATGTGACGGACAAATCAACATCGTCATGTATGATCAATGCAGACAGATCTGTAATCAGCCATTCCGGGTAAAGCGGGAATTCTACGGAAAAAATATTTGTTTATAAATATGTTCTATTTTCATGCAGTGAGTAGATAAAACTTCTAATTTAAGCATTCTGCTTAGATATTTTGAAAAATAATATATTTGATATGTTTTATTGCTAACAGACGCAGCTGGTTGTAGTTGGAAGTATATGGCCAGTTTTATTCACTGAAGTTGGAAGAACTTATTGACATGCAGTTCAACTGTTAACTCCATTATCAGGAACTTTACTGCTGATTTTATGTTTTGAGACTCTACACACTGAATTTCAGAGACCAAGGTGAGCAAATTTATTGATTAAATGTAAACCAGTAGTCAGATGTACATGGTGTAACATCTGTGACAAAAAAGAAGAAACTTTTTAAAAATACATCATTGAACTAAATTTGTTTTTGTCAAAGGTAGAAAATGTTGACTTTCTATTAAAATAATATCCGAGTTTAAATAAGAATATAATAGGCGTCACGGATGTTACATTTCTATCACCACTGATACATTTAGTTTAAAGCTGTCTAACTTTATGAACTATAATCCATGTTACACAACATATAACCGGGAAAATTCAGACAGATTTACATTATATTGCTGATGTGTAGAATTTGATTTTATTAAGTCACACAGTAAAATGAATTTAATTTTCTTTATTCCATCTATAATTTTTTAAATGATGAAATGTCCTTAAAATTAATGGTAGGTACACAGAAACATAAAATAACCTATAATTTAGTCTAAACTCATGTATTTTCTTGTAGATAATGCCACCTGCAAAGTCTGCTCCTAGAATGGCAAAAATGAGAGCTAAAATTAAATCTAAAAATCCATAGAGATGGGCTGCATATTTGGAGAAGGATAGGGGAAGGAATAGGTTAAAAAGGCAAATGTGAAAAAGACAAAATCCTTTTGAATTTGAGGAGAGAAAAGACTAGACTGAGGGTGCAGGAGTGGAGGAGGGAAAAACCAGAAGCAATAAATATTCTTCAACGAGCACACTTCGAAAAGTTGTCCACAACGCACGTAAGGCTTTGCCATTCAGCCCTTCAAAAAAACAGGCTGTTGTCAGGCAACTTTTAAAAGAAGCTTTCCCAAGTCCAACATCCACATTACGAAAGTTACAGTGTCTCACAGGGGACGATCATTCTGAAAATAAGATTTGGAAACAGTGAAATCATTTTTTGAAAATTATGACATCAGCTGGCAAACATCTGGCAAAAGAGACTGCGTTGCAGTAAAAGATGAAGTCACAGGGAAGAAGGAGAAAAGACAGAAACGCTACCTTGTAATGAATGATGCAGAAGCTTACCAACGATTCTTGGAGATACATCCTGAAGTAAGGATATCTCTTTCAAAATTCTTTGAAACACGTCCCAGACATGCGAGACCAGAAAGACAATCCCCACAATCTATATGTTTGTATTAAGCATGAAAATTTCAGATTTTTAGTTCATGCTATTTCTCGTTTCTGTCTTGATTATCAAGGAAATATTTTAACACCAAGGGCACTGCTACGGAAAATGTGCTGCAATATTTGTGAAGAGCGGGAGTGCCTGCATTTTTTATTTCGGAAGCAAAGTCTGCTTGTAGAAGTAGTATTTGTTAAGAAAAGTCTTTAAAGTCTTATTCATGTTATAATTACAAATTGGATAATGACCACACATTACCCTTTTTTTCAGTCCATGGTTTCTTCCATCCAATAAATAAAATAATTTGCTCTGATTTCTATTTAGAGGCCTAATAATTTATTACTGCATAACTGTGTTAATTATACAATGTAATATTAATATATCATGCATCATGTCAGATTTAACATCCGTGACATGAATAAAGCAGTTATAAAATCAATCCTTTTTCAATTTTTTAAATTAATATATCAGAATTAGGATCTTTAAAGCTTTCAGATCAACACAATGTGTGTAAAATGAATGCTGTCTAAGGCACTAACCTGAATTTTTAATTTTAGTTCATTGCCTGTAAGGTGAGTTCACAAATTCTGTAACATCCGTGACGGAACATTTGTTTCAGTTTCCGGAATAGTAATAAATTTTACTCAACATAGTTTCTTTTGTAGGGAGTTCATTAGCATTTACCGTGTTTCATGTTTAAAAAATTCGCAAAATGCATTTACAGTTTAATGTTAAGGGCTTTGAATTAGTAAAAATGTAACATCCGTGACAACTGGAATGGCTGTAATTTAATACAGGCTTCTGGCATGCAATCTAATGTTGTTTCCTTTTCTGCTGGCCAACATTCTGATGGTCAAAACTTTTTTCCAACAACAGAACTCAAACTGGCTAACCATGGCGTCAGACCACTGTTACACAATATGGCTGAATCCTGTGCTCTTTCAAAACAGCACAAGAACATTTTTTATTTCTATATAATCTAGATAGAACTAAATGTTTTGTTTAGCACATGAAACATTTAATTACCTCCACATGTGTACACCATTGGATGAACAATTTCCTTGGGTTGCTGCTCCATGTTGATTTATGCCTGAAACAAAAGTAAATGATTAGGCTAGACTTAGCTTCTAGTGAAGGGCAATCCAACCGCTAGCTACTTTGTATATCTCCAACAATAAAAACAAATTGTTCCTTACATCCTTAGACGAAACAGTTTTGTTACCTAGGAACACAAATCACGAGCGATAATCGGAGCATAACAGAAGTCACGAAAAGGATAGCAATGGCAAAGAGAGCCATCTGCTGGCCAACAAACATACTCGGAAGGCCTTTGCAAAAACCTCCCCATGGAGTGAGCTTCTGTATGGTTGCAAAAGGTGGAAATTAAGAGAGCAGGAAAAGAAAAAACTAGAGGCAACTGAAATGTGGACCTGGAGAAGAATGCAGAGGATAAGTTGGACGGCAATGAAGAGCAATACTGAGGTCCTCAGAGAGATAGGAGAAAAAAGGAATCTGATAACTGAAATTGAAAAACGGAATAAAATTTACTGGTGACATTCTGCAGCATGAGGAGTTCCTTTGTAACATCAGTGAAGGAAGAATTACTGGAAAAAGAGGAAGAGGACGACCCAGAGTGTCTTATATCAAGAGTCAGCTTCTGAGGATAAAGTGCAAGACAGTTTCTGCACTGGCATTTGTTTTAGGCATCCCAAGATTATCTTTGCAGTATCGTCCATCGATGTGGATGAATAATACATTTTGTGCATTATCTCTTGGTACTTCCTATAATGAAATTAAATTGCCAGCAAAGAACCACAAAGAATGAATGCCAACTGTAGCAACAGTAATACTGTACCCATCTGCCAAACCAAAAAAAGAGTCTTCCTGTTCTTTCCAAACATTTTGTCATGCGACTAGCAAGTGGCAGGGAACAGAAACCCGAAGTTCCAAAATTTTATAAATATTAACATGTTGTGAGAAGGGACTAGGAAAAGCCCAGGAGATGATGCAAGTAGGAAATATATTTGTTACACTTCCTCTAGCTGCACCCTAAAATTTCTTTAGGCAGGAAGAATGTCTGTATTCAACAAACACAGTATAATTAAAAAAAAAAAAAAAAAAACAGCCTCCCAGCTTGCCTAAGATTATTTTTAATGGAGACAGTTTTGTGAATGAGGTTGAAAAAACATTTTCTCTCTTTCATATCTGGGATATGATATTCAAGCAGGCAGAATGAATATACAGTCTAAACAACTCCAAAAGATTCATCAATTAACGGTCATTATAAACGATAGTCACACAAAAGGGTCTTTCTTTTTGTTGCTAAAAATACAATATCTAAGTTTTAGGCTGCATAGTTAATTAACAGAATAAGTTAAAATTTCAAAATACAGCATTTGTGGAGTGGAACAGAGAGGAAACAGTACGTACAGCAATAACATGTCAGCAGAATATAAAATAACTAGCTGATGTACCCGTGCTTTGCTACGGGATTCTCAGAATAGAATAGAATAGATTTATTTATCATCAACAGGTTATTTTCCCAATTAAAGATGATTCAATAAAACATAATATACAACAAATACACCTTAAGTAAATAACAATAATTTCCTAAAATAATAACCAAGTTCAAACTAAATCTAGAGACCTTTTTATATGCATATTTACAAAACCTTAAATAAAATAAAATAAATAATAAATAAATAAATAAAATGAAATCTCCTTAAATAATTGACATTATTAAACTACATGTAGTAACTTTTACTGACTTTGTGGTTTTCCTAACTGAAGTTAACATAGGTCATCACAAAAAACGTCAGTAGGAATGTAGCGATTAAAAGCAATGTTATCACATAAAATACTCGATCAAATGAAAAACTGCACATTTTCTCACTTTTAACGAACAGTACTATGGTGCCGATCTAACAGTCCAAACTTCCAGAGCTGAAATGACCAGGCCGCAGACAGCCGTGAACACTTCCGTTAAATATGCACACTTCTCATTCCAATCAGTGCCTCAGAGTAGGGACTGAATAGCTAGAATGCTATGATGAACCAGTGTGTTACGTACCAGTAGTATTGGAAAATTTATGAAACAGAGGAACGGCATACTAAAGAAGAAAGTTATCTAACTCCCCAGCTACTTCCCGCCAATATTCAGGCAGGCTCGGTAAGAGTGGGCGAGTTGGCCATATGGATAGGGGTGCGCATCTGTGAGCTTGCATCCGGGAGATAGTGGATTCGAACTCCACTGTCGGCAGCTCTGAAGATGGTATTCTGTAGTTTCCCATTTTCACACCAGGCAAATGCTGGGGCTGTACCTTAATTAAGGCCAAGGCCGCTTCCTTCACACTCATAGCCCTTTCCTATCCCATCGTCGCCATAAGACCTAACTGTGTTGGTGTGACGTAAGGCAAATTTAAAAAAAATACTCGGTACGCAGCAGTAATCCTATTTATCGGAGATGAGTGGCAACAGAATACAAAGCATATCACAACAAACAATGGTCAATGTAATGTTACTGTTGATCAATTTTCTGAGCTTTCTAAATTGTAGGCCTTCACATTTAGTTTTCTTTCGACTCTGTGATATTAGGCCATCTTATAGAATTATTTATAGTGTAGACTGTAGTTCCTTATTCTCCGACTTTATATACCGATTTTCATTAAATCCTGTTTACCCATTTTCTCTTGACTTGGCGCTGATAAGGACTTAGTCACAAAAATCCAAATTCATGAATATCTCTGATCATAGCCGGTATGGTAACAATGTATAAGACATAAATGATCGGAAATATTATACAACGTACTACATAACTTTAGTTATGCAGTATTTATCGATACGACCACTAATAACATAATTATTTGGGAATTAAGTTTTAGGCCTACCCCTAACCTACCATTTAATTCAGCGTGAATAACATTATTTATGGCCTAGATCATAGCGACTTATTCTCGAACTTTGTGTAGCTATTTTCATTAAGATAGGACCACTAATAACAAATATGAGAATTCCATTGTATGTCTTCCCCTAAATTATAATTTTTCTCAGCGTTAATACAATTATTTATGACCTAGATTATTGCAACTCATTCCCCAATTTTGCATACCGATTTTCATTCAGATATGACCACTAATAACATAAATATTTGAGAATTAAATTATAGGCCTTCCCCTAAACTACCATTTCAGTCAGCATGAATAAAATATTTATGGCATAGATTGTAGCGACTTATTACCCGACTTTGTATACTGATTTTCATTAAATTCTCTTCAGCCGTTTTACATTAATAAAAATAATCTATAGATCATATCTCAGCCATAATGCCAGAGTCATTAGAAAAATTATTTTAGCTACCTATATTAGGCCAGTTTTTGAAATACCACATTCTAGATACTCTTCTACACTATAAAATGCCTTTTTCCTTAAAAATTGTGACAGTACACTGTTAAATGCACTATTGTCTAATGTTCAAATTGGTAGTAGAAGCTTATCGTACATCTTAAGCTGTTGATAACAGTGGCAGTTTGTGCTTTTACTAAGCCTGGAGTGAGGAGTATACAGATCATTCTTGTATCTTGTGTCGTGCATGTGAACTGTAGTTCTTTAAATTTGGAAAGAACTGTCATAATTTTTAGGCTCACAAAGAAGGTTTTACAGGGGTCTCTAAATTCTAATCCAGCAATTAGACGGACTGCCTTTTTCTGCCAAATAAATACATTATTTGATGTAGGACAATTGCCCCATAACCTGATCCCATACAGTATATGAGGGTGAAAGAAAGCATGATAGGATGCAAGTAGCATATCCCGACTGATGCAGGTTTTCAGTTTCCGCAACAGACACCACACCCTGGCTAATCTCTTACGGAGTTCCGATGTATGTATTTCTCAGGTAGTCCTGTATCTACATGTAGGCCTAATTATTTAACAGAATTACGACAGTCATTATTTACAGTGTGATCCAAGGTAAATAGGATATTTTCTGTTTTAGTGACTTTGTTAATGTTACTGTGGGCACGACTGATACAGAAATACCATCCTTTTTAAATTCTGAGCAATGTATAGACAAAACTCTTATTTTATATATATATAGATAATTGAGGAAAGATATAGCAACAATGTAGCATGGTCTTGGCTTCTCTCTGTCCTTTCATGTTGTAGAAATCGGGGAGTGTGATACACCCAAGTCCTTCGCGATGCTGATGTTTGATTCCCCATTTTGTAATCGCCGTATTATGTGTGACTTTTCTTCAATATTTAAAAATTTTCCCTGTCTTTTGTGACGTCTACACAGCGATGCAACCATGTGACAGACTGGTGTGAAAAGGGGAAACTATGCAAAACCATTATCAGGGCTGCCGACAATGGGGTTCAAACTCACCAACTCCTGAATACAAGCTGATAGCTATTTGACCCAAAGTGCACAGCCACTTGTTCTGTAGTTGTTTATTAATGCATTTTGCATTTAAAGTATTCAACTCTAGGTTGGCTATCCTGCTTGTCTAATAGATGTGCTACTTTCACTAAAGCGCAGGTACGATGCCCATTCTTGACATTACAGAAAAAGCATTTCTAGAAACACAAGAATTTCTACTTGCTGTAAATAACCTAATATGATGGTTTGGGTTTAGCCCTATTTAAAAAATGGTTGTGCCCATTACAGATAAATCAAATAATTAAAATTTGAGGGTTAGCCCGTTCTTTCTGGGCATGTCTTCAATTGCTAACAATTTGACTTCTGACCCATACTATGATTGTGTCTCAATACATTCTTGACAAAAATGGATTCGCAAAATTGTCCAAACGACCAAAACCCATGAGAGATCTGTGAAAATTTCCATCACAACCATGGCCATGGGACATGGCTCCTAGTTGAGAGACACCACGAGAAGAACACTTTCCTGGACCTTGAGAAAGCCTTTGAGTGATCTGGGTATCTATCAGTTGGGTGCAGCTGCAGGAGAGACTGGTAACTATACTCTGAGCCACCTTTGGAGCAGGCTAAATCCGAAGAGAGGGGCAAGACGGGGGTGAGAGGCGCTGCAGCTACGGTGTTGTCACGTGGTAGGAGAGGAGAAAATGGGTGCACGTTTCATGCCTTCCGACAGTAGAGGTTACGGCAATAGTTGTTCCAATGCACAGCTGCCATAGATGTCTCGACCACATGGGTGCACTTACTATCACGGTCCGTTTAAAACAGCATTACAATAATTTTCTCAGAGTGCTTCAGTAGCAGCGACTGGGAATTACAAGTGAAGAAAAAAGCTAACAAAGGCTTGAAGCGAATTTTGACCGAGAGGTTGAGAGTTTACTGACAGTAATAATAGATTTTTTGAGATTTTGATTTTTCACTATACAATAAAACTCTCACCAAAGGAACAATATTACACGAGTATTACAGTTAAATAGAAGTATGGTGTGATTATACAATTAAAAATCATTTAGTATTTGACTACATGCTAAGAAACTAACAAACACTAAAGAGACTGCCAGACTGATGACTGTGTGGGTGAATCATACCTCCGAGTCTATGACCTTATCCCTGCTACTCTTCCTCACAGCACATGCAAAGTGTCCACTACTTGCTGTGGCGCTATACAAATCGGTTACCAATACGAACAACATTTTGTGTGCATATTCCCTAATAATTAAAGAAGTCCGCCTCTGTGGTGTAGTGGTTAGTGTGATTAGCTGCCATCCCCGGAGGCCCAAGTTCGATTCCCGGCTCTGCGATGAAATTTGAGAAGTGGTACGACGGCTGGAACAGGGTCCACTCATTCTCGAGAGGTCAACTCAGTAACGGGCGGTTAGATTCCCTCCTCACCCATCCTAGAAGTGGTTTTCTGTGGCTTCCCACTTCTCCTCCAGGTAAATGCTGGACGGTACCTAACTTACGGCTACGGCCGCTTCCTTCCCTCTTCCTTGTCTATCCCATATGATCTACCCGCCCCACCACAAGCCTCTGTTCAGCACAGCAGGTGAGGCCACCTGGGCGAGGTACTGGTCCTTCTCCCCAGCTTTATCATCTGACCGAAAGTCTCATGCTCCAGGATACTGCCATTGAGGCGGTAGAGGTGGGATCCCAAGTCCAAGGGGAAAAACCAACCCTGGACTGTAAACAGATTAAGAAAGAATAATTAAAGACAATAAAGAAAAGAATTAGTTGATAAGACAACATTTTGCTCTTTTTAATAATTTCTAGTTTCAGCTGGCTAAAATGGAATAAAAGTGTAATTGGGGGGGGTGGGGGCATCACCCCTCTAATCGCCGCTACTGGTGTGCTTCCCTATAAAGAAGACGTGTATTTACATATTGTGCACTAATGATTCAAGCCTCTTTCACGTTTGTTGGTTTATTCTTACTCTTTCTCGTTGTTGGATATTATTGTGTGTACATACACTTTCACGCAATGGATCCAAACAAAAAGTCACCAGTTGAAAAAGAATTTTACGTCCGGCGAGAGAAAAATGATTCTCTCTGTTTATAAGCATTTCCGAGCAAAAACTGTTGTTGGCGGGATTACTACTGACAGACCCCTCCAGCCGATGCAATTCAAATACTTGGAGTTAGGTGAAACATCATGCCTTCCTGGTCTGGTCTTTGACTGGAATCAGGCGATATATTTAGATAATAATAGTGACTGATAAATAATAAAATAATATACGCCTAATATATATTATGATAATAATAATTGAATGTATGCAATGTTTATTATGCATGGCAAAGTGTAGTCTGCAATGCTTTAAGCATGAAATTGTGGTTAATACATAATTTAGTTCAGTGAATTAATTATCTTAAGATGTAGCCGTTAAGTGGCGGTATGGGACTCCACTAATACAAATAAGTTAATACATTAATTCTTTTAAATGTGCTTAAGTTACAATCTGTGAACTCTGCTGCAGTACAATTTCAATCGCGCGCTAATTCATTTGGCAACCGAGGTGGGTGTGACAAGGCCATGACGTTATTTCCTCATTAGTCTGTTCAAAAGGTGGCCTGGAGAATAGTTGGGCATGGCACTATCATCACTTTTGATCATCCTTTCAATGGACACATACAGTAGACCTGCACTAACACTTCTCTACACTGATGTTATACTAGCTGCTGAAAATAACCTTGATCTCCCATAACAAATCCAAGTATGGAAAGACTGAAAGTGCACCACACAGTCCTGCGCTGAGCCAAATCACCGGGTTTCCAGCCCGATCAACTATGACATCAACCTGACACCACACACACTATCAGATGGCCGCTTCATTCCAACCTGGCTCACACCAACTGTGTGAGGGGGTACTTTGAGGCAGCTTCTTCTAACGAATTGCGCACGCAACAGAATTTCTGACTCACTGCAGCTCAAGTCGACATTTTATTTGAGGCTACCAGGTTCTTACAGCCAAGAAATGTTTATTGTTCTGCGACCATTCCCGTTTCATAGGCAGAGTTCTTCATCATAATTAGAACCAAAAATATCTGGGAGTCATCTTGGACTGAACACTCTCCTTCAAGCAACTTAGCTCAGATATTCAAGACTCATAACATTCTTCATAAATTATGTGGAATTACCTGGGGATCTTCAGCCTCGAGATTGGTGTACTCAAGTGCTGTGTATTGAGCACCTGTTTGGATGAACAGTCATCATACAAGGTTTATTGACACCTAATTGAACACCACCATGCGCATAACATCTGGTGTAATCAAATCTACTCCATTTCACTGGCTTCCACTGCTGACGGGTATAATACCACCTGATTTGCGCAGATCTCCTGCCCTTATCAGAGAATTCCACAAGGTCTCCAGGATTCCTAATCTACCTGTACACAGGGACCGGCCACTTTTAAATCTTAAAGAGGCTATAATCACTTCAACCAACTCTGCGTGATGCTGCTGATATGGTCTTGAAGAATGGAAAGGTTGGTGGGAAGCTGCAACACAAGTGCACCTGCATAACATCATCTCAGGTGCTAAACTTGCAAGTGGATCTCAACTATCAGGCAAGAGCTGGACTGCCCTAAACAGAATCAGATGATGCTTGTTGTTTAAAGGGGCCTAACATCTAAGCCATCGGTCCCTAATGGTATGAAATGAGATGAAATGCAATGACAATTTCAAATTCTAAAATTCATCCACAGGCCAGAATTCAAAACATGATGAAGAATGAATGGATGAATCCTTCTTCTCCATCCATTCTCTTTTCCAGATTCTCTCTGGGTAGGGTAGTGTACCAAAGCCCTCCACCTTACTCGATCTTTCCACCATTCCTCTTCTAGTATTTTATTGCTATCGACTCCTCTATTTGCAATACAGTCCACAACAGAACTCCTCCATTTCATTCTAGGCCGTCCCCTAGGCCTCTTTGGAGTCTCTGTATCCATGAATATTCTCTTTGGTATTCTCACTCCTGGCATTCTCATCATCATGTGTCCAAACCATTTTAGCTTTGCTATATCAATCTCTTCTTGATATGTACACACTCCCACGATTCTCCTTATTTCCTCATTTCGTATTCTATCTCGTCTTGTCTTTCCCTGCACGCTCCTCAAGAACTTCACTTCAGCTGCTTGTATCTTACTTTGGTTCTGCTTAGTCAATGTCCAGGGTGCTGAAGCATAGGGCAATATACTGTAGGTTTATAATAGGATGAGTATAAAACCTTCTTGCACTTCATTGGCACATCTTTTTTTCCATACAATGTCTGTATGAGAATGAATGTAAAATAATCAGCAGATCCAACTCAAAATATTAAAAGTTAAAAATAATTCCAAAATCAATTCACTGACGAATTCAAAAAGAGGACGATGAATGATCATTAACTTAAAACATTGGTATATACTGACCAAGGGGCTGCTTTCAGAGCACAATCCCGAATCGATGGTGCTTGTTGTCTCAAGGGGTCCAAAATCCAGGTCAACGGCCCCTCATAATGGTACTTATCTCGAGTAAAATAGAACTATGGTATTTCATGGTACTGACCACAAGTAACATAGACCCACGGTGTTCCACATATTGTGGTACTACTCACATGTAACGCAGACCTATGGTGTTTCTTATATAATGGCGCCACTCATAGGCAACGCAAACCGATGGTGTTCCTGACAGTGATACTAATCACAGGCAACCGTACTGTTTCTCACGTAGTGGTACTAATCACAGGCAACGCGGACCCACGGTGTTGCTCATATAGTGGTACTAATCACAGACAATGCCCAGACCCATGGTGTTCCTTGAAACGCAAACCAGTGGTGTCCACAACCAGATGCTGAAACACCCCAGTGAAGAGTCTTTTTTTCTCCTTGGGGTGTTCCAACCAAACCTGGACAGAGAGGAGCCTTCGTCATAGTAGCGGATACTATACACGGGTACTGTAAACCCATACCGATCCATCCACAGACCCAGGGTATTTCTCACATAGTGGTACTAATCACAAGAAAAGTCGACTCATTGTGTTCGACATGTGATGGTACTAATAACAGGTAATATCATAGTTCTATGTCATCATCCCTTGGTCGCCCCTTTTAGTCACCTCCTATGAAAGGTAGGGGGTACGGTAGGTGTATTTTTTGCCTGCGTCCCCCCACCCACAGGAGGTGAATTAAAATGGGCCATGGCAGGTGCAAAGATGCACTATACAAGAGGAACAAGCTGCCTACTCCAGACTGTGACTGTGTAGCTCCACGCCAAACTATTCACCACATTGTCAGCGACTGCAAGATTCGGGCCTATCATGGTAGTGAAGATGATTTCCTGCTGGCAACTGTGCTGTGGACATTCAGTTGTGAAGCACATGTAACCCTGCTGAGCCTATTGTTTCTCAACTGTAAATATGTATATATTTTTATGCATTTGTTCTTAGAAGTGTGCATTAGTCATATGCTAAATAAAATGCAACCGTTTCTGGTGCAATTTGACAACCATATTTTTGAGCAAGATAATATCTGCCCTCATACAGCACGGGATCTCCGGCCTACCTTTGTGATGTCAACGTACTTCCTTGGTCAGCAAGGTCTGCAGATCTCTCGCCCTTTGAGAACATTTGGGACCAGATTGGATGGCAACTTCACAGCCAGCAGCAACTACAGCATCGGTTGCACCAGATGTGGCAGGATCTTTCTCTGGAGAACATCCTGACATTTGTACGTCTCTATGTCTGACCGTATTGCCGCCTGTCTCTGTGCTATGTGTGCTTAGTGTGGTACAGTATTGTGATATTTTCTTGATACTACCATATCCTGAGCCTGTACCCACTTAGAATGCCCCTGTGATAGTTCTATGTTGTGCAAAATAAGCCATTTTTATTAAAGAAACAATTTCTTACATTTCCTCATCTTTAGGTTTTCCACTCTTTTTAATCTTCATTTCCAGCTCAATTTGCTTGATTCACAACTCCTCTTTTCCCTTGTTTCTATAGATACAGTTCCTCATCCTTTCTCTTCTGTCTCCCATCAACTCAGCTTCTCCAATTCTGTTTCTCTTAGTTTTTATTCTCTGGTTGTTTCTCTTCCCTTAGCACTGGCCCCATGTATTTCTAGATCCTGCGACATGTAATGAGATTTTTCTGGGTTATATGACAATCACCTCCAGACTGTCCTGATAATGTGTCTGCATTTATGAGCACTGACAAGCGCTTGCATGCTATTCAAGGAAGTAAAAACACAACGGTTCCACCTGATCGAGACTTTATTTACCTTAGGCAAATTAAATACTACAGAACATGTTTAATCTATTTTGTAGACATCTCCAGCTACATATGTTTAGGCGTACTTTATCATTAACAAGGACACACATTCTTACTATCTTAATGCAAACAGCACAGGTGTGGAAATTACATACCGCTATGACAGTGGGGGGACTTTTCAACCAGGCCAGACTTTGCTCCAAAAGATTAACCTATTCCACCCGAGTCAGAGAATTGCAATATGCAGATGACAATGCTTCTCCAGCCCACACACCAGAAGAGCTTAAGAATCTGTCATCTGCTTCAACAGAGCTTACGAACGTTCTGGCCCGAGTGTCAAAATTCAGAAGACCAAAATGCTTACACAGCCTGCTCCTGGACCCACCCACCCGGATTTTGATATCACCATATCCAACTTAGTTCTGGAAAGGGTGGAACACTTCTCGTACCATGGGAGTATTCTCTCAATGCACTGTACCTCTGGATGTGGAAAACAGAATACAGGCTGCCCATGTGGCCTTTGAACGTCTCTCAGATTGCATATTCCAGAACAAAGATCTAAGTATCCACACGAAAATAATGGTATACCGAGCTGTTGTTATTTCTACGTTAATCTACAGCTGTAAAACCAGGACCCTATATTGCCGAGACTTCAAGAAACTGGAACACTTTCATCAACAAAAACTTAGATCCATCATGAACATCTAATGGGATGACTATATAACTAATCTAGCAGTTCTCGGGAAAGCAAAGCTAAACAGTATCGAAGCCACCATCGTTGGTCATCTGCTTAGATGGGCAGGCCATATCCATCGTACAGCAGACTCCCTCGGCAAATCCTGCATGGTGAACTCAGCACTGGCAAGAGGACTCATGGTGCTCCTCTGAAGCGATATAAAGACCAACTTAAGCATACCATGGGAAGAGTAGATATAAACACAAATACTTGGCATACTCTCGCACTGGATCACTACCATCTCAGCTGCAAAGTTTGAGCAGGAACGTCAAAGAGAGGAAGAGGAAACTCGCCAGAGAAAGAAGCTCAATTTATATAAAACACTTTTCTGCCTTGTCAATACTTTACATTTTATTATACTTAATTGCCGTACATGTTTCAAGAGCTAACAAGATTGAACCAACATGGTTAAAATAATCAATTAAGAGAAAGAAGTTACGACAAACACTGCCAAACATTCCATCGGATGCAAAATGTGTCGCTGCATGTTTTATGCAAGAATTGGTCTGATAAGTCATCAGTGCCACCTTCGTTGTGTGGACTAAGGATTACAGAACTGCAGGCGAGAAACGAAAACTCGGATATGAGTATCGGCCGCCCCCAAATGTTAAAACACACATTAAAAACATTAAATTTTTAAAACTTAATTATACAAAAAAAAATATGTGTAATGAAAAAAAGTGTGTGGGAGTGTGTGGGGGAGGGGGGGGGTCATTCATTGATGGAAATATGGTACATTAAACTAATTCTCAATAAAATATCTTGTTAATAAAAATAGCTTAAAGCTATCAAGTTTACCACTGTCACTGTTCATGTGTTATGCAAAAACTCCTTGATAAAATCTTTGTAACAAATCTAGTTACAATTCACTAAGTGTATGATTATTTGGTGACCTCCTTTAGAACACTACTCTTATTGTGTTTGAAAGGGAGCTTCTAATGTTGCCACTGTTCCGTTGAGAAATCTTGTGACTGTCCTATATTTGACTGCTGGCAATTTAGATGGTGTATAAACACGTGTGTAGGAAGAAATTATTTGTGTGAATGACTGGCATGCTCATATTGTTGGAAAGATAGAAGGTTTTCAAGTGTGTCCCCATCTCCTAATTCTATTGCTTACCATTCTCACAGTGACCAGCCATTGTGTTCCTTTCTTATTCTCCTCTATCTTTCCCTCTGATTTATTTGACACTTGTTTGTTCCTTTCCTATGCTAATAAAATCAACAATAAAACTAAGTACTATAATTAAATGCAAATTTTAATAGTAATCCTTTCAAAATTCATACAGAACTCCTTGATTATATGTTTTTGGCATTAGACATTGAGAACGAAGAGTTTACACTTGCTTTTGATGATGATGATGCTACTTGCTTTATGTCCCACTAACTACTTTTACGGTTTTCGGAGACGCCGAGGGGCCGGAATTTTGTCCTGCAGGAGTTCTTTTACGTGCCAGTAAATCTACCAACACGAGGATGACATATTTGAGCACCTTCAAATATCACCGGTCTGAGCCAGGATCGAACCTGCCAAGTTGGGGTCAGAAGGCCAGCGCCTCAACCGTCTGAGCCACTCAGCCCGGCACACTTGCTTTTGACCCTCCTGATTTTCTTCACACAGTAGATTTATATTTCATGACTTTTAGATGCTGCAAAACATGGCACTTTTTTCGTTGTTGTAAATTTCACTGATGTACACGTACTTCACAGAATAGGATTGACCCATCAGTCGATGTTTTTAATGTTACTGGTTCTTCGGGCACGGTGGAATTACTACCCTATAACTATCAAGATGGAAATACTGAACATTGTTATACTTTGCAGAAATACCAGCTTTCATGAATGAAGAAACTGAACGCCCGGCATTTTACTGCTGTACTTTATTACGGAGAATGAGAAAACATTTTTACCTCTATCGGTCAGAATTCTTAAGAATACAGATTATTTAAAACCCCTGCGTGTTCTTTCTAACAAGTAACAGGGGAGTGGAGTTGCTGACGTCTGTAGGTTTTAACCTAAAATTACCCTACTCATGCTCCCTGGGTGGTGCTAAGCGAGCAACAGCGATCAGGCTGCCAGACTATCCTAGTGATCTCCTGGCTATTTTATATGAAAATGAAAAATCATTCAAATGGTTCTTTTCACAACCAACAGGCAAAGACTTTCGGGCCTACACTAAAAGTCCTTCATCTAAATATAGAATGCATAAGTAAATCCAAATGCCATTGCCATTCAGGAAATGCATGCTGCGGATGAACACCAATTACAAACAAGAGGGCTAATATCGGGATATGATAACGTAGGTGCAACATATCACCATGCATACGGTACAGCTACCTATGTCCATAGTACTATTGAAAATGCCTCATTGCTCGCAGGTAACTCGAAAGACAACATACATACCGCTGTCATCAAAGTTGGAGATATCACCATCATAAAGCCTTCACCTTCACCATGGCCCTCCCAGATGATTCAGGTACAGGACCATCCAGCCATCTATGTGGGTGACTTCAATAGTCATCATGAAGAATGGAAATATAGTGCCACTGATTCATATGGAGAAACTCGCATGAACTGGGCTGAGGAACATAATATTCATCTCGTATTTAATGTAAAAGATAGAGGAACATTTATTTAGATCTGCTGCATGGAAACAGGAATACAACTCAGACCTATGTTTTGTTTCCAGTGATCAGAATAATCAACCTCTGCTCACATCACAGAAAGTACTTCAAGATTTCCCACATAGTCAACATCATCCTGTATGTCTTGAGGCTGGAATGCAAAACCCCCTGGTAACTTCTTATCCTCGTCCACGATGGAACTTCAGGAAAGCAGACTGGAAAGCGTTCTCATGTGACCTTGATAAATGTTAGATGGATACCACCAACAAGTAACAATTATGAGAGATTCGTGGGTGCTGTGATTGCCACAGCAAAAAAATTCATTCCTAGAGGCTATAGGAAGGAATATATTCTTGGCTGGACTGATGCAACTGAAAAGTTATACGAAGAATTCCTTGCCAGTGGTGAACAAGAAATCAGGGATGAACTGCTTCATAATCTAGATAATGCCCGAAGAGAAAGATGGACTGAAACTGTAACATCTATGAATTTCAGAGAATCGAGCAGAAAGGCACGGTCATTGTTACGGAAGCTTGGTGGGGCCACTCCCATCTTTCGTAAAAGTTCTACAGTCACTCCAAACAAAATTGCAGCTCATATAGTTGATATGTCTAGAACACCGAGAGACAGAAATCATACAAGAAACATCAAAAACCAATTAACCAGTCATAAGTCCACAAGCACCCCTGATTCGGAATATACTAGACCATTTAATGTGATTTGTTTACATGCTGGCTCTACTTATGATCATTAGTGTGGTTTCTTATGATATTTTTACATCGTTACTAAGTTTCTTGTGACTTTAGAGAGATGTATTTCATGTTTTACAGAACGGTCTTCTGCTCGTTGCTTTAAAAAAAGTTATTATGTAATTTTATTTTGTGGGGATTATTCTGTTTAAATCGTTGCTACGAAACAACGAAGTTGAGGTTCGTAAAATTACTATTTTATAACTTAATTGGTTTTATATTTTGGATTGCTTCGTTTCAAGGTTTTTATTCTGTTTCTTTTTGAAAGTTTGTAGTTTTTATAGACTCTGTTTGAATTTTGAATGCTATCTACATGAATGTTTGGAACATAACCTTATACCAAGGATGGACAGAAGAGATACTGAACTGTCGCAAGCTAATTGTACACTGTGTAAAAGGAATTTTAAGAATATTATTTGTCTGCGTATACACTTATCAAAGTCGCATATAGACAAATTAACCTCTCATGCTAGCCACACTGATTCATTACTACCATCATCGACGTTAGACCCACCATCAACATCACCTTTGGACACAGGAGTCAATTCTAACCTGGGTAGATATCATTGCCCTAATTATAGAGAATGTGATTCAGAATCAGATGAGAGTTTAAATTCTTCTATCAATAATATATTTGAAACTATCAGCAACATTGAGGAACACCATAACCTTAAATGGGAACAGAGTAATACTGAATTGAAAGAACCTGATACTTGTCCATATTGTGGTAAAACATTTCGTTGCGTCAATATTCATATAGTTCATACTCATCCCGATATACACAGGCAAAACATTACCCAGCGATATGGGGTGCAGGATGATCTGATACCCCGTCCTGTCAAAACATATAATTCGGACACGAATTCCGATAACGATAATTTGATGTTTTGGGAACAACAGTTCTTAGAAATAAAAAATGGAGTTAAAGATGAAGAAAAATTTGACAGTGTAATAGAGATGTTCACTGAATTTCTGTGTAGGGCAATATCTAAATGCAAAGGTCCTGAACATCCAGCAGTAAAATATTTCAGAGCTCGAAAGGCTAGGCAAATTAAACGTGAACCTTCAAAATATTCTACTTGTAGCAATCCACAGCGCCATGATAAACGGTTAGGGATAAGAAACAAAATCAGTATAAATATGATCTGATTCAACATTATTACTATTATAGAAGAAAGAAGGTTGTTCAAAATATTATGACAAATACTGAAGGTAAACAATGTACACTTCCTGCTTCGGAAGTATATGACTTCTATTCAAATTCCATAGGCACAGAAAATCCTGCTGTTCTAAGTAACTACACTCCTTCTGATGATGAGGGTAACGAATATGACTGTTTCGTGACAGACGAGAAGATTCAACAAGCTATGATACTGCTCCTGGCCTTGATCGAGTATTTTTTAAGGTCATAAAGGAAATTGAATGTTCAAAAATCATCAGTATTATAGCAAATATAATGATAACCTGGGATTATGTTCCGCGAAGTTTTAGAAGAGGTCGAACTATCCTGTTATTTAAATCAGGAGATCCAAATGTAATTAGTAACTGGCGTCCAATAACAATTTATTCTATTTTAAGAAGGTTCATTGAGGGAAGTCTGGAAAGAAAAATTAGACCTTTCATTGACTTGTCACTCCAGCAAAGAGGTTTTGTGTCTACACCAGGTACATTCATAAATTAATCTTTGGTCAACAGTTGTCTTCAAGACGTGAAACTAAAAAAAAATTGTTGCATCACTTTTCTAGATGTATCCAAAGCGTTCGGTAATATTGGTCATAATCATTTGGAATATGCACTAAATTCGACATCTGTTCCGAAGAAGCTAAAGTCTTTAATAATACCTCTTTTAATTAGATTCATGTGGAAATAGACGCAATCACTCGAACTAAGGAAATTCAAGTTCATAGAGGAGTAGCTCAAGGATCGCCTCTTCTGTTTAATTTGGCAATTGATTTCATATTAAGGGAGTTAGACGACTTAGAACATGCTTCTCAAATCGACTACAATCTTGTGCAAGATATCGACAACGTGGCAGCGCTAGGTTTTGCTGATGATATTGCGTTAATATCTAAAGATAAAAAATCAGCAGCACTTATGATTGACACAGCAAGCCAATTGCCTTTCCAAAGTAGGACTCGCACTGTATACTTCTAAATCAAAAGCTAAAGTTATTGAGAATGGGCAACTGATAAACTTTGTTATTAGGACTATCAGTGGACTTCAGGTGTCATGTATTGATAAGCAGGAAAACCTTAAATATTTGGGTGTTACATACAACAACAAAATAATATTAGATGAAAGGAACATTATAACTAAACTAAGCGATAATTTATCGAAGCTTGTGAACTAAATTTTTCTTAAACCAGATCAGAAAATTAACATTATAAATCAATATATTTGGCCGAGTTTGATTTATCCTTTACAGTGTGCACCCTTATCGAAACTCAAACGCGGGTATTTAGATGATGTTGATAAATTAATCAGAAGTACAGTAAAGGAAATAATTGGTTTACCAACGGATTGTCCAGATTGTATGCTCTACAGCTCAAAAAAAGTTTGTGGATTGGGCATTATGAGAGCATCATGGGAAGCTTTCCTTCAACACATTAACATCTGTAACAGACTGGACTCTGTTGCTGACCCACTTCTGGTACAAACAAGAAATTTTCAACAAGAAATAAAGTCTGAGAAGCCTTGGCTTCACTCCCGATGAACAACCTAAGGTACAGACTCTTCGGAAGAAACCAAAGATCAGCAGTTTGAAACATGGAAAAAACTACCACACCGTGGAAAAGGTGTCTCACATTTTTCAGAATGGACACAATCAAACACCTGGACTTTCAACTTCCCAATGGACTAATGCCATTAAAATGAACTGCAATATGATAGCAGTCCGAAGCGTTCCCGATAGAAGCCAAGAAAACCGTTGCCGTCACTGTAACGGGATAGAAACCCTCCCTCATGTTCTTCGTTTCTGCTTGAAAGGGGAACTATTGAGAAATAACAGGCACCATAGGGTCAGGAGCAGTATTGCAGAACTTCTCAAAAAATCTGGCAGATTTGAAGTCTTTGAAGAAGTGCACTGTATCTCTAGCGATGGATCCAGTAAACGTGCAGACATTGTCGCGATTGACAGGAAGAGAAACATCGGCGTTGTTATTGATCCAACAATAAGATTTGAGAATAACAGTTCACAGGCCAAAGAAGTTGATTCTGAAGAGACACTACGAACCCATTTTTTAAAGTACTTTGAATAAAAGTATCACATACCTGCCAGTTCCTGGGAAGTGATTGGGTTACTCTTCGGTGCGCGAGGATCTGTCACAAAATTTTCAATGAATTTCTTCCTTTGTTTTGGTATTCCCGTTTCGTGTCTAAAAGATATTTGTTTAGATGTTTTACGAGATTCAAAGGCAATGGTAAATCATCATTTGTAGGGTATGTGTAAGGAAAAATAAAGTTTTCCTGATCGGGGATAGCTGTAGGACTACAACAGGGGAAATTCAAAATTTAAAAAAAATATATATAAGCTCATTTTATCCTAAGATAAATATGTGAAAATTATTATCTATTTGATGCTGTTACCAAACGGTACCCCTTGTTCTAGGGCAGCTATCCCTTGTGGATTCTCTCTCTTAAAAGATATAAAACCGGGCGAGTTGGCCGTGCGCGTTGAGGCGCGCGGCTGTGAGCTTGCATCCGGGAGATAGTAGGTTCGAATCCCACTATCGGCAGCCCTGAAAATGGTTTTCCGTGGTTTCCCATTTTCACACCAGGCAAATGCTGGGGCTGTACCTTAATTAAGGCCACGGCCGCTTCCTTCCAACTCCTAAGCCTTTCCTATCCCATCGTCGCCATAAGACCTATCTGTGTCGGTGCGACGTAAAGCCCCTAGCAAAAAAAAAAAAAAAGATATAAAAACTGATAAAGCACCAGGATTTGATGGGATTCATCCTGAGTTTCTAATTAATTGTGGAGCAAATACAAAATTATGGTTATCTAGGTTTCTAACCTACATTCTTAGAACAAGTAATCTACCTCGCTAATTTAAAATGAGTAAAATAATTGCAATCTTAAAGCCAGGGAAGCCTAATGATGCACCAGAGAGCTATAGACCAATAGCATTGCTTAGTGTATGCTATAAACTACTTGAAAGGCTAATCTTGAATAGAATTGGTACAAAAGTGTTTGTAATGATCCCTATTGAACAAGCAGGATTCAGGCCACAAAGAAGCTATGATGACCAGGTCTTGTCACTAACTACCTTCATTGAAGCAGGATTCCAGCAAAGACTAAAGACTTCAGTAGCATTTATTGACTTAAAGACAGCTTACGACACAGTATGGAGAGAAGATGTAATCAGTAAACTCCTTAAAGTGATTCCACATAAGAGTCTGGCTCATCTTATAAATAACATGTTGAGTGACAGAACATTTCGTGTAGTCATGGGGGATGAAATCAGTAAACCCAGCAAACTAAACAATGGACTCCCGCAAGGTTCAGTGCTTGCCCCATTCTTATTCAGTTTATATATTTCAGATATACCCTCCACAAAATTTGGGTATGCAGATGATTGGGCTCTTGCCAACAAAGACCTATGTTTCGAGCAGACAGAAGAAACGTTGACAAAAGATCTCTCTGTTTTAGGAAAATACTTTTGAAGATGGAGACTCCAACCAATTATAAGTAAAAAAGAAGTTTCTTGTTTTCATCTGAACAACCGAATGGCTTCAAGGGACCTCAAAGTATACTTCGATAACACTGTCCTCTGCCATAATAGACACCGCAGATATCTAGGTGTTACACTCGACAGAACACTGTCATTCCAAGAACTTCTGAGAAAGAGCGCTGCCAAGATTCAGACACGTAACAACATAATTCGAAAACTGTGTGGTCCTTCTTGGGATGCAAGTGCAACTACTCTACGCTGCTCAGCTCTAAGTCTGGTTTACTCTACTGCAGAGCATTGTGCCCCCGTTTGGATGAACAGTCCTCATGTGAAGAGAATAGATGTTAAGCTAAATGAAACAATGAGAATGATCATGGGCACGGTCAGATCAACTCCAATTCAATGGTTGCCCGTATTAAGCCATATTCCTCCACCCCATCTCCGTAGATGCATTGCTCTGATGAATGAATACAACAAGATCCAGAATAATCAAAGACTGCCTATTCATGGGGATATCCTCTACCTACATATAAACAGACTTAAGTCAAGACGTCCACCCATCTGCACAGTGGGGAACCTTATAGCCAGTAATTTCAACCTGACAAAGATGGTCTAATGAATGGAGACAATTTGCTGAAGCAGAATCCTTAGAAATGCCATGCATTACACAGAAGGTACCTGGCTTTGAACAACCATGGTGTATGTGCAGATCTGCTGTATAAATGGAGGAAAAAGTCATCATCCTTCTGCGACTGTGGTGCTGAGAGGCAAACTGTGAAGCATATCACACAAGAATGCCCACTGAGACGTTTCAATGGAGAAACAAGTGAATTTTTTCTGGCGATGCCACAGGCGATTACCTATGTAAATAATGTAGATATAAATCTGTAATTTACTGTACTGTTCATGTATATGCCATACGATAAATAAAAAATAAATAACAAGTAACAAGGTAAGACACAGATACTAAGTACTTTTTTTTTTCTTTTCTAAGAGGGATTACAGGTCAACAACACCCAATCACGTCTTTGATTAGCATGACAAATATAAGAACAAGTGTGAGGACTCCTTGAGTTGAAGCATACCCCGTCAGGCAGCGCTAGAGTGGGCAAGCTCCACAGTACCGATCAGCTGGCCTTAGGAATGAAGCCATAGAAAACATTGTTCTGTAACTGATAAGTATATACCGGTAAACTGTCTTTTAAAAAACAATGAGAGATTACAATTAACATACCACAGCAAGGTACAAGGGGAAAAAAATCATACATGGAAATAAGATCTACGGCCTTCATCACATGCTGCGAAAGGCAAAGGTTACTGGAGTGTACAGTACATATACAAATCAATTTTTTTTAATTTTTTTTTTTGCTAGTTGCTTAACGTCGCACCGACACAGATAGGTCTTATGGCGACGATGGGACAGGGAAGGGCTAGGAGTGGGAAGGAAGTGGCCGTGGCCTTAATTAAGGTACAGCCCCAGCATTTGCCTGGTGTGTAAATGGGAAACCACGGAAAACCATTTTCAGGGCTGCCGATAGTGGGGTTCGAACCTACTATCTCCCGAATACTGGATACTGGCCGCACTTAAGCGACTGCAGCTATCGAGCTCGGCCATATACAGATCAATAGCACATAACTCCCAGCATATTAAAACAAACAACCAAAAACTATTTAAAGGTAATACTCTACTTACCAACTCAATTTGTCAGTTACTGGACTTTCAAAAGCTTGCGTGATGATTTGGTGGATGTTCAAGATTGTAAATCTCGCTGGATTTCCTTCGTTCTGAAGAAAAACCGGCACTTCTGGGGATTATATCCATAACATGTTGAAGGCAACAGCCAGCTCCTGAAGGATCAACTGAATTTTTTCTACAGAATCTATACAATCAACAATATTTTGCCCCACATTGATTTTGAGTTCAGTTTTCCATTACTTTCTCGGCCTGGAAAAGAATGTCACACACACTTTTTGAAGGACGTGTTAAAACACTTCATTGCTGTTTGAACCACAGTCTTTTATTTCGGTGAGAACTGAAAATTTCCCTTGATTATTCTCATGTAGAGACTGGGCACGGGCGAACACTCAATAAATTTAGAAGAATGATTAACAACTGGATCTAGCTTGAATAAAAGTTCGATTAGCATTTTTAGGTACCATTTTGAGCGATATTAGTCTTTTCGGCATCAATAAGTACACTAAAATGAGGCAGTGGTGGTGATTATTGTTTTAAGAGGAGAACAACTAGGCACCCAAATTTTGATCAACATTAGACTGACCTTTTAATTCCCCATTCGCTGCTGCACTCCCGTCTTCTATCTCCTTTCCCTGATAGTGTCTAGGTTATTTTTCCTGTTGGGAGTTCCACGGGACTTAATCTCACTTGAAAGGTATTTCGGTAAATAAGGAAAAAAGTGAGGCACTGCTCCTGGACATAATTTCCATCTCACATGACACCATTCAGTATAAAATTATCTGATTCTACTATCAAATCATCAGAGAAATGAACACAACAAATTCTGCTATTGCGCGTTAACTCAGTATCCACCCGTGAAATAACTCTGGCCCATTTTAAAAATTGACTTCTATCCTTTGGTGGTGAAAAAAAGTCATATCATCAACTACTCTACCATAGCCTGACTTACAACCAGGCACAACACAGTACACACGCTGAACTCTTTTTTTTTTTTTTTTTTTTTTTTTTGCTATTGGCTTTACGTCGCACAGACACAGATAGGTCTTATGGTGACGATGGGACAGTAAAGGGCTAGGAATGGAAATGGTGTGAAAATGGGAAACCATGGAAAACCATCTTCAGGGCTGCTAACAGTGGGGTTCGACCCCACTATCTTCCGAATACTGGATACTGGCCGCACTTAAGCGATTGCAAATGCTGAACTATTAAATTAACCCGGCAACAGGTGCATGGCGAGTTGGAACGGGAGCGGGCGCATGGTGAGATTTCCTCTCTCCCATGAAATGAATGAAGAAAATCATCTTTATAGTCATATTTAGATTTAATTGGTGATTTAAAGCTTTCTGTATTTATTTGCATAAGAAGTATTGTATTTTACAATATTTTAATTACAAATGTAGGATATTCTACCTTGCTTAATAATGCCAGAAATAGTAATGTAACAAGGCGCAAGGTGAGGGAAAATCTCACTGAACTGCAAGGATTACAACAACGCACCGCAAATGAAAATAACGAACCTGAACCTTCACCACTAAGCAACAGTTGCAGACTTACACGGAAAACAATGAACTTGGAATACCCAGAAAGAGAGACTCGTTCGCAAAAACCATTGTGCAGTGGGATGTGACGAATTAAAGGAGTGAGAGATTCCCTCACGACACGCCCATTGCAGGGATAATCAAGCCACGTAAGATACATGCTTGAAGTACACAATACAAAATGAACAGAGTTTAGGAAGTGAAGGCAAGGAAAATTCAACTTATTTACTGAAATATCTTGCATAGTAATGACTCCCGCACTTCTCTATACCCGGCTTGCCAGAACTACTGGAGCACGTGTTGGATATAATCGCTTGCAGTGCTTGCAGTGACGGGACCGAAAACTACCAAGCTATAATGGCTGAGCCCTCACACCTGGTCTTATATTCCTCACGATCCTGGTCTAAAAAGCCAAGATTAACAACCAAGAGGATTTGTCGTGCTCACCACACGACACCTCGTAATCTGCAGGCCCTCGGGCTCAGCAGTGGTCTCTTGGTAGGTCAAGACCCTTCGGTGCTGTTGTGCCTTGGTGTTTGGATTAAGTTAATATTGTATAAAGAAAAACAGGCATTGCATGTTATAGCCTAGGCAAAATTATCTTTGTTGTAAACAATCTAAAGATTCCAAAAAGTAAATTTATATGAAATCAAAAATTTGTAAAAATAAAGCATTATAATTTTGCCTAACATCCCGTTTATACTTGTGAGACTAATTGCTCTATAATCCTCACACGCCTTGCAGTTGACAATCATTCACTGGACAAGATGCATGTGTCATTTCTCTAATGCTTACTTTGGACAGCAGTTTCAATATTTCCCCAACGATATCAATTGGCCTCCCTTGCTTCTTTATTTTTAGATACTGGCAGAGCTCTTATAACCTCATTCCCCAATCTGGGGGCAAGGGAAGTGTTTATTCCATTTTCAGCCATGATATTTTCCTCCGAACAAAGCAAAGTCATCTCCGTACAGGCTATGAAGGCCCTTGGAGGTGTGGAAGGTAAAGGCTTCCACTATCCATAACCTCGGCCCTTGATAGGGTAGAGTGGTTAGCTCTACGCCCGGCTGCCTTTACCCCCAGGAATTAACCTGGTACTCATTTTTGGTGTAGGCTGAGTGAACCTCAGGGCCATGTGCACTTTCGGAAGTGGAAATCTCGTTTCTTAAATTTTACGATTTCCTGACAGGGATTCGAACCCACGTCCTTCCGGGCAAACCAAGCACGCCTTTACCGCCTCGGCCAGGAAGCCCCTTTCCTCAGAACAAATAACAATGATTCAGCTCCACACATTACTGTCAGTTCCCAAACCCTTGCAGCACTTAAGTCATTAGCCCCAGGCCAATACAAAGCTGCTGTCCTCGACTCCCTTAGGGAGTCTGTTTATGCAACACTGGCAGACACTATGTGCTCTTTTAGCTGCATTTTAAGACTGTAATTTATTAATTCCAACAATTCTGGAAATCTTATAGATTTAGTCATCAGAGCAAGTTCAGCCACAAGTTTTAGTTATGTTCTTATGGCCTTTCTCATTAAATATCAATTTGAGTAAAGCTCCCTTACCTCAAACCCTACAAGTAAGTGATACAATAACCAAAATGCCTTGCTTTACGTTACATTGGATGCAACTCCATGAATCGCCCAACTCGAGGAATTCCCATTTGATTCAGAAATTTCAGCACCCAGTCAACAATAGAACATTTCTCTCCATCATTAATTTGATCACTCTTAACTTTACAACAAGACGAGACAACAATACTGATTCTAATTTGCAGTAACAACACTGATGTCATGCGCTGCCTACACCCAGCTCTCTATGGCAATAAGGAATTTTCAGTGCTACCAACAAGTGACACTCCCTGTGCAAGCCATAGGGTGATCCTAACTAAGCTCTAACCTTGTCACCAAGAGTCCTTACCAGGAAACCAGAATCTAACTACCAGTCAACATCAGTAATTTGGTCAGAAACATTAATCTAACCATTATTATTACCAATTTTACCACTAAAAGTAACCTAACCATTCTTATCAGTAATTGTGACAAGTATCAAGGCCGTTGTCACTAATGGTAAACCTCAGAGGTCATAATGGGGAGCCAATGGCAGGGTATAGCAGACTGAAAGGGAAGACGGCGTGACGTAAATGTATTTACAACTACCAAAAGGATAAGATTTGTACATGCACTCTTTAGAAAAAAAGGTACTTCAGGGTCAGCAAATCAGGATAAACTGAGGTGAAACTATCAGCCCTAGTTCCCTAGCTCAGGGTTCAAGAAAAGGTTCACGTACTTATACTAAGGAATTGAATTATCTTCTTTATATAAAGCTTTTAACAGCAACTCCAGTTAAAGGCGTATAATAACAACTGGACAAGAGTTCTCTACCTCTACAAATTTTGTTGCATACAAAGAAAAAGAATATCTCATCGCCATCAACTTGCTATGATAATTTCAGAAATTGAGGTTAACAACGGTCGCTACTAACACTGTCTCAAATGGAGAATGGGCAACTCCGTTACCATGGTGTGAAGAAATTCGTTCATTAATCTGCAATGTTTGAAATGGAATATACTTTGTATTGTTTTTCATTTACATAAACATTTCAGACATCGAGACTCTCTTAAACTCCCTCGTGTGGAGATTCAAATTCAGCTGTCATTTCAGAAGGTTATTTTGGGACTAAAACCAATAACATGTAAAACAGATGCCAACCTATTCCTATACGGTCATAAACAATAAAATTATAGAACATTACCTCAATCCAATTTGTATATATCCGCTTTGATCTTATCTTTAACAGAGTGACAAAAATGTTGTTGTTCTCAAGGATCATGTAAGAGAAATAGATCCGTCACTCGTGTATAATAAAGTTCTTCTTCTTCTTCTTCTTTGGTTGTTCTTGGACTCTGCGCAGCGCACTACGTCCAGTCACTGGGTTGTTTTAAACTTTACCAATCAAAGTGTCTGTTACAAAAAGGGATAGATTGGAGGGTAGTGGGAAACGGAAGTACACACTAGTGTATTGAGAGAGGTTGTGTAGGAAAGAGACATGAGGAATATTCGAGGCGTCTAATACTACAGATATGTACAACAGAACAAGTTGACATGTGTTAGGTTGCAGGGATTTAGCACGGGGACACAGGGTTCTACATCTTCACGCCAGTGTGATCTATCACGGCGATTTACTACTATAGACATACATGACCAGATCACAAATAAGGGAGGCAGGATCGTACAGATTAAATCAGGATATTACATGCGCGAAAAAAGTTAGTCAGTAACTCAGCTAAGCGAACTGTCGGATGGTATACTAAACAAGAAATAGTGAGAGGAAGTTGAAATCCGAGTGATAGTAAAGTGGAAATGAGATGTTGTTGCTGTCGGGGATATTTCTCACATTGAAACAAAATATGATTTATAGTGCCGACAAAGTGACCACAATTACACAAGTTGTTTTCCTTAATCTTTAAACGATACAGATGTTCCGGTGTACAGGCATGATTCAAGCGAAGTCTGACTAGAGTAGTGATATGACGTCGAGTGTACTTGCCTTTTGCGAACCATGGTTTAATAGCAATGTTATTTTGAATATTGTAGAAATGTGTACCTTTAAATTGTGCAGATTGACGCCAATGTTCGTTCCACTTTTCTCGGAGAAATTTCTGACAAATTGTCCATACATCATTGTGTGGGAGTGCAATATGGTAGCGTAGGCCTTGTCCATCAGCTGCCTCATTGGCCAGTTTATCGGCCATGACATTGCCTGTTATGCCAGAATGTCCTGGCACCCATGTAAATAATACGGAACGATTTAGTATAGTTAGATCATACAATAGTTGTCTTAGATTTTCTATATACCAATTGTCCGCCTTTGTAGGATTTTCTAATGCTTGAAGAACACTGAGAGAATCTGTACAGATGAGGGCCTTTTGGATCGTAGATTGTTTAATATATATTAACACTTGACGAACTGCAAATATTTCAGCTGTGTAGATGGATGCGTATTGGGGTAAGATGAATTGTTTGGATAATTGCTGCAGAGGGGAATAAAAAGCAGCTCCTACGTCGGATGTGTCTTGATGTTTTGATCCATCAGTATAAAATGGAATGTATTGATTATATTGATCTATAATAATTTTGAATGACTTAGTTGCTATCAGTCTGTTTAAATTCTCGGAGATACTGGAATCATCGAATTTTGTACGGATGATATTAGGTAACTGTACAGTCGCAGGAAACATGATAGAGTACTTAGGGTGAGTTCTTGTTTGAACAACGTGAGGTCGTAAATATATAAACTGAACATAAGCCCACAGGAGTGCCGGATATTTGTGTTGTACTACAGGTCCATTTCCAAAATATTCAGATAATAACTGCAGCTTGGGAAGAATCGGATGATGATGTCGGGCCATTTTCTTGAGAATATATTTAGTAGCTACATGTTTGCGTCGTAAATGTAACGGTGGGTCGGTAATTTCAGCTAGTAAAGCATTTGTAGGAGTCGAATTCATTGAACCTGTAATCAGTCGAGCAGCTTTGTACTGTACTTTGTCTAATCGCTGTTTTTGATCCAACGAAGCCATATCTATAAACTGACTACCATAGTCAAAAACAGACCTGATAATGTTTTTATATACAGTTAAAAGGGTAGCTGGGTCAGCTCCCCAGGTTCTGTTCGTTAAGGATCTTAATACATGTAGCTTTTGTTCCGTTTTGCGACAGATCTCTGCAATATGATTTTTCCACGATAGTTTATTATCAATCGTTACCCCTAGATACTTAACGGTTTCTTTGACGGAGATTTCCTGTTCACCGCATCTAATGGGAGACTTATCATATATACGTTTGTGGGTAAATATGAGAATTGAACTTTTTGCCGGTGCTATCTCTAAACCATGTTGTATCATCCACGTCTGCAGGAAGTCTAAATTCTTCTCTAGAGTAAGACGACATTCTTCTATGGTATTTTGAGTGCAGTAGATGACTATATCATCGGCATATTGCAGTATCCGAGCCGTTTTTACAATTTCCTTTTCAAGATCCGCAGTATACAACATATACATAATCGGACTTAAAATGTCCCCTTGTGGAAGCCCAACGGATACAGAGCGGCAATTGCTTTGATGAGCGATTTGAGGGAGACTTGCGCGTCGATACGTATATAATTGTCCTAAGATATTAAGCAACGTGGAAGGAAAATCCATAGTACGTAGTTTCTGGAGTAGGATGGGAATATGAACATTGTCATAAGCCCCTTTAATATCTAAAAAGGCAGCCATAACGTGTTGTTTTCTGGATTTTGCTAACAATATATCGACTAATAAGATATTCAAAGCATCTGTCGTGCTGCGGTCTTTGAGGAATGCAAACTGGTACTTCGGTAGTAAGTCATAATATTCTAGAGCCCACATTATTCTGTTGAGTAAGATCTTTTGAAACAGTTTCCGAATACAAGAACTTAGACAAATTCCTCTGTAACTAGTTGGATCATATTTCGGTTTACCAGGTTTCTTGATAGGCACTAATACGAAATAGTTCCACGCCATAGGTATAGTACCAAATTCCAAGATATAGTCAAATTTGTGAAGGAGGATATTCTTAGCTTGTGGGGGTAAACTTTTAAGCATATGATAGGGATATATAATCCAGTCCTGGGGAAGTGGTTTTCGTATGATATAGAGCAACATCGAATTCCGATGGGATTATTGGTCGCAGCAAGGTTTGAAATTTATGGGTAATACCAGTTATCGGATATTGGAGCTGAGGTACGACATAATCAGGAGTTAGAGTTTGATAAAATTGAAGGAGAGTCGTACTATCCCAGTCGTTATGGGGTGGATTATTGCGGTTGGAGTTGCATAAATTTCGAATAGCAGACCAGACGTCTTGAAGAGGAGTTTGCCTATTTAATGAAGTTGTGAACATTTTCCAAGCCAATCGTCGTTTCTCATTGAATAATTTTTGGATCTGGGCGGCTATTTTCTTGTATTGAAGATAAGACGCCATTGTCCCGTCATGCCGGAATTTCCTTAAAGCATTTTTTCGACGCTGTACACATGCCGAACATTCTTCATCCCACCAACGAACGTGTGGGGAATATTGAGACGGGTATTTAATTTCAGGTGGATGGTACGTGTCTAAATACAGCGTTATAATATTTAGTAACGTCTGGTATTGATCATTATTCCTTTCGTTATCGACAATGGACAAGTTATCCTGAATATACCTTTGAAATAAGGAAGTATCCATATGTTTCATTTGTCGTACTCTTCGGAAATTTTTTTTGCTTTCGGAGCTCGGTGGATGTGATAGTAATAAAAATAGGAAAATGATCACTTTGGTGGGTATCATTCCCTGTTTGCCACAAAAGCTTATAAGCCAAATCAATAGTTGCAATAGTCAGATCGACAGCACTGGGATTAGTATTGGGCGCAGTGATCCGTGTCGGTGATCCATCATTCAAAATTGTAAGAGGGGATTTATTTATGATGTTCTCGATATCCCGGCCTTTTCTGCAGCAAGAAACACTTCCCCAAATTGGATTATGGGCATTGTAATCGCCCCCAATAATAGTGGACGTGGGTAATTGTGCGAAGAAATTCTTCCATTGGTCATATGTCGGTCTAATTTTAGGAGGACAATATAAGGAAACGACGGTTAAATTATTGATAGTAATTGCGATTGTTTGAACATTGGGAATTTCATATTTGATCTCTCTGACTTGGAAATCGATACTATTTTTAATAAGGATACACACACCATTCGCAACATAACCATCTAAACGTATGACATTGAAACCAGTGACTCGGAAGTGATAGTTTCGTTTGAGCCATGTTTCACTAAGGATAACGATTTGTGGATCAAAAACTTGTATAATCTGAATTAACTCGTGTTTCTTGTTTAAAATACTCCGACAGTTCCACTGCAAAATTCTCATTTTTAGTGATGTGTTAATAGAGTAATAACTTCATCGTGTAAAACTTTAAGTAAATGACGCCACTGAACATCTTGTCCCATTTGATTCATTATGAAGTCAAATTTTTTCGATAATTCTTGAAATTTCCCCTCAGACTGAATGCGTACATTAGAAGATTCACCCTTCTTAGAGACAGAAGCCTCAGGAACACAGGTCCCAGAACGGACTTGGTCTGTACTAGTAGAACTATGAATTTGGGGTACATTCCCAGAGTTAAAAAGTAACTGAGATCTGATTGCCGGAATAGATTGTTGGTCTCGTGGAGGGTCCCTTATCAAATTCATGTAGTTACTTCTATCGAAACCTGGTGTACATGGTTTTCGGGGTGGGCTAGTTACAATAGCAGAAAACTTCCTTTTACGAGGGGTTAATGGTTCAGATGTACTAGAAGAAGGTATCAACGAGGGGAAATGTTGCGGTAATGTTAAAGGATTAAAATCCTGTTCCAAAGGAGCAAAATAATTTTTTACCTCCAAGAAAGACTTATTCTCAACACTCATGATCCGTTTAATTTCCTTCTGTCTCTGATGTTCGGTACACCTTTCATCCCCTGCCGGATGATTTCCGTCACAATGGATGCATTTCACCAATGCCTGTGTACACTCCTGGGTGTTATGAGTTAATGCACATTTCCCGCAGCGAGGTTCCCTAGCTCTGCAATTTGTCGATGGATGGCCATATCTTTGGCATTTACGACAAATGAGAGGTGCAAAAATGAATGCTTGGACTTCCAGAATGACATTAAAGATAGAAACGGTCTTTGGTAGTTGTTGAGATTGAAAGATGACCTTTACCGTACCGGTAGGTGTATTCGGTCTTACCCTCTTTGGACGATCTGCGATTCATTCTTTGAACCTTGATCACTGGGTATGGTGAATCAATGTACTGTAATAGTTCAGTCTCTGATATAGTTGTATCTACCCCCCGCACCAGACCAACTCTGTGGATATTTGAGGAAGGTACAAATGCCTTCAAGCGTTTCTCTGCAAGAATCGGGTTGGAAAGAAAATTATTGGCATCCTTTCGAGTGCTAAAAGTAATTTGAATTCGATTTCGGCCCTTTTTATGAATGGCTTTGATGTTGGGAATCTGCCGTTCATAAAAAAGTCTGCCTAAAGCCATCGGGTGTAGGTATCCTTTTTTTTTTTTTCAGGATCATCCGATTCGACATAGACAATATACGGCCCTATGTGCATGTCTGAATAAGTGTTGAGTTTATCATTGTGAGACACTGTATTATTATTAGTGTTAGGAGTTGTAACTCTGCCTCTATCCATAACTTCTGGATTAGGTATATCTTTATCCACAATCATCCCTTCTAAAGAAACTTGTTCCAGGATTAGGTTTTCTTTCGATACCGGAATCGAATCTGGAGGTCTACCCAAACCACCACCTCCACTATCTAGAGACATCCCGTAAAACTATGCACTCTATTACTTATCTATAGGTAGCCAGTGACAGGACGTAGTCGCGTCACACACTCCGAACAGTTCAGCACCAGTCAAGAACAGCGAACACTATCAACGATCTGCTTCGGTTGAATGCTCGCACGACACTGACGATATAATAAAGTTGACTGAGAAAACAGGTCATGGAAGCTATGGTGGCCCCTTTTTCTCTGCCAACATAAGGAAATAAATCCCACGATAGTACCTCGTAGTAAACTTAATGATGACAGTTGTTACTTTGTTAAAATTTTAATTGTAATAGAGATAATGATTGCATTTCGGCAGGAAAGTTGTATCACAAGCTTCTCTCGTGTCTTTTACTTGAAAAAGTAAACTGAAATTGCCGTACTTGTATGTTGGCAACCCTTAAATTATGCTAGCTTGTATCGTCGTTTCACCGTTCGCATTTTAATGTAAATTTTCATCTATTAAGCAATAAATGCAACAGTGATTGCTGAAAATGTTAATGCAATTCATATTATAAAACCCCAAGACGCCCATACTTACCTAAATCACGATCTGACATAACCTCATTCTTTTGCTCGTTCGTGAACCCTTCCCACGACTTTTTTACATAGGGATGGAAAACAGAAGGAAAGGAAGCAGTAAAACACAGCATATAAAGTACACAGTTTATATTTTGAATTCATTTATTCCAAACAACAGGTAAGAAACACAAACACATACGTTTACACACAACAGCTAGGTAGTTCAACACGAAGTAAGTTCATGGTCAATAATATTTCTTCATACTAAGAACGCGTATAATTCTAATTTCACTCCATATTCTCAAAAAACAAGTAAACCTTGAAAAAACTAAACCTGGAATGAAAGAAATTAATTTTGCACAAACATCAAGTAGGCCTAGGTTATTCACATAAATAACTCAAAATATGTAAAATAAAACAGCACCAAAAGCAAATGTTTGCACTCGAACTAGAAGGCTCAACAAACGTAATCAAGGAAATGAAACTTGAAAACTGAAGTACATAGTACCTGGCACTCAATCAAGTTGCCAAATATTGGAACACGTGGCAAGACCTCATCAGTGGCCATATGACAGTTTGTAGAGGGGGAGGGGGGCAGACCTGGGGGTACGTAGTATTTTTAACATTTTCGAAGATACAGTAGAGTCTCACTCCACCGACCTTCGCTTATCCGACACTCCGTGTTATCCGACACTGGTAGGCTTAATTTGAACTTTAGGTGGATGCAATTCTGGGACACGGGGTGTGGAGGGTGCGACTGTGGGACAAGCACTAGCAGTCATGCGGTAGGATTTTGCAATGTATTGGTTGGGTGCGGATGTTATAGTTTTCATATCCATACGTAAGAAAGTGATTGTTTCTGTGGAAGACAAGTACAGTGGGTTAAAGAGACTGGACAAAGGGGAAACTCTCCAAAAAATGGCTTCAGATTATGGTGTTGGACGTGTTACAGTGGGAGACTGGAATCATACGAGGGAATAAATTGAAAAGTGGTGCTCTACCAGAGCAACAAGTGATGCACTGAAAATTAGAAAAAAAATATGAAAAATGTGAGTACGAAAAAGTAAGTGAAGCACTATTTCTTTGGTTCACTAAAAACCAGGAAAAGGGCTTGTCAATATCTGGCCCCATTCTGCAAGAAATGGCGGTGTATATCCAGAAGGAGCTTAATAAAGGGACCCTGATTTTACTGCTATTGCTGGGTGGCTTGATTGGTGGGAAAAACTGTACGGCATTGGGCAGCTTAATATCTGTGGAGAAGAACTGCCAGCTAAATCCGATGAGGTTGTGAAATTTAAAAGACAATTTCAAGAAATAATTCTTGCTGAAGGATTAACCGGTGATCGGATTTTTAATTGTGATGAGACTGGGCTGAATTTCAAGATGCTGACATCAAAACTCTTGCAGCCCAAGCCAAGACGTCTGCACCTGGCTACAGGCGTAGTAAGAAAAGAGTACTGCATCTACTGTACAACTGAATTAATAAGACAATAAATAGAGTCCCGTAAAACATAGTACGTAATACAGTATAGTCTTCCTGTTTGTTTTAGTTCATTTTCAAAGTTATTCTGTATTATCTGACATTTTCGGTGATCCGACGTACTCCAGGTCCCGTTTAGGTCGGATAATCGAGACTCTACTGTAAATGGAGACTTGTATTCTGTGGTAGAATAACCCACGGTGTTCCCTGCCTGTTGCTGGGGAACGATACTACCGTTTCTACGTAATACTGAGTTTTGAATCATTTTCTTGAAAGGAAAACACCTGACTAGAGTAGATTTTTGCCTTTCCCAGAGAGCTACGGGGCGGGGGGGGGGGGGGGAGGGGGCGGCCCCACCTTGCCCCCGGGTATGGGCACCCTTGTAAGACCTGAATTTTTTGGGGAATGTTATATTGTTTTAAGCATTGTGTGGAAGAATGTGAAAAGGGGGTTCAATTAATTCCAAAACATCATATCATTCTCCACAGGGTCATGTGGAGGAGTTACAGGCTGATCGTTACCACTAGATACCAGATGCTTGACAAAATGCCTAACTTCAACAAATGCACATGTTAAGTAGAGAATAGAACTGTGCAACTAGCCGCTGATTAACTTACAAAAAAATAAACTAACAAAAATAATATTCAGGAAACAAACATGTAAATAAGTACAGTACATAAACCAGCACCAACTAACACATCTAACACAGTACAACTTCAAATAATATCACAAAAGTGACTGACAGCAAGCCAACCACCCACGTGGCGATAGCTCCCTTAACCCGCGAGTGGTCGCTATATGAGATTTTCTCTCACATTGTTTTTTATTGTGATATTACTTCACAGTGATGAAAGGGAGGCAATTGTTCCCTCTTCTAGCTGAGTTTATTACTGTCGTGACTAGAGAGATTCACATTTGAAGGGTAAGCACACCCTCCCCTAGTCAGAACAAAGGTTCATATGTGTCCGGACATGCTGCGTGAGACTTACTCTCATCGCGCGACCAATGACGTTGGTGTTATGTTCAAGTGGAGCGGGAAACTTACTCCTGTTGTACGCGTTAGTACTTGTATTATGAGCACTTCTTGTTTTTGAAGATGTTATTGTGTTCAGAAACATTACTTTGTACATAAATATTACTAGATATAATGCATGTGTGAGATTTTATTTTTTACAACTTCGGGACGGAAGTAATCTTTATGTACATTGCATATGTTATTTTAAGTAGTAATTTGTGCCTTTAAAAACAGCTAATCATATCATTTTTATGTCCGGCTCCATGGCTAAATGGTTAGCGTGCTGGGCTTTGGTCATAGAGGTCCCAGGTTCGACTACCGGAAGGGTCGGGAATTTTAACTATAAATGGTTAATTTTACTGGCACGGGGGCTGGTTGTATGTGTCGTCTTCATCATCACTTCATCCTCATCACAATGCGCAGGTCGCCTACGGGAGTCAAATCAAAAGACCTACACCTGGCGAGCCGAACTTGTCCTCGGACATTCCCGGCACTAAAAGCCATACACCGTTCCATTTTTCTTATTTCATTTTGATAGAAAATATATAAGGTAGAACTTGCGTTTCATTTCAGCAGTAAATTTCAGCCTTACGCCCCCAAAAAATGTGCAAAATGTCATACTACTTTAATGTGAGAGAAAGTCTCACGCGCGACCACTCACGTTACATTTCTGCTAGCGACCACTCGCGGGTTAAATGTGGCATCTCTGTCACCGTTGCCATAGCAACAGACCATTTTCAAGCAGCGTTAGTCAAATTTTTCTTGCCGGTTGCGCTAAACGTCAGACTCCAACTCTCGTGGACCCAACTGAAACCACTTCTTTGCATCAAAGCCTTTCCCCAACAGTGACAATTCCATTAAATAAGTATATAGAGTTAGATGAAAAATATTTGTACACACAATCATCAATGATCTGCATTTAGAACTGTTGCACAGGTGAGAGCTTGACTGTCAATTGTTGGCCTAGTCTTTTCGTTTCTTAAATGATTGCAAATATCTTAGAAATTTCATTATATTCTTGATAAATTCATAACACAAAATAAAAAAATTCAAAATTGAACTGCAGGAAAAAGATAGGTACTTGTGCAATACTGTACACACTTATTACAACACAAAACATACGTAGTTAAAATATATATATAAAACTCTACTTTTATACACCACTTTAAGGTTTTCCACAGTTCTCTGAAAGTCACGACTCTCTATGTATATGAATTACATGTAAGAATACCTGTGTCCACAGCAAGCAGCCTACATATTAATTATAAATAAAATAAGTTGCTTTACGTCGGACCGACACAGATAGGTCTTATGGCGACAATGAGATAGGAAAGGGCTAGAAGTGGAAAGGAAGTGGCCATGGCCTCAATTAAGGTACAGCACCAGCATTTCCTTGGTGTGAAAATTGGAAACTACAGAAAACCATCTTAATGGCTGACAACGGTAGGATTCGAACCCACTATCCCCCAAATGCAAGCTCATAGGGACGCGACCCTAAATGCACGACCAACAAGCTCGGTCGTCTTTGAAAATGTATCTTTCTATCAGCAGACGATTTTTTAAAATCGTCATGTTTTGTATAGGCTACCCCAGATTAGCCCACTGGTTTTCTGATTCAATCTTTTTATGAAAGCTATTGAATCAGTCGACTCACTTATTCGCTGTTCACTGTCCACGTGCACAGGTGACCTTGTGATTCGATTATTGAAGTATTGTGCAACGATGCGACATAGGAACTGAGAGAATACAGAGCTGTTCTTTCCAATATAAAACAGACAATTTCGAGTGGTCATGAGCATGACTCATAGTCATAGGGTAGGCTACATAATGTTATTGGCTTTACGTCCCACTAACTACTTTTACGGTTTTCGGAGACGCCGAGGTTCCAGAAATCCCGCAGGAATTCTTTTACATGCCAGTAAATCTACCGACACGAGGCTGACGTATTTGAGCACCTTCAAATACCACCGGACTGAGCCAGGATCGAACCTGCCAAGTTGAGGTCAGAAGGCCAGGCCTCAGGCCTGGTCTGAGTCACTCATCCAGGTGGGCAGGCTACAGAGTTGAGTTTAATTAACTGTCGAATGTCAACTAGTTCTAAAAATACTGATTGATTAAACTAATACGGTAAAGAGAATAACATAATAGCCTACCTACTTACAAGCTATGTACTTTGGAATTATGTTTCGACTACCTTTTTAACACTGCAAATAAATCCATCTGTTATTATTTACTCGCAACAGCTAGTTCAATGTGAGAAGTTCATGATCATACTATTTCTTTACACTAACAACGCGAATAATTCTAATTTCACTGCATAGTCTGAAAAAACAAGTACAATTTGAAAAAAAATTAAACCTGGAATGAAAGAAATTCCCTTTGAACAAAATTAATATTTTTATTTTAACTGCCCATTTTGCAAATATACTGCCTAAAATAGTGTCTTTTAAGATACTTTCGGGGATTTTCGCCAGCCTATTTTGCAATTTTTAATTCCTAACATTGGTCTCTCGTAATCACAATCTGTCAACATTTCAAGCCGACATAAGAAGCTGTTTGGTACTGCTACAGTGTTCAATTTCTACACTAAGGGTTCACTGATGGAATTCTATAAGAGACACTTGTTACATTTTTGTTTACCTTCAATAGTCTTTTTTCATGACCACTGTTATAGTTATGGACAAAATTGTGAAGGAGACAAAGATAAAATCTAGGGACAGGGAGCTGAACGTAATGATGTTTGAAGATGATTTTGTGGTGTGCAGAGCAAACAGAAAGAAAGTACAAGGGCAACTGGGCATTTTAAGTGAAATTACTGAAAATTATGGAATGAAGAGCATAGAAAAGAGGACAGTGGTAATGACTAGAAGAGAAAGGGAAGGGAAAAACATTCTGTACAAAAATAAAGAGAAAACCATGAAAATATGGATATCTTCAAGTACCATAGTTGGGAAGGATACTCGTGCAGGATACAGGGCTGGATGTGGATATCAGTAAAAGGATTCAACAGAGAAATTCATTCTACCACAGTGTGATAAATGTGTAGAGAAAGAAAGGAAGTACCTATGAAGTGTAAAGAAGTGATTTATAAGATGTACTACTGTCCAAGACTAATACATGCAGCACAGACCTGGACAATGACAAAAGGAAAGAATAAAATCCAGACCAACTAAAGGAAATTTTTTAGAAGTATGATAGGAGAAAGAAGAAAGGACAGGGTATGAAATGAAGATGTCAGGAAGGAAATTGGAGAGAAAAGGCTTTGTGCAGAAGATCCTAATGGTGTTCATTTTGATTGGTGTTTGGTGTGCTCTTAGTGCAAGACGAATAATTGGGCCTTTTTTTTTTTAACAACGGTAAATGACGACATTCTTCCATCAGTTAACGTAAAAAGAAAAATTGCAGGGGTGGTTTCAACAAGATTTAGCCCCTGCTCATATAGCAGAAGATTCCTTTCTAACAACCTCGGAAGTGTCTGCAGACAAGAGTGATCAGAGCTGATCAATTTCCCCCTCGTTCTCCAGATCTAACAGTGTGTGAATTTTACTTGTAGGGTAAACTGAAAGAAAAAGTGTACCGAACAAATCCTCATGCATTGGAGGAACTGAAAGAACAGAAACATTACAGTTATTGAACTCACTCGCGTCAGCCAGAATGTGGTTACCAGATACACCCAGGAAAGAAGACACTTCCAGCATCTTTTATAAGGTAAGATTTCATATCAGATTGTATACACGCTTAAAGCAGGGTGACCGCGCGACATAAGTTAGGCTGAGGCAGCTGCCATAGCGCAGAATATAAACAATGTGTGTTTGCTGCGAGTTTATATGAGAGATCCTGGATAGAAGACGCTTGCCGATATTACTTCTGCTTAAAACAATAATCACCACCACCACCACTGCCATAAACATCCCAACATGGAAGGAGCTGAATGAGGTGGTGCTGATGATTGTTTTAAGAGGAAGTACAACTAGGAAACCACCCTCTACATAACACTAATCATAGAGAAAAAAATGCAGGGGTCAGATTCTTCGCGCCTCTTACGACATGCAGGAGACACCATGGGTGTATCCTACCTCCCCACCCACAGGGAGTAGCTGGATGAGGGAAATGGATGATGGTGATGATGATTATGATGGAACAGGTTACATAGAAACGGTTTATGGAGAACTTAATCCCGCGCCAGTGACCACACGTTACACAAAAAAGGTTCACAGGGAACTTAGTCCTGCACCAGACAACACGTTATAAAAAAAGATGTTCATTCAAAGGTCCAGTTAGCCAGAAAGTTGACTTTCTTCATGGAGTCTCTTCACTTTGGTTGTGATGAAATTCCTCGCAAACAGATTAACAAGTGTTGTCACCAAGGAATCCTTATGGTCCACGCACGAAAGCCAATCATAATCCGCACCTCCAGTATCTCTGCAGATCTTCCTCACTAAATCCTGCACGTTTCTCTTATGGCTGATGCTTTCCCACATTTCCTGAAATTCTCTCTTGCACATCATGAAAGCAGTGATGCACTCCTTACTTGGGTAAGTGAGATGCTTCTCTCCATTGTCCATCTCACACTGCTCAATAAACATGTGGTCTGAACTCCTCTCCTCCATGCTACAGGTTAACTGACCTTGACATAGAGCGCAATGAAAGTCCTTCAGTACCTGTTTAACAAGAAAACCACATACATACGCAGGTGACTGTCTGTGGAGCTTCATGATGTTGTAACTCTTGTGTACAGAAGGTGGACTTTTCAGACCATATGAATTTTCCAATAACGAATCAACTTCATTGCAGAAATCGTTGGTTTCTTCCATGGACTGCTCAAATTCCCCTCCAATGCTGAATGTAGACGCATCCAAGAAAGTCTGAAGGTTGCTCAATAATGAACCATTATCATCTTCACAGTTCTTCCCCTTCAGTTGCCGTGATACCAATCCATTTACCACTGCTGTCTTCAGTGCAGCTATGAAGTGAATGCAGGTTGGAGAATCATTGCTTCCACATGTATCTCTCACCACCGCAAACAAATTCTCCAGAGAGTCTTGATTCAACTGCCGAAGGTTCATGTACTTGAAAGAAACCTTCAATGAAGACCACAGTCTCTCCATTCCTGTAACAGTGCTTATCCAACCTTTAATACAGGGAGGCACACTGCTAGATCCATCACTTTTCTTCTGGAATCGCCAGCTGTGAAGAGCTCCTTTCATTTTCTGCCACTCGTCTACATGTGGCGAGTCCTTAGATACATTACATCGAAACCTTCTCTTATACTTGGGTCCACTGGGGCTGTTCGTCAGGTCAAAGAAGTGATTGATATCTTTGACGCGTCTTGCAGTAACATCGGCACCTGGAACCATTTGGCCTTGAGTCAGTTTATGGAATGTCATCATAACATTGTGTGTCTTTTCACTAAACACTTGAGCAGCATATTTCACACGCATCTTTCCTTTCCCTCGAGGGTACATATGCTTCTCCGTGATGGTGAAGCATATGTATCGTCCATTAGACGATACATTTCTCGATCGTGCTTGAAAACAGACAGAATATGTTCCCAAGAAGAAACTTCTTTACCTACAACCAGGTCAGCTGTTAAGAAGTTATTCCTCACATTTTTCAGAATGTGAGGCACATCAAAGAGGCACACAATCAGACGTCCATCACTCTTGAAGACCGGTTCATAGGTACCTTCTTCACATGACTGCCGTAAAATCTTCACTGCCCGCTGATTACAGGGAGCTTGATCACAGACAGTAGCAACAACCAGAACTTTGTGGTGAAATAAGGCTCTCACAGCATACTGAACTAGGTTTACAAGCACTTCTGCCCTTGTGCTTCCTCTAGAGAAGAAGAAAGCAATAGGTTGCTTCCATTTTCTTTTGATACCCTGAATCATGAATACAAGAGCATGGTCAGCAATCTGGTTGCTCCTATCAGGTATACCATACTCCTCAAGTCCTGTACCATAATCCTGATATCCCACAATGTATCCCTTGTTGTCGTCGTAATACAACCCAGGCTGCAGAGCCATCTCATCAAACATCAGGATACACTTCCTATCATCTTCTGGGAGCTTCTCCATGAAACTCTTTAAGTGTTGAAGAAGAACTTCACTGAAACCTGGCTGCAATGGAATGTTCATTAACAGTCTCTGCAGAGTCCTCTCACTGGGTAGAGTCATTATGCACTGAAGGAAACGGTACATTTTCGGACTCCTCTTGTACGCAGCCAAAGCAAAAGTTTTCTGTTGAGAAGACCATCTCCTTCCACTTGGCTGGCGTGAAAAATTCTGGAGCTCGCCCTGTATTAATAACCACACTCCAGGTGACACTAATTCCTCCATGTCCTCAACGTTCTTCTTCTTTCTTATCATCTCCCGAAGACCCTTGCAATTACCCTTCAGTTTATCGACCTTCAGTGCCATTCTCCTGGCCTGTTCGCAGTTCTCCTCTGCAGTCTTCAAAAGAGCTTCCTTGCGGGGAGAATCTATGTCTGCATGGTCAAGGCCTGACTCCTGCAGCACTGGCGAGACCTTATTCCCCTTCATCTGTCTCTTGACTTTATCATCTGTAATGGAAACCAAGGAATAAGAATTAATGTTCAGTGTACCAACCCAAAAAAACAAGTATTAAAAAAAACATGCATTCATTTCGTAGTCATGAAGTAAGCCTAGAAATGTTAGTGCATGGATGATCCTTCAGTTATTCTGTTTAGAATCGTTTGTATACATGCTTTTCTGATTCCTAAACATGCACCCACGTTCGTAAATTCGGAAACATAAATTGCTCCGTAATGATCGGGCGCTCAAGCGATCTCTCTGGTTTTCTTCCTTTGTTTTTAATTTACAGTACTTTAATGGATCATTGTGATTTCTATGGTGACTTTATATCATCAGTATGCATTGTGTGATGTGATCATTTTCTGCTGTAACCCATGTTGTGCTTACTTTGTGATTTTATGTAAATTAAATGGCAGATGTTGGCTCGTGATGTTATAGTTTCATCATGCCTGACCAATAAGTTGAAGGGGTGAACTATGGCGTCATGAATATGGCTACCATGGCAAAAGAGTAGTACAAAAATCCACAGCCTGTTTCCAGTTATTCAGCCGGGTCAGGAATGGAATGAATGAAGTCCCCATTTAGCGGCGAGGATAGGAATTGTGCCAGCTGCCGAAGCCTGTCGCACTCCTCTGGGGGAATGATTAATGAATGAAAGATGAAATGAAATGATATTGGAGAGTGTTGCTGGAATTAAATATGACAGGGAAAACCGGAGTACCTGGAGAGTAGCGCTTGGCAAATATTTGCATTTAATAATTACTTACAAATGGCAAAAAATCATAATTTTCGCATTTATGTTCCTTCTTTGGACATGGTAGAATTCTCCCTTCAGTTAAAAAATTTTCTGAGACCCTAATTGGAGATAGTCAGCTTGTGTACCAGACCCTAAATATTTAGAAACACTACTAGAGTTAAAACACACAAAGCATGAGCTGAAAATATCACCACTACCACCACATGCCTCTATTCTATGAGCACTGAGCGAAGACTTGGAATTCAAGTAGGCCTATGTGTATGTCCACACTCATCCACAACAAAATTTCATTACATATATCTCCATTTCAAGTATTCTATTGCAGACCACTTGTTAGAATGTTCTCATCTGATGAAATAAATCCAAGTAACTGTTTGACTTAATTTCAGAAACAAGCTGATTACTAATCTAAAAGCTGACTAAGAAGACAAATCAGATTTTGATATAGCAGTCTTTAATGTGCAAGAGAATAGGAAATGCAATGAAATACTTAAAAATATATCTAGAAATGAAACATTATAGCAGAGAAATAAATAACCTTGTTTATCCAGATGTCCAATGCAGCTTCACTTCCTTTTCCCCATAGCCAGTATTGGGCTGCAATCAGCTGTAAGAGGTATATATAAAGCTTAACAACTTAATAGGATTTTTCTACTTCTAACATATGAAATTCATGATAATTACCCAGATAATTTAAGAGCAGGGTATTGTCACAGCAATAGTGATGTCACGCTCTCTTCCCACTGTACCATTCTCCACCCAGGGCGCTAACTGACAATGGTTGAACATGGTTGGCAGTAAAACAAGTGCATGGTGTAATCAAATATTATTGTTAGTCACAACGTCCCCTAGGTGGCCGTAGTAGGCTCCCCTAATGCCCTCCCCCAGGAGGTAAGTTCCTTTGTTCCTTTTAGTGATTGAAAACTGCGATCGCATTTCATTGTAGCATTTATAGGCCATTAATTTATGTATTGAGGCAAGCTGTTTTGTCGCAGTACTGTATTAGTCATGAACTTTCAATAATTTATATTGCTAAAATGTAAATAAATTTTTACTAAATGAGGAGTTTGAATGCCATTGGTCTCTTGTCACAGAGTAGATGAAAATTAAAAGTCAGTATTTTGAACTGTGATTAATTTCCTGTGAAAATAGATATTTACAACTGAAATGCGGTTTTTAAAATATCGTAACTTTCACCAGCGCTATGTGTAGACTCTAGTGAACTCTACGAGATTACGCTTCCGCTAAGCCTTCAAAAAACATAGGTTGCAGATCCAATGTGGCGCAGCTAAGACATCACAGAGGCTAGACATACAACATGGCACGGCTCGGACAATGTCACAGCATTTTACAAAGCCGCCAAGACTATCTTTACAAGACGAGGCCAGTGAAAAGACTATTGGTCTGGATTGGTGAGGTCTGGTTAGTAACCATTATGCTGGAGAGATAGAGGGATATTATAATAATGTTATTGTTTTTACGTCCCACTAAGTACTTTTTGGGCTTGGTTTTCGGAGACATTGAGAGGTCAGAATTTCGTCCCAAAGGAGTTCTTTTACGTGCCAGTGACACAAGGCTGACATATTTGAGCACATTCAAATACCACCAGACTGAGCCAGGACCAAACCTGCCAAGTTGGGCTCAGAAGGCCAGCACTCTACTGTCTGAGCCACTGAGCCTAGCAGGGATATTATATTTTTGCCCTACAGGTATATAAGTTATACAACAATTGCCCATTAAGTATTTGAAACCCGGTATTAATTCCAATTTTCCTCTTCTGACACAAAAAGTTACTCTTAAATACCCCGATGGACCACTGGATGCTGAATTCAATGTCTGGCGTTAATGCAAAGAACTGAGTGGATTTACTTTGGAGAGAAGCCTATTGCCGCCTCTCTAACAGTTCATTTGAATCAAATCAAATCAAATCAAATCAAATCAAATCAAATCAAATCAAATCAAATCAAATCAAATCAAATCAAATCAAATCAAATCAAATCAAATCAAATCAAATCAAATCAAATCAAATCAAATCAAATCAAATCAAATCAAATCAAATCAAATCAAATCAAATCAAATCAAATCAAATCAAATCAAATCAAATCAAATCAAATCAAATCAAATCAAATCAAATCAAATCAAATCAAATCAAATCAAATCAAATCAAATCAAATCAAATCAAATCAAATCAAATCAAATCAAATCAAATCAAATCAAATCAAATCAAATCAAATCAAATCAAATCAAATCAAATCAAATCAAATCAAATCAAATCAAATCAAATCAAATCAAATCAAATCAAATCAAATCAAATCAAATCAAATCAAATCAAATCAAATCAAATCAAATCAAATCAAATCAAATCAAATCAAATCAAATCAAATCAAATCAAATCAAATCAAATCAAATCAAATCAAATCAAATCAAATCAAATCAAATCAAATCAAATCAAATCAAATCAAATCAAATCAAATCAAATCAAATCAAATCAAATCAAATCAAATCAAATCAAATCAAATCAAATCAAATCAAATCAAATCAAATCAAATCAAATCAAATCAAATCAAATCAAATCAAATCAAATCAAATCAAATCAAATCAAATCAAATCAAATCAAATCAAATCAAATCAAATCAAATCAAATCAAATCAAATCAAATCAAATCAAATCAAATCAAATCAAATCAAATCAAATCAAATCAAATCAAATCAAATCAAATCAAATCAAATCAAATCAAATCAAATCAAATCAAATCAAATCAAATCAAATCAAATCAAATCAAATCAAATCAAATCAAATCAAATCAAATCAAATCAAATCAAATCAAATCAAATCAAATCAAATCAAATCAAATCAAATCAAATCTCTTTATTTGCAAATGAGGTGTCTACCTCGGTGGCAGATGGTACACTAAAATACATTTGATAGGGTGGATCATGGGAGACTACTGGCAAAAATGAGTGCAATTGGACTAGACAAAAGAGTGACTAAATGGGTTGCTATATTTCTAGAAAATAGATCTCAGAGAATTAGAGTAGGTGAAGCTTTATCTGACCCTGTAATAATTAAGAGGGGAATTCTTCAAGGCAGTATTATCGGACCTTTATGTTTTCTTATATATATAAATGATATGAGTAAAGGAGTGGAATCGGAGGTAAGGCTTTTTGCGGATGATGTTATTCTCTATAGTGATAAATAAGTTACAAGATTGTGAGCAACTGCAACGTGACCTCGAAAATGTTGTGAGATGATAAACGGGGTTAAAAGTCAGGTTGTGAGTTTTACAAGTAGGAAAAGTCCTCTCAGTTTTAATTACTGCGTTGATGGGGTGAAAGTTCCTTTTGGGGATCATTGTAAGTATCTAGGTATTAATATAAGGAAAGATCTTCATTGGGGTAATCACATAATTGGGATTGTAAATAAAGGGTACAGATCTCTGCACATGGTTATGAGGGTGTTTAGGGGTTGTAGTAAGGATGTAAAGGAGAGGGCATATAAGTCTCTGGTAAGACCCCAACTAGAGTATGGTTCCAGTGTATGGGACCCTCACCAGGATTACCTGATTCAAGAACTGGAAAAAATCCAAAGAAAAGCAGCTCGATTTGTTCTGGTCGATTTCCGACAAAAGAGTAGCGTTACAAAAATGTTGCAATGTTTGGGTTGGGAAGAATTGAGAGAAAGAAGAAGAGCTGCTCGACTAAGTGGTATGTTCCGGGCTGTCAGCGGAGACATGGCGTGGAATGACATTAGTAGACGAATAAGTTTGAATGGCGTTTATAAAAGTAGGAAAGATCACAATATGAAGATAAAGTTGGAATTCAAGAGGACAAACTGGGGCAAATATTCATTTATAGGAAGGGGAGTTAGGGATTGGAATAACTTACCAAGAGAGATGTTCAATAAATTTCCAATTTCTTTGAAATCATTTAGGAAAAGGCTAGGAAAACAACAAATAGGGAATCTGCCACCTGGGCGACTGCCCTAAATGCAGATCAGTATTGATTGATTGATTGATTACTGTCAAGCACTAAATTTTAAATTAACAAGAGAAGAATTTTTTTTTTCTAGAATACAATAATATACAACAATTTTTTTCTATTAAAGAAACAGATCATCCTTAATAGATTTATATTGTTTACAAAATTCTACTTATAATATCTCCTATACTTACAAACATAGACAACTCATATACAGTATGTGGAATTACTTCAAATAATACTATGCAACTGGTATAAGATTAAAATTTACATTGCATTTATTTACTTTATTTTTAAACCCATTTTTGAACCTAAGTAGCATAACGACCTGCTGCGTCTTAACCAGAGCCCCCTTTTGCCACCACTTTTCAGAATTCCTGAAGGGCCTTCACAGCTACCGTAGCGGTCCCAGGGCCCTCGAAGTCCCCACTGTATATCACCCCTACAGGCAGTCCCCTACTTTGGCTGTCCAAACTCCATGGACCAGGGGATGGAATTAATGTTTTTTTTTTTTAACACACATGTTTTTATTTACAGTAGCATGCACTGGTCGAATGCCCTCTGACATTTCATTTATTTTGCCTGTTGCTGTTTATTCTCTTCTTGAATACCTGTACAGATTTTGGAAAAGGATCAAACACTACCCCTGGTAAACTGATCCACTCCTTCACGCCCTTCCCAATGAATGAAAATTTACCCCAGTCACTTCTGCTAAAATTCCTTCTGATTTTATACTTGTGGTCAGTTCTGCCAATATAATTATTTTCCAACTGAAGCCTCTCACGGATTTCTCCCCATACTTCTTCTCCTGTATAGCCTCTATATAATCCTATAAGTCTAGTTTTCTCCCTTCTCTTACTTAGTTTCCCACCCAAGTTCCTCTAACATTTCTGATACACTACTGTTTCTCCTGAAATCCCCTTTTACAAATCTTGCTGCTTTCCTCTGCACACTATCTATTTCTTTTATTAGGTATTCTTGGTGAGGATCCCAAACACTGTTTGCATATTCCAATAATGGACGAACCATACTTAAGTAACTTTTTTCTTTTAATTCTTTGTTGCATCCTTTAAGTAGCCTCATTATGACATGTAATGATCTGTATGCTTTCCCAACAATGTCATCAACATGACCCTTCCAGTGCAAATTAATTTCAAATTTCACACCTAAGTATTTGCACTTGCCATTTTTTGGGATAACTACCTCATCCAAAGTATATTCAAATTCAGTTTTAAAGCTCCTGTTTGTAAATGTTGTAACAGTTGATTTGCCTCCATTAACCTTCATATTATTTTCTTCAACCCACTGTTGGATACTTTCAAGGTCCCTTTGTAATTCTGAACAATCCTCAATGTTATTTATTTCCCTATAAACAATTATATCATCTGCATACAATCTTATTTTTGATGTTATATTGTTCCCTAAATCATTTGTGTATATTAAGAAAAGTAACGGACCGATTATACTACCCTGTGCGATTCCCTTCCAAACTTTCTCTTCCTCATCATCATCATCATCATCATCATCATTTCCCTTTATCCAGCTGTAGCTGGGTAGGGGCAAATATGGTTCCTCTCCACTTTCTTCGGTCTTTCCACCACTCCTCCTCCAACACTGTGTCCCAGTCCAGGTTTCTTTCTATAATGCTGCGTTGGATGGTATCCTTCCATCTCAATCGTGGTCGTCCACGGCCTCTCCTTCCTTGGATTTGCATTTCTCTTCCTGTGATATATTATTTCCTACTTTGACTTTCTGAACCCTTGAATTTAGAAATGTTCTTATCCAACGTATAACCCTTACATCCAATCCTATTCCCTCCAATTTCTTTAATAATATTCCATGTTCCACTCTATCAAAGGCTTTGGAAAGATCTATGGCTATGCAATCTAACTGGCTTCCTGAATCCAACTGATCTGATATGTCCTACTGAAATCCCACCAGTTGTGCCTCACAAGAAAATTTCTTTCTAAATCCATACTGACTCCTCATGAACCAATTTTTATCATCACGTATCTCTCTAATGTACTTTGCTATTAAACTCTCCAGTATTTTACAAACTATACTGGTCAGGCTGATTGGTCTGTAGTTCTCTGGTTTCTTTTTATCACCCTTTCCTTTATACATTGGTATTATTATAGATTCCTTCCATTCCATTGGTATTACACTATTATTTATGACATAGTCAAAGAGAAATTTTAAATAAGGCACTATGTACCACCCCATTGTCTTTAATACCTCCCCAGTAATTTGATCACTTCCTACTGCTTTTCCTTGCTGAAGCAGTTGGATTTCTCTGAAAATATCTTCATTTGTGAATGAGAAGCTTCTTGTTTCCCTATGTGTCTCTCCCTCTCTATCTTCTGTTACTGTTTCCAACTCCTGGCAATCTTCTACTGAATCCCTGAATTCCCTACTAAATAGATTTGCTTTCTCAGTATCTGTTGAATAGTGTTCACCCCCTTCTCCCACCATTGTAGGAATTTGGATTCCTTTTCCTTTTTGATTCCTAATATATGAATACATCTTTTTCCATTTCCCTTTGTGGTCATTACCCTCTTGAAGTATGCCATTCATATATTTCTCTTTTGCTTCCTTTTTCACTCTATTCAGTTCCCTCATTAGCTGTTTTCTAGTTTCTCTATTCTCCCTACCCTCTTTGATTTTCCTGTTTACTATTCTACATTTTCTTTTTAATTTCCTTATTTCCCTTGTATAATAAACAGGGTCTGAGGTCATTTTACCCTTCTTAACACATACAAATCTCTTCTCTCCTTCCCAAATGATTCCTTTAAATTTAGCCCAAAGTGTATCCACATTACTCCCTTCACTTATCCAACAACTGAATTGTGATTTAAGGTAAGTCCCAAATTCATCAACTTTAGTTTTTCTGTATAATTTCTTGTCTTGTGTGACCCTCTTATTAAGCATTTTTGGTACAAGTCCTACATCCATTATTACAGCCTTATGATCACCTATTCCTTCAATTACCTCAGTTTTATCAACAATTTCCCATGGTTTAGCCAAGAATACATCTAGCAAGTTGTTGAGACGAGTCGGTTCTTGTACTACTTGTGTAAATCCTCCCTCCCAAATTAACTTATTTGCCAGTTTCTGCTCATGGGCTTCACTTGCAGCTCCATTCCATTCAACTTCAGGCAAGTTTAGATCTCCCCCAATTATTACCATATCATTATTATTGTTTTTATGAGTATAATCAAAAATACATTCAAGAATGAGAAAGCTAATCCTGTTAAAACAAAACATCCAGAGCAGTAATACAAGCGTCAATAACCAACTAGTCATTCCACCATTTTTAGACAAGGCTACATTACATTCTCTCACCCTTTATAAAAAGTTGTCTGTTGAAGTTAATAAAGGAAATCACAGTACAGATAACAATGAAATGACCATAGTTCCTGCTCCTTCTGGAGTACAATGAAACTTACTCTCAGTGGGAGATAGCTGGGAATCTTCTCCTTGTGTGAAGCTGGCATCGATGACAGCAAATCCAGTAAGATGTGAGGCAGATAGATGTCCTATAAAGATAACATCACATCAAATGAACTTCAGTACAAAAACAAAGAGTCTAGATGTAATTACACTGCTGAATCATACATACCCTGCAGCCTTTTCTGCATATCGGAGGGTCCTGGAGTCGATGAAGCCACTTCATTGAATGATTTCTCCCTACATTCAGAAGAAAGTTGAAGATGACAATGTTCTCCCTCACTCACACTGACATCAAGGACAGCAAATCCCGGAAGGTGTGAGGAAGCTGAATGTCCTATAAAATAAAGGTAATATCACAACATACAAAATTCAGAATTAAAGGAAGGGAATTGAATTACATTTCTGATTAAAGGAGTTATGAATACTTACCCTGCAGTTTTTTCTGCAGATTGGAGGGTCGTGGAGGTGAAAAAACCACTTTGTTGAATGGTTTCTCTGTACTCTCAGTAGGAAGTCTATGTTGATAACAATGTTCAGTATCAATCAAACTGGCATCCACGACAGTAGATAGATGTCCTATAAAATTTTTAGACATTTTTAGACAAGGCTACATTACATTCTCTCACCCTTAATAAAAAGTTGTCCGTTGAAGTTAATAAAGGAAATCACAGTACAGATAACAATGAAATGACCATAGTTCCTGCTCCTTCTGAAGTACAATGAAACTTACTCTCAGTGGGAGATAGCTGGGAATCTTCTCCCTGTGTGAAACTGGCATCGAGGACAGCAAATCCAGTAAGATGTGAGGCAGATAGATGTCCTATAAAGATAACATCACATCAAATGAACTTCAGTACAAAAACAAAGAATCTAGATGTAATTACACTGCTGAATCATACATACTCTGCAGCCTTTTCTGCATATCGGAGGGTCCTGGAGTCGATGAAACCACTTCATTGAATGATTTCTCCCTACATTCAGAAGAAAGTTGAAGATGACAATGTTCTCCCTCACTCACACTGACATCAAGGACAGCAAATCCCGGAAGGTGTGAGGAAGCTGAATGTCCTATAAAATAAAGGTAATATCACAACATACAAAATTCAGAATTAAAGGAAGGGAATTGAATTACATTTCTGATTAAAGGAGTTAGGAATACTTACCCTGCAGTTTTTTCTGCAGATTGGAGGGTCGTGGAGGTGAATGAACCACTTTGTTGAATGGTTTCTCTGTACTCTCAGTAGGAAGTCTATGTTGATAACAATGTTCAATATCAATCAAACTGGCATCCATGACAGTAGATAGATCTCCTATAAAATTTAAAGTAACATGACATCAAACAAAAAAATACAAATTTAATTGCCTTGTTGAATAAAATAGCTTACCATACATTTTCTTCAGTCTACTGAATAAAGGTTACATCATATCAACCAAGATCTGGTAGAAAAAAATGCAATTACAATACACCGCTGATTAAAATTTCTCACCATACATATCCTGCTGACTTTGAATCATACTAGAGGATCCAGGAGTGGAAGAAACCACTCTAATGAATGGTTCTATCCCACGTGGCGATTGCTTTCCTGAAATGTACAGAATTTATCTTTATCTTCAAATGTCTGCCATGCTTTCACCATTCAACCTTATCAGGCAACTACATACACGAGAACACTTACCACTGTCGACAGGTGATCCCTGTACAGCATCAACACTCATATGCCATGTGGTCAAACACAAGCATTTCCTCTGCACTAATAGCACTTCCACTGAATACAGTAGGTACAGCATTTCTGTGCAGCCTTCGATGAAATTTATCAAAGAAATGCTGTGGCTCGAAATGCTTTCCACAGAGATATCTCATGTAATAAAGCTTCTTCACAGGGAGCTGCAATAATTGCCTATTTCCACAATTTTGGACCCATGCACAGCACCTAGGCAAAGTAGACTTCAAGATAGTACCGGTACATATTTTCTTCAGACAATTTATCAGAATTATTTTTAATTCAATGCACGAAATAACTTGACCCCTGAATGTTGTAATCGACTTTAAAATTCTTCTTAAATTTTATCTTAAATAAAACTCACTTACCTAGCAAAGTCCTTCGGAAACCTAAAAAGTGCCGGACTTTTAAACTTGTCAGCGTATTCCTGACATCCTGGCGCAGCACACCGTTTATGATGCGGCATATTGGATAAAAACCTCGTTCAATGCGAAAGAATCTCAACAAATTTTCGTTCAACAAGCACTATTACTCGCCGTACGACCAAGTTCTCATTGAGCGCAACGATATGAATTTTGTGTACCGCGCGCAACTGCATGTGCATTGCCAACCATTGCTCTCTAAATTAATCCTCCAAAAGGGAATTTTAGTCTTCGCTAGTTGGCGGAGATTGGGGGACCATCTCGGAACTGGCTTAGGACGCTCCCTATGAAGTGTCACCCCCCTGGTTGTTCTTGAAGTTGATGTGGGCTCGTTATTTCACCCAGACACAATACTTTATTATATTTGCACTAGTTCGACACTTGTCTTGTCTTGTCTCGCGGATATTTATTTGGGATTCAAAAGACTCTTTCCCAGTCACAAGATCATTAATATATTACACTTATATCACAAAAACACACGTTTACAAGACTAATGCCCGATTTTAGCATGATCACACGTAGATAGATGCACTTAAAGAAGAAAAATTATATCGGGTATGAGGAGGTTCATGGAGGTATTACATTCGGTACTGAGCAAGGACACAAAGAACTTAGTAAGTTGGAAGAGGAGTAACGTGTTACACTGTACAAGATCGGAAAGTAATAAGAACCTTGAGACAGTATCTACTCACCAGGGACATTGAGAAGTGCCACCTCACAAACATGTCGGAACAAAACCATCTGCAAAACTAAATCATAATTACAATTTGATGTGAGTGTTATCAAGGTACTCGTTTAAAATAGTAATGATCGTAGGCGAAGGTTGGTGCAACAAAACTGAAAGTCGTGTAGGGAAGGATACTTGAACTTTGAGTAATTTCTGCATTAAAATGGTCTGGTGATGTGCATATTGGGGGCAATGAAAAAACAGGTGGTCACTATCGCACTCAGATTCTCCACAGGAACAAGTTGGGTCGTTCGTAATGTGAAATCGAGTTAAATATACTGGGGTTAAGGCATGATTAAAACGTAGTCGGATGATATTAGTAATGTGACGTCGTGTATACGTACCATTTGCAAACCACGGCAGTGTGGGAATACTCGGTTGAAGTTGGTAGTAATATTGACCTTTCGTACGAGCAGATAATCGCCATTGTGTGCACCATGTGTGTTGAGCTGCAGTTTTGATATTTGGAAAGAAGTCGGGAATCGGAATTTTGATTTGTAATATATTCGCGGCATCTGCACTGGCGTCTTTCGCTGCTATATCGGCCATATCGTTGCCTACGTGCCGATTATGCCCTTTAATCCATATTAGCGTTATAACAAAACCGGATGTTTCAAGTCGAAGTAGGAGAGACTTGACTTCGTAGACATATGTATTTGTATGAGGGGCGAGTGAATGCAGAGCTTGTAAAACACTTTGGGAATCGCTGAATATATTTATTTTTTTGGATTGCAACTGTTGAGCATATACAAGGGCTTGGTATATGGCATATAATTCTGCTGTAAATATAGTTATATTATTAGGTAACGGATATTTAAAGTTAATGAGTAGTTGTGGATCGTAAAATGCTGCTCCGACTCCAGTATTTGATTTTGACCCATCGGTAAATAGGTGATAATCTGGTGTAGTTATGGGACTTTTAAATCTCTTATGAGCATATAATGTGGAATAAGGTGCAGACATTGATTGGATTGATGCATCCGAAGGGGCAATGATAATAGAAGGACGGAATGTTTGAATATCATAGTGGTATGAATACGTATTAATACGTGTTGTACGAAATATAGTCTCAGTAAGATGATGGATTTCAGCATAAGCCATATATATGGCGGGATACCGATGATTGGGAGGAGGACGCTGTTGATAATATTCATATAATAATTGTAGTTTAGGGACAATAAGGGAGTTCGTTCTACTAATGTGTTTGAGTAGGAATTTTTTGGAAAGTTTTATCCTGCGGATGTACAGTGGTTCTTCCGTAGTTTCTACTAATAAAGCGTTAGTTGGTGTTGTGCGGAGGGCACCCACACTGATACGTAGTGCTGAAAATTGGAGACGATCCAACGCTAATAAACTATGTTTAGAGGTTAAATCAATAATATGGGCACTATAATCAAGTATGGACCGAATGGTTGCATGATATAGCTGTAGTGCTGACAAAGGGTCAGCACCCCATGCACGTTTCGTTACCGTTCGTAAAATGGTGATATAACGATCAGATTTCCTAATAAGGTGTCGGATATGGGTTTGCCATGTGAGTTTTTGGTCGATATATATTCCTAAATATAAGTGTTGTGAAACCAAGGGAATGCTATAGGTGTCAAAGTTAATAGGGCTTTTATCAAAAGTTCGTTTATGTGTAAAGATCATCGCTGCACATTTAGGTATAGAAAGGGAAAGTCCATGGGCCGTTAGCCACTGAAAGACTAAACTTAAAACCTGAGATATTTTGTCCTTACAAAGGTCAATGCGGGAGTCAGCACAATAAATAACATAATCATCCGCATAAGCTAGAATACGGGCGTGTGGTAGCACAAGAGATTCGAGCTCTTTCATGTAAAGGGAAAACAAAATTCCACTGAGTATCGATCCCTGTGGTAAACCTTGTGATGTGTAACGGCTATCAATTGTGTGTTGAGGAGATTTAATAGTTAACCGGCGGTTAGTAAATAGTTGATTTAAAATAGAAATGAATTGGAAGGGGATTCCAGCACTAAATAATTTCTCCCAGAGGATATGCAATAACACAGCATCATAGGCACCTTTAATATCCAAAAACACTGCTACGATAGATTGTTTCCGCCATTTTGCTAATAAGATGTCGAGTAAGAAAATAATGATAGGGTCTTGTGTACTATTACCCCGTCGAAAGGCAAATTGATACTTGGGTAATAACGAGTGATGTTCCAATACCCACGCCATTCGTTTCATGAGGATTTTACAAAAAACTTTGCGTATACACGATCCCAGAACTATGCCTCGGAAATTGTCAGGTTCAGTAGGTCGTTTTGTTGGTTCAGGATGGGTGTGATGAAAAACTCGTTCCATGATGCTGGTACATGTAATGTCTCGAAAATGCTATTATAATATTTGAGTAAATAAATTTGGACATGGGGGGGGGGTAAGGCCTTGAGCATTTGATAAGTAATTGCATCAGGTCCTGGTGATGAGCTATTAACGGTACATAATACAGAGTGTAATTCATTATATGTAATTGGATTCAAAAGGGAAATAAAAGAACAAGATGTATTCTGTGAGGTGGGTAGAAAGAGTGGATTTACGGTAACAGGGGCAAGGGTGTATAAAAAATATTCTAGAACTTGTCGCGGATAAGCAGAAGAAGTTTGGTATTGGAAAGTTCTCGTGATCATGCGGATCGCGTTCCAAAATTTCGTTGCTGGAAGTTGTGGAGTTAATTGAGAAATAAAAGATTGCCAAGCTTTTCGCTTTTTTGCATTAAAGACGAGTTTTGTTTTCGCGATATGGTTTCGCAATTGAAAATAATGCTGCTGCGTCATCGATTGGCGATATAGTTTGAATAGTTGTTTACGCTTATGAATAAGATCGTGACATTCTTTGTCCCACCATTTTAGTTCGTATTCCTGTGGATGGGTCGTCACTTTTAATGGTCGACACGGATGAAACATGTTTAAATATTGGGTTAAATAAGGGAGTAAAAGGGAAAAGGAAAGAGGGGACTTATGTTTCTGCTGCAAGATATAATTGAGGTATGATTGATAATTAGAAACATTGAAGTTTTTATAAGATCGGACGTTACTTATACAGGAGGGTGTCTGAAACTGGGAATGAGGTGGGTGAATACCATATGTGATGAGAATTGGGAAATGGTCACTAGTGTGAGTGTCAGATAATGTATGCCAGGTGGTGACAGGGGCCATAGTGGTGCGGCAGAAAGTAAGGTCTACTGCGCTGGGTGGAGATCCAGGCGGAGTTAAACGGGTTGGGGAGCCATCATTTAACAGAAACAAATTCTGATGAGTTGAAGTAGTAAGCAAATTGGAACCTTTGATTGTATCTACCATACATCCCCATTCAGTGTGGTGGCAATTAAAATCACCGAGAAGAAAAAGATGTGGAAAAGTGTCAAATTGTTGGATAAAATGCATCCATTGATTCTGAGTAATGTAAATGTGGGGAGGGCAATAGATGTTGATGAAACAGGTGTTATGGTGTACTATTCCTACAGCATAAGTGTGCGGGATGATATATTGTAAAGAGAAATGTGTAACTGATAAGGAAGTATGTACACACGTGGCAACTCCATCATAACCGTTACCATCATGTCGGAAAACTTGACAACCTCGTAATCGAAAAATGATATGCGGTTGAAACCACGTTTCTTGTAAACAGATAAAATGAGCTCGTGTTTCATTCAGCAAAATTTGTAACTCATGTCTTTTAGAGGCGGCACTTCGACAATTCCATTGAAGTAAAGTAATCATGCTAGTATGTTCATGATAGAGTCTCGTAGCTTATACAAGACATGGTGAAGTTGAGGCTCGTGACCCATACTTAGAATTAACATTACCAGCAATTGCTGGATTTCTTGTTGTAGGCGTTCCTTGGAAGGAGGATAATGTATATCTTGTGGGGTTGCAGAGGGTTGCTGCCTAGCAGATGTGGGCGCACTTGAGGGATATGCTATGGACAGAGGTTGTTGCATGGCACTCGTGGATGGAATCGAATGTACTGGAACTGACGGTTCGTTTCGCAGAATGGCCATGTATCGTTGACGGTCGAAACCGGGTTCGGGTGTAGGAGGGGGAGATTGCATGATTACTTGGGTGAACTTACGCTTACGCGGATTGGGAGTCGAAGGGGATGGGGTATTTGACGATAGAGGAGGGAACTGAAGTTCTTGTTCCTCGGAATGATAAATGGGAAGGGCGATTATGGCTTTGGCTTCGGGAAAAGATATGTGTTCAGTACTCATTAATTTTTTAATGGTGACCTGATATTTATGTTCTGGGCAAATTGATGAACCTGTGACATGGTTTTTTTTACAGTACGCACATTGCGTAAATTGCTCCGTACATGCCTGGGTTTCATGTTGTTGAGCACATTTCCCACAACGAGCATTTTTCGCTTGACATTGTCGAATTGTATGGCCATATCGCTGGCATTTGCGGCAGCGAATGGGTGAAAAGATGTAGGGTTCAACTTCCATGTACACCTTATATAAAGCGACATGGGAGGGTAATGTTTGTGATCTGAAAACAATTTTTACTGAACCCGTAGGCAGGTATTGGGTTTCCCCATCTTGGATGGCACAGCGATTAAGTCGTTGCACACTTTTCACTGGTGCCTCGGATTCCAGGTACTGTAATATGTCATCATTCGATAAACCTTTTTCAACTCCACGAATAATGCCTACTCTTAATACTTGTGAGGATGGAATGTACGCTTTAATTTTGAGGGTTTCAAGCATAGGATTACTCAGAAATGCATTTGCTTGAGAAGCCGTATGAAAGGTAACTTGTAGGCGATTACGTCCTTTACGTTGGATCGATTTGACATTGAGTTTGGTTTCATAAAAACGGCGACCAAGTGCCATAGGATGTAAATTGCGGATGTTTTGCTCATTTATGGATTCAACAAATACAAAGAAAGGTCCATGATGAAAGCGATTATAATATTCCGGTGTAGAAGCCACTTGGGGTGTCTCGGATTGATTGTGAGATTGTTCAGAATTAGGACGGTCTACCACTTCGGTATTACGTCTCTGCACATCAGACTCAGTGGACTGAGAACCTTGCTGTCGTATCGTATTACTGAATGAATTGGTTATGGGTTCCTCTTCCATAGGTACGACGATTTCACGCTCCACTCGTAAGGAATTCCCGGTTACCGCCGACGTTCCTCCACTGTCGGTCTCCATTGCTTGGCACTCCCGCACCACACGTGAACGAAAACACAAATGGTTACCACTACCGCGCACCTCTAACTCGCACAAGTAGAGAAGTGTACCGCACCACTGTCACTGCGTGACTTACCTAGTTCGACACTCGCGCAGTTCGCAATGCTTGCTTGCTGATGCTTATGGGCTGTGTCTACGACATTTCACCCAGTCAATACTCGCTTACTCATGTAAAAACACTAGTATAAATGAAAAAACTTCAGTTCAATAATTGATGCTTGAGCTTGCAAGTAGAAAACACAAAACACTGATCTTCACTATATCACATTATCGCATAATAACCCTAGTTTGCTAGAGCAGACTGTTCTCATACGGGAAACTTCCAATCTTGCAATCACACTTCTTCTAAAGTTTCACACACACTAATAATCCAAAATAGCACCCTCAAGTAATACACTAATGATATGAGGAATCACTCAAATGGAACCTTCAAAAGCATGAGCAAATCTCACCCTATATTACAGACAGAATTATAACACGATATTGGCTTCATCTAGAAACAAATTTAGCACTCTAATAATCTCGACTGTAGGATTACAGAGCAAACAAGAAACACTGGTTGGAAAGACCTGTTTGAGTCGCTTGAGATTAGTCATAAGTTTTTTACGGGGGTTAGCATATAAAGAACATTCAAATAAAATGTGGTTGGAGTCGCCATTACTAATATTTTTACAACACAAACAGTTTGTATCCTGCGTTAAATGGAAACGTGATCTATATTGTGGTGTAAGGGCATGATTAAACCGTAACCGAATGATGTTAATAATATGGCGTCTAGAATATGATCCTCGTATAAACCATGGTTTAACCAAAAGTGTTGGTTGTAAATGATAATAGAAGTTACCTTTGACTTGTGCAGTCTGTCCCCAGTTCTGCCATTCTTGACATCCATCCTGTCGGATAACAACTACATAATCAGAAGCTGGAACAATATTGTTAGTATTCGGAACAGGAAGACGAGAAGCTTGTTTTGCAAGACAATCTACTTTTTCATTGCCTTCGATACCCACATGACCTGGTACCCATACTAAAGTGATGTAAATACCGACGTTGTCAAGCATATAAATGAGACGCTTGACATTGTATACATACCAATTATAGGATAACTCATACGAAACGAAAGATTGTAATGCACTCAGCGAATCCGTATAGATTGTAACTCGCGTATATCCCTGTCGCTGAACAAAAAGTAAAGCTTGCTGAATAGCGAATAACTCCGCCGTAAAAATCGAACAATCACTAGGCAAACCATATTGTTCTTTAACATTTAGAGAAGGTATATAATAAGCGGACCCAACTCCATTAATGTTCTTTGCTCCATCTGTAAAAATGTTTATGCTTCGTGGAATATTGGAAAATTTCACTCTTTTAACAGGACAAATCTCGGTCACCTGCAGACAAGTAACGTTAGTAGAGCCATTACGTATAGGCCATATTATTTGAGGCTTATAATAAGAAACCTGATAGGGTAAGATATAGGGTATTAAGTTAACACTGTGTATTAAGGTATACTGTTTCGACTTCAATGTAGTAAAAGCATGAAATAGTACTGGCAATCTTCGTAAACCCTGACGCCGTAAGGAATAATACTCCGAGAGTAACTGTAACTTCGGAATTAAAGGATGACTTGTTAAAAAAAACTTTTTAAGTAAATATTTCGTAGCAAGTATTTTTCTACGTACTTGTAAGGGAGCTTCGCAGGATTCGACTAAAAGTGCATTGGTAGGTGCGGACTTTAAAGCTCCAATACAGGAGCGTATTGCTTTATATTGACAAGTGTTAAGAATATTCAAGTTAGTATACGTTGCCAAGTCAAAAATATGTGATCCGTAGTCCAATATCGATCTAATAGTGGTTTTGTACAAAGATAGCACCACAACTGGATCTGCCCCCCATTGCCTACGGGTTACAGCTTGTATTACCTGAATATACCGTTCACTCTTCGAACGCAAATATAAAAAATGATGTTTCCATGTAAGTTTTTGATCGATAAATAACCCAAGATATTTATGGTGACTAACCACGGGTATTTCATACTGATCAAAAGCAAGTGGCGATCGGTCATTGGTTCGGTGATGTGTAAATATCATCGCTCGACATTTCGCTATGGAAAGATTTAACCCATGGGCCTCTAACCATGTTCTAGCTTCATGAAGCGCGAAACGAATATGTTGTCTACAGAGCTGTAAATTTTCATGTGTATAATAAAGCAAAAAATCGTCAGCATACGCCTGTAGTCGAGCATGACGTAGAATGACCGTTTCGAAATCTTTCATAAAAAGAGCGAAAAGAATACCACTCAGAATATCGCCCTGTGGCAACCCATTACTTACCTGCCGGGGCTGGATTGTATAAGGTGTCGATTTAAATCTGAGTGTTCGATAAGTCAGAAGTTGTCTGAGAATGATAATAAATCCCTCAGGAATCTTAAGAGTTGCAAGCTTTTCCCATAATATGTTCAGAGGTACGGGATCATAAGCCCGTTGAACATCAAGGAAAACCGCTATGGTACTATGTTTTCTATGACGAGCTAATAGTAAATCGATAACAAAACTATTAAATGCATCAGATGTACTGCGTCCCTTAAAAAAGGCATATTGATATCGAGGCGTCAAGTTATAGTATTCTAATACCCTTCTTCGAAGTAAGATCTTTAGAAAGACTTTACGGAGGCACGAACCGAGTACTATACCGCGATAATTACTAACCTCAGTGGGTAACTGCTTATTTTTAAGAATGGGAATTAGAAAAAATTCATTCCAACTAACCGGTGTTCTATGATTGCGAAAAATATCATTATACCTGTTTAATAATGCCTTCATTGCTCTAATAGGTAATAATTTGAGAATTTGATATGATACATTATCTGGACCTGGGGATGAATTTGAGCACGATTGGAGTACTGCCTCTAATTCCTGATAATCGCAGGGTTGTAGCAATACGGAGAAACGTGCGTCTAGTGGGTCTTGGGAATGAACATACTGTGGTACAACAAAATCTGCGTCTCTCTAACAAGAAAATCAGATAATACCTGACCTGGGATGGTCTTGGCAGGGGAGTGCTGCGTAACTCGTGTGATTGCCCTGATGGCATTCCACAAGTCTGCAATTGGAACCTGACGCGTGAAGGACGATATAAACTCCCTCCAAGCGACACGACGTTTTTGATGGAAAATTCGGCGAGTTTGTGCTATGTGTCGTTTGAGCCGGAAGTAATTTTCAGGTGTTGCGTGCTGCCTATATTGTCGAGAAAGCACTTTGCGGGTTTGAATCAGCAAATGGCATTCCTCATCCCACCACTTAACATGCGCAGGTTTCCTAGAAGATAAAGGGGGTGAAACGATGATGGGGTGGTGAAGATTAATATAATCTGTTAAAATCTGCAGTAAAGTTTGATATGAAAAATTATTTTCCGGTATTTTTTGTAACGCATCCTCAATGCAAGCGGTATATATTTGCGGTTTAAATCTCCTCAAAGATCGAATCATGTTATTTTGAAATGTGTGCGGCGGTGGAGAAAAGGGTCCGCCTACACCATAAGAAATAACAATAGGGAAATGATCACTGGAATAAGTATCACTCAAAGTATGCCATGTAGTGATAGACACCATATTTCGCTTACACAATGTTAAATCTACTGCGCTAGGAGGGGCAGAAGGCGCAGTCAAACGCGTAGGAGAGCCATCATTCAAAATAGCAAGAGCATGGTTATTTACTGCATGAAGGAACTGTGTACCTTGAAGTGTATCCAAATTTCCTCCCCACAGTGTGTGATGAAGATTAAAGTCCCCAAGATAAAAACATATGGTTCGGTAGTAAATTGTTGAAAGAATTGGTTCCATTGTCTCTCATTAATGGAAACTTCAGGAGGATAGTAGATATTCACAAGTAAAATATGCATATAATATAATCCTATAACATAGGTTTGGGGTATGGCCTGAATATTCGAATGAATGCTATATGTCACGAACGAGTGGACCAAAAAGGCAACCCCACCGTAACCGGGTCCATCATTACGTAAAACTTTGTAATTAGGATACGCAATGCGAGTCTCAAGATTAAACCAAGTTTCTTGTATGGCTAAAAAGTGAGGTACTGTTTCCTGAATTAATTTAAATAGCTCATGACGTTTGTTCATGAGACTTCTAGCGTTCCATTGAGTGATTCTGATCATAGAATTGAATGAAACTGCAAACCTTGTCCCTTAACTGGAATACATTATGGGCTAACGCGGGGTGATCACCCAATAATTGCACCAATTGCTGAATAGATTGATAAAGACCACTTTGAAGATATTTCTTTGCCTATGAAATGACGAAAGCGGTTGCGCCATTGAGGCGCTACTCGTGGCAACAGGTTCGCCCAAAGGTGCCTCCATCCGCCGGCTTGCGCCATTGGAAACAGGTGTAACTCTTGAAGCTGCCATCTCCATGCGGGGAATCTCTCGAACCAAATTATGATAACCATCCTTATCATATCCTGGGGCTGGTACTGGTCTCGGTGATTTTAAAATTACTTGTGTGAATTTTCTCTTACGGGGATTCGACTGTGTAGGAGTCTGCTCCTCCCCAGTTAAAGGGGGAAAATTTTGGGAATTGTCTACTACATTATATTCACTAGGTTGGACTTTTTGTACAGCGTCCTTGAACGATAAGTTCTGATGGCTCATGATCTTTTTAATATGGACTTGCTGGTGGTGAGTTGGACAGTCAACATCTCCAGTTGAATGGGTGCCGCGACAATGCACGCATTGCAGGAACGTTTCCGTACAATTCGCCGTAGTATGGTGCAATGCACATTTCCCACACCTAGGACTTGTCGCTCTGCAATGCTTATCAACGTGACCGTACCGTTGGCATTTTTTACAGATGATGGGAGCAAAAACATATGGCTCCACCTCTAAATGCACCTGATATAATGACACATACTGTGGAAGTTTCTGCGCACGAAAAACCACTTTTATAGATCCAGTAGGGACATACTGTGTTCCTTCTTCGTTAACAATTCTACGGTTCAAACGCTTTACAGATTTTATAGCAGCAGAAGATTGTAGCATCCTCTTTCAAGGTCTTCTCTACTCCCCTGATAACTCCTACCCGCAATACATTAGAGCTCGGTATGTATGCCCGTAACTTAAGCTCAACTAATAAAGGGTGTTTCAAAAATGAATTTGCCTGTACGGCATATAGAAATTCTATTTGTACCCTATTTCGTCCCTTGCGGGCCACTGATTTTATTCCTGGAATATTTTTCTCATAGAAAATTCTACCCAAGGTAATAGGATGCATGTTACCGACATTGCCTGTTGCTGTGGACTCCACAAAAATAATGAAGGGTCCATAATGAGTACTAGGATAAAGTTCCTGCGACTCAGTCTTCGAAATCGAAGCACCAGTCTCTTTATTCACCACCTCATTTGTTGTATTCGATTTACTCACTGTACCACTATTCTCACTTGAACTATCATCCTCATCCTGGTCCATTTGAACCGTCTCTTCCCGAGCAACTGTGAGGGTTGGAGGATCAGGCGACTCATCACCACCACTTTGCTCCCCCATAACGTACGAATTACACTCGTAGAATCACTACTCAATACCGTCCACGCTACCTCTTCACAGCGACTGTCCACTCAACTGCACACTAGCACTCTAGCACTGCAATGTTTTCCGATTGAGAAGTACTTGAAGATTCTTCTTCTTCTTCTTCTTCTTCTCCTTCGTGAACTGTTTTTGGGCTCCTTATTTATTAATTTTTGCCCGGTCAATATTCTTATGTAATTAACAAGAACTATATAGACACCTAACCATACTGAGCACTGAATAAAAACACTCGACAATATATACAAAATACACTTGATAAACTCATATATTGGGAAGAATAATTGAAGCAAGTGCTAAAACTTCGTATAGACGGTAGAAGGGCAGGTTCAGGGAAGCAGGAGGAGATGAATTATCAGATATATAATCGAACACAAAGGAATCCAGGAACATGTCTACTAACCAAAACAACAAGACTAATGAAATCATGATGTAGTATCTAGTTATAGAGTTAGGTTAGTGTCATCAAGAAACGTGGTAATTAATGAAATGACGTTAGGTGTCAAATTATAAAGTAAGCAAGATATGCTAGAAGGCAAAGGAATTTTATGCTGAACAAGGTGATGTAAAAAACGGAGTCTAGCTGAACGATATAAAGAACAATTTAAAAAGATATGGTTAGCATCTGCGTCGGGATAACCACATACACAAAGTGAGTGAGTTGACAGGTGAAATTTATATTTATACAATGGTGTAAGCGCATGATTAAATCTAAGACGGATGATAGTAATGATGTGTCGTCTGGAATACTGACCTGATACGAACCAGGGTTGTAGGGGTATGAGAGGTTGAAGTTGGTAGTATGATCGACCCTTGTAGTTTGCAATATTTTGCCATTGTAATTGCCAATCTTCACGGGCCTTATGTTTAACATGTATAAAGTAATCAGTGGGTGGAGTAGCTATAGGGAAAGCGGGGAGTGGAAGACGTGACGCTTGTTTAGCAGCAATATCAGCTTGTTCATTACCGTAAATTCCAATGTGAGCTGGCACCCAAACAAAAGTAAGGTAGACATTTGAACATTCAAGGGTGTAAGTTAAACGTTTCACGTTATGTAAATACCAGTTGAATGAAAAGGAGATGAAGGAGAGTGATTGTAATACACTCATTGAATCAGTGTAAATAGTTACTTTGGTATAATGATGTATAACATAAAGGAGGGCTTGTCTGACGGCAAAAAGTTCAGCAGAATAAATGGAAAAATAATTGGGTAATCTAATTTGTTTGACAAACTGTGGTTGTACAGCAAAAAAGGCCGCTCCAACACCAGTCGATGACTTCGATCCATCTGTGAAAATGTCTACAGAATTAGGAAAGGGTGAGATACATCATTTTTATGAATCTGTACTTGTGTACTGTGCAAAGTAACATCGCGGCTATAATTAGAAGCAGGAGGTTTAATAACATAAGGGCGATGGATAAAACATTCATAAGAAAAGGAGTAATACGGTAGCTTGGGTATACGTAAAATTGAATCTCGGTGTTCATGTAAATAACTATATGCATGATATAGAGCCGGCATTTTAATAAGACGATGACGGAAAGTGTCAGAAAGTTCAAATAGAAGTTGTAATTTTGGAATGAGAGGAGTAGCGATTATGGCAAATTTCTTAAGAAGGTATTTTGTGGTTAACATAAGGCGCCGTATTTGTAAAGGGGGATCGACAGTTTCCACAAGTAGAGCATTAGTAGGCGTAGTACTAAGAGCACCGATACAAATGCGAAGTGCACTAAATTGGATTGTATTTAAGTGCGTTAAGGTCGTGGTAGAAGCCATATCTAGCACATGGGCCCCATAATCCATTTGGGAGCGGAGTGTAGCCTTATATAAAGAAAGAGCAACGACTGGATCAGCTCCCCAATTTCTGCGTGTAACAGTTCGGAGGAGATTTAAATAAGAATTAGCTTTGTGCCGTAAATATTTTACATGCTGGGTCCAGGTTAGTTTATGGTCTAAGAATATTCCTAAATATTTGTGATGAGTACAGGGAGGGATAGAATATGTATCAAATAAAAGAGGAGTTCGATCATATTTACGGTGATGAGAAAAAAATCATCGTCGAACATTTCGATATAGCGAGTTGAAGACCATGAGATTCCAGCCACGAGATAGCTTCAGATAAGAGTTGTAACATTCGTTCACGGCATGTATCAATGTTGGTGTGAGATAAATAAAGAACGATATCGTCAGCATAAGCTATTATGCGAGCGGAGCGTGTTATTAAGCTATCAAATTCGCTCATGTAAAGTGCGAAAAGTATTCCGCTGAAGATGTCTCCTTGCGCCAAACCATGGGACGTCTGTCGACTGGAAATATGGTGTTAATACGGTTGTATTATAAGAGTACAGTAGGTAAATAATTGTTGTAAAAGTGAAATAAAACCGGGGGGGGGAAGTTATTAGCTGAATGACAGTCCCATAACATATGTAATGGAATTGAATCATATGCGCTTTGAATATCAAGAAACGTAGCGATAGTACTATGACGACGTGCTTTAGCCAAAAGTAGATCAATTACAAAGGTATTGATAGCATCTTGAGTGCTACGTCCTTTAAGAAACGCATATCGGTTTTTTGGAGTCAGATTATAATATTCGAGTACCCAAAGGAATCTCTGGAGTAATATTTTAAGAAATGTTTTTCGCATACATGAACTAAGGACAATTCCTCGGTAGCTGTGAAAGTCAGTAGGTATCTTATTCGGTTTGAGGATGGGTACAAGAAAAAAAATCATTCTATTGACATGGCACTCTAAGTGTAGATAATATGTTGTTATAGTAGTTAATGATAACTAGTTTAGCGTTGGAAGGCAATAAGTACAGCATACTGTAGGTGATGTAGTCTGGGCCAGGTGCTGACTGAGAGGCTGTAGGAAGAACTGTTTCAAGTTTCAGAAAGAGTGATAGGCTGTGATAAAACAGAATAATGACGTCTATTTTCGACCTGGGAAAAAATACTGAAAGGCACAACATAGTCCGGGGTAAGAGAATGTAAAAACTTCTGAATCACATCAGTAGGAATTAACGCAGTAGCAGCATGTTGAGAAACACGGGTCAATATACGGACAGCATTCCAGATTTGTGTAATCGGCGTTGAGGATGTAAGTGAGGAAATAAATCGCTTCCACGATTCCTGACGTTTGGCATTGAAAACTCTGCGAGAATAAGCAATATGTTGTTTTAAAAGGAAATAATTATGCGGAGATAAATTTTTTCTATACAAGCAAGAAAGTCTTTTACGTTTTTGTATAATATTATGACACTCAGCATCCCACCATCGCAAGGAGCAGGGGTGTCGTGCTTTAGGAGTGTGTACTGCTTTAAAAGGATGATAAATATTAATATATCGATAAACAATCTGTAGGAGAAAGTCATAAGTAAGCAGATGAGTTGGCATAGACGAAAGTTGATTCTCAATAAAGTGTCGAAAGTTATTCGCATCAAAATTTTTGAGAGATCGTGTGGCAGGGGAAGAGTGATTATCAAACAGAGACTGATTCGGTCGACTCAGGCCATAGGTGATAAGTATAGGAAAGTGATCGCTTGTAAAAGTATCCACTAATGTATGCCAGGTTATAAATGTTGCCATCGAACTACGACATAGAGAAAGATCCACCGCACTGGGCGGGGAACCAGGGTGGGTTAATCTAGTGGGAGATCCATCATTAAGTATTAATAAGTCATGTTGATATGACGCATCCAACAGATGAGTTCCTTTGGACGAATCAGAGCTACTACCCCATACTGTATGATGACAGTTCATATCACCAAGGAAAAGTATTTTTGAGGCATGATCAAATTAAGCAAAATAGGACAACCATTGTTCTTCCGAAAAATAAATGTCTGGAGGGCAATATAAATTAATGATGTAGATATCACGATAAATGATACCAATACTATAAGAAGAAGGTAATTGAATAGAAATAGGTACTAATTGATAAGAGATATTATGTTGAATGAGAAATGCTACTCCGCCATATCCTCGTCCATCATATCGTTCAATGTTGTATCCTTTAAAAGAAAAAGAATGACACGGCAAAAACCAGGTTTCTCGTAAAGCGACAAATTGAGATTGTGTTTGTTGTAGGAGTAATTTTAATTCATGTTGTTTAGTTAGTATGCTCCTTGCGTTCCATTGCGTGAGACTGATCATAGAAAGAAAACATAGAATGAACACTATCTAAAGTACCTGAGTTACATGTTGATTATCACCTAGTAACTGGATTAATTGGGAAAGCTTACTACGAATGTCCTGTTGCAAATATAAACGTTGCTGTTGGATATTATTTACTGTCGGGGGTTGTGATACACTGCTGTGTACTGACTGATTACTGGAAGTGGTAGGTACCGATGGGGGAGTAAATTGTGTAGTAGGGACTCTTGAAAGGGACTGAGAATTTGATGCTGAAGGTGTACGAATAAGATTTAACTAACCAGCGTGATCATATCCAGTTGCTGGGACCGGTCGAGGTTTAGGAGTGATAATTTGGGTTAATTTTCTCTTTCTTGGAAGTACAGGAGATGTAGGAGTTACAGGCTGTGTTAAAGGGGGAAATTGCTGCGGGTTCCGATCAGGAAAATAGCTGGGAGGATGAAGTTTAGACACTGCTTCATTAAATGAAATGTTTTCAGTGCTCATGAGTTTTTTGACCTGAATTTGATGCTGTTTTTCGGGACATGAATCAGAACCAGTCAAATGGGGTCCATTGCAATGCACACATTTTAAAAAAGTTTCCTGACAATCTGCAGTAGCATGATTCATAGAGCATTGACCACATCTAGTAGTGTTAGCCCTGCAATTTTTATCTCGATGTCCATATCTATGACATTTACGACAAAGAATGGGATGAAAAATAAACGGCTCCACTTCCATATACACGCTGTATAGTGACACATGTGAAGGTAATGCCTGACCTCGAAATGTTACTTTTACAGAACCCGTAGGTAAATATTCTGTTTGTTCCTGTTGTATGACTCGTCGATTGAGACGTTTAACAGATTTGACAGGTACTGAAGATTTTAAGTTTTTAAGAATTTCCGATTCAGTGAGCGTTTACTCGACATCACGAATAATGCCCACACGCATGATATTAGAGCTGGGTATGAATGCTTTAAGTTTTAAAGAATTGAGCAGAGGATTAGTTAGGAATTCGTTTGCCTGTACTGCATAGGAAAATTCCAACTGAAGGCGATTTCTCCCTTTGCGCGTGATAGACTTGACATTAAGATTAGTATCGTGAAACTTGCTCCCTAAAGCCATTGGGTGCAAATGACTAAGATTTTGCGAATTAATAGACTCCACAAACACAATATAGGGGCCATAATGAGTAATAGGATATTTTTCGATGATAACAGGCTGAGTAGAATTCAAATTAGATGGATTATTCGACTCATTTGTATTTTGAGAAGAAGAACTATTCCGCTTCTCAGAATTAGATAATGGCTCATCTTCATCCATACGAATTACTATCTCTCGTTCAACTAATAAATTTAATGGATCGGGTGATTCATCACCCCCACTGAACTCTGTCATAGTACGAACACGACACTATACCACTCACTACACTGTATGTGACTCTCCAATCGGATACACTAGTCCAGGCAACCGAACTGAAATAATTCGTCGAAACCACTTATGCTAGATTTCTTTACTAAATACCACACAAGACAGAGAAATTATATCCTGATAAACTTTCTAACTATTTTCCTGAGTTCAAAAACAACGCCTCTTTATGGTTGCTAAGGTAAACAATCAAAGGATGCACACACCGAGTACTTGAAGATTGAGTACAGTAGATCGGGCAGTGGACGCACAAAATGGTTTCAAAGTGCTTGAAATTGTTCATTAGAAGACGTAGCACCTAGACTTTCTACGCTATCACTGTGATCAGTCGTGATTTCACTTCAAGTGATCATCGTGTGCCCTCTTAACTCCATATACAGAACTAGAATGTTGCTACCTAAGCTGTGACTGTGATAGATGTTGTGATCAGTCGTGATATCACGACTTGTGCTGTCGCAATGGTATCCACGCGAAGCGATGCTTTCAAGGAAGGAGCATCGCCATGATCACCAATCGTATGGACATACTGTATGCAGATTTCATTTTTTTAAGGACGTCAACATATCGTCAGTATATATGGTATTTATAGAAATTGAGCATATTTCTCCCGAATATAACTAACAACTGAAACACTTGTAATCCTCGGCATCGCTTGCAATATCAGATTTAGGAAATTGTCAGTTGACTCGCAGTGTGGTATTAGTTTCAAGCGCGCGTTCAAAAACATCGTGTTACACGGGACTCGCCTAGAATTGCAACAAGCATGTAATTCTCCTGTATTTTGGAAAGCCCGAGGGTGTTTCCCTTTCTTACCTCTCATATTGTCACCTGAGCTCAGTATTAGGAGGCAAGTTGACCGAAATGGCGTTTTCTAGAAAGAGGAGGAATTGTGACCTGTGGCAGTTCTTTAAAGAAGTGCATGAAAATTTCGCATTATGTAATATGTGCAAACAGAAATTGTCTTATAAAAGAAGTACTTCAAATCTGAATAAATATTTGAAATGCAAGCACTCTTCAGTTGTTTTGCCAGAAAGCAGTAGTCAACAATCGGTATGTATCTGATGAGATAGACCTGGGAATTCAGACTCTTAAAAAAAAAAAAAAAATTCTAGACACCTAAAATAGGCTTATTAAACACGTAAATAGGTTTTTGAAAGAGAATATAGTCACTTCAAATATGCTTTAAAAATAGGTAGAAAATAAGCGTTAAAAATGACGATATAGACCTACACAGTAACATGATCTTTTTTAGAAAATGATATTGCATAAGCTACCCATTCTTAACAGGAATAACTGCAAAATTAAGGCATAATTAAACAGACGTTTATCACAAACAGCTATGGATTAGGTATACAAAATCTTGATCAGTACTGTACTAAAAGTACTAAACGCAATTACAACACTGTAGGCATCCAATAATGGTGTAAATGTGGAGTATGTGTATTTATTTGTGAGGAACATTCCTACTGTACCTTTCATTCGTAGTTTGTTTTACAGTACATAACAGTAATCTTCTCCAAGTTTTCCACAGTCAGGCTGTGTCTTTTGCCTGTTAAAATATTTTTAAAAGCAGAAAAAGTGCACTCTATACTCACAGATGTTGGAGGAGCTTAGCAAAATTTACCTACGTCTTTCAGTTGAATTTCACTCGGTAGGTCTTCTTTTTCCCCATCCATTACCTGATGTACCTTTTTCTGCACTGAATTACCTGGATTCTTCTGCAATACACTAGTCCACCTGTCTTTCATTTTATCTCCTATTTTACCCCTAGTACTTTGTACATTATTCTCACCTTCCTTAATTACAAAAATAGCTGTTTGAGACTGTTTTTTTTCTTTTTCTATTTTTGTAATGGTGACTGGAAGAAATGGAAAATTTGCCTGAATATATGCAATGTCTCTCTGAACACTGGAATAATCCTTTAGCAGATCTTTGCCCATACCACACATGCAGAGTTGTCTGTCAAAGGCATATTGTCCATCACAGATGTTCCATATAATACAGAGCAGCTTCCATTGGGGAACCCCAACGGCTGTGGTGGAAAGGGAATAGAGAGGAATTTCTCTCGGAAATTTTATTCATTTACAGAACACTTTCTTCATTGTTGAAATCAGATTCTTTTACTGCAAGAAACTTGGCCCTAACGATTTCTATTAGTCTATGCAAGGCATGGGTGATGCAAGTAACATGAAATTAAAGAAGGGTAGAAAGTTTTGAGGAGAGGTGGAGTAACAATCATGTAGGAAACGCATCAGAGACAAGGAGAAGGACTTTATGATCATCAACACTTCCAGGATACAATGATTGGAGCCCCTTGTTGATGTACACAATGCTTTGCTCTACGTTCTGAAGCTGCATAGAGCAAAGAAGGGCAGCAGCAGATGCCAATTGGATTCCAGTTTTCCTACTATAAGATTAGCAATGCACCTGCCCACAGAGTTCGTGGTTTTGTCCACACACAGCCATATGCAAGACTCGCAAAAATCCTCCGTGACTGACAAAATTACCTCTTTGTAACAAATATCTAACAAGTAAGTAGTTTTTCTTTAATGTAGATGTTGAAGGTATATACTGTTGGTGTATTTCTTTAAACAAATCTCTGAAAACGGACTATGCACATGCAACTAGGGCTCTACACATATCAGCATAGAAAGTACTATGGGTTGTGGGAGGTATACTTTGTGTGAGCAGAGTCTGTCCAATGTTACTATTCATGGCTGATTTTGCTTTGTGACTGGCACTGTCAGCATGTTGCTGAAGGTGGCATATTTTCTCTTGTGAAATCTAAAATACAATAATGTGATGAAAATTACAGACTAAGATAAGGAATAGCTAATGAATAAAATTTGTAATTTCGAATTATTTCATTTGCCCACTATTACTCTAAAGTTAATTAAGAACAAGGACACTCCAGGCCTCAAAAGGCCTTGGCTTTCAATAACAGCTGCTGCTCAGCTCTAGGCTTGCAGATATTAGATATCCGTGTGGTCAGCACACAACATCCCGCAGCTATATTGCCTTGCCTCTGCCACCGCTGTTCACTGTAGCTTCCTAATTGTCCTCACGTAGCTGGGTCAATGCCTTTCCAGACCTTACATCTTTCTAAATTAACTGCCGGTGCTGGTATCTAGGGAAAGGTCAGTGGTATCCTTAACCTTGCATTTAGATGGCTGAAAATAGTTATTCATCATTATATTTTTCACTTGTGCCAGATAAATGTGTAGAATTTCCTTTCCTAGCACATACCAAATAATCGGTTACGGAATAAAACACGACTGTTGCCAATATTGATCCTATTTTTTTCTTGACATATTATTTGAACTTCAGCATGTCCACAAGAAGCAAATGTAAATAATAAAATATGTTCGTACGCATAGAAGTAAATTGGCAACTGTCGTGTCTGTAATGCAACCAAAATGTAGGCTGTTTATTAATTAATACAAAATATTAGGTGGCTGATTTTCTTATAAATGTTTACACACAGATGACCTAGTCACAATAACAAGGCATTCTCTTGATCACAAGCTACAAATAACAAGCAGCACGGACGAAGCAGTGATTGTGATCACGTCGCGACAAAAATCACTGATATCAGAAAATCACGATGTCAAATCACGCTGTGACTCACAAATCACGGTATCGCTCATCACTAGTACAAAGTGGTGGTGGTGGTAGTGGTGGTGGTGGTTATTATTTTTTTAAGAGGAAGTACAACTGGGCAACCATCATCTATTAACACTAATCAGAAGAAAACAAATGGAAGGGGTCCAACATTTTGAAAAATGAAGGTATCGGCCAAAGAAGGATGAAGGCCACAATGTGCGTGGAAAAGAAAAACTTCCTAGGCCTCGAATGCGCTAATGCCGTCGCGGTCGGAAAAGAACAAGTGTTGACCAGAGGAGGTCGGATGGGCTAGAATAGGTCAGAGTCTGACACAAGTAAATGAAAGCAATATAAAGACCTCAGCTAAGGGCCTCGTAGTCACAACCCAAATTGATTTCCCCCTGTGGGTGGGGGGCAATAGAATAACACACACGGTGTCCCCTGCCTGTCATAAGAGGCAACTGAAAGGGCCGTCAGGAGCTCCTACGAGGGAGCGTGGGTTTGCAACCACGGGGCTCTTAGCTGAGTCCTAACATTCATGCATATAATAATAATAATAATAATAATAATAATAATAATAATAATAATAATAATAATAATAATAATAATAATAATAATAATAATAATAGTTAAGAAAATTAAAGACATTGGTAGACACGATTCCACAAGAAATAGAAATTGCCTGCATTTTTGTACCCACTGAGCTCTCCCTTGCTTATCTCTTGGGAAGCGAAACACTCTAATTCCGTCAGTTGTCTTATTTTGACAATTTGGTGTGGCACAGTATCCCATTTTCCTTCAAAATACAAGTAATAACTCACATCATTACATCGGGCACGCCCACATACCAACGATATTTAAGTCCCAATATGGGGAGCGAGAGCGACTGCTATTCCTGAAGTGACGCACTATTTTATCCTCGGCCGGGTGACTACTCATCTCGATCTTATCACCTCGCCGAGCCCAAGAAAGCAAAATTGGCTGGCACCACGAAGGAGGTCGGCCTTCCCATAATGATCCTTACCTGCGTCGCTCGTTCTGTCCCTCTTGAGCTGACAGACGACACCATCACCACCGTCCTCAGTCGATCTGGAGTCTCTTCTGCTCTTCGGCTTCTCAACAGCTCCAACTACCAACCGTCCGCCGATGTCCTGCTTTACTGTCGCACATCTTCTGATGTCTCTACCCTTCTGCAACATGGCGCCCGTATCGCTGATTTCGACTACTACGTAGAACCCACTTCGGAGAGTCTTCGTGCACAGCTTCTGGATGGCGAATCGCCTTTGCCTATCACCACCGCTCGCCACACCGCGACTCCGCCACTTCCCTACCCTTCACCCCTTCCAATCGTGTCCTGCATACCTACTATTACTACTACTACTACTACTACTACTACTCTTACCCCTGCTATCATTACTTTCGCCCATACCTCTTCCCCGTCCCTAGTTACGACGATTATATCCCATCCCTTCTCTCTCATGACATCATATCTTCCTTTCCCTCACTCCACTCACCTTACCACAACTTTGAATACTGCACTTCCACCATCCACCGAGGGACGTACATCGCCAGCTCCGGTTGAGAACTTGGACACACCACCATCTAACAGCGCTTCTACCTACAGCTGCGTAGTCTGTGGTGTGGACCCCAGCATAACACCAGCTACCGTCATACAGGACCTCCGCCGGACAGGGATTCCGTGCAACGCGTCTTCCGGATATTCAACGAGGATGGTCCAACTTTTCTAATACGGCTTTATCTCCCTACGCTGGAAGACACAGAACGCCTCATTGCCAACGGCATCAACCTCCATGACCGACACCATAGAATCGAACCCGCCCGCTCACCTCCTCGCTCTTCTCCTCATCCCCCACCACATCGTAGTCGTTCCCGGCCTGCCACACCTGCCTCCCACCTTCACACCCCCACCGTCCTTTGACATCCTTCGCCTCATCCTTACCTCCCTGATTCACTTCTCCTCCCTTTACCATACCATAGCCCTTCACCTCTTTCCCTCTAACTTAGACTAAAACCATTACGCTTATTGCCATTGCTATTTGTAGTTATGTCTTGTTACTCTTAATAAAGCATTCCATATTAATTAGCCCAGAGGTCGCATTCCCCTCCAACACCCCCACTTCTCCTTATTTCAACACAGCTTCACCCCTCTCCTTCCTGGAAAGCTTCTCTTCATCCCAGTCACCTCTCCTGGCCAGAGAAAGGGCGTAACCCTCTAGGTGGCCGGCCCCACCCCTTCAGGGTAGGGAATGAAAACTTTTCGCACGCACAGCAATATGGCCGCCACCGCAAAGGATTGTGGTAGCGTGACCTAACCTCCCTAGACAGACCTTGTGGAGTCGAGAGCAAAGAGGATAGAATTGAGATGTAACTCAATGATAAATTTCGGTACCAAGCCACCAGACGCTAGTAGTTTCAGTCCCCGATCAGAGATAGCGCCACACTGAGCATTTTTTGCAATACCTTACTGCTATTATCAACAGATAGGGCAGGGAGGGTGGCCTAAGATTCACCGCCACCTAGCACCATGTATGACGTAACGCATAGCCGACCATAGCCGACTCCGCTCAGCTCTTAACTGCAGCACCCGACAAGGCCAGCGGCTACGCGCGCCCTGGGACTCGCATTAATATAATAATTTAAGACAATTCTGAAATATACGGTACACTTTCACTGTAGTACGCATGATGACATGAGGTCATCCTCAGTAGTCATTATTAAAAGAAACTTGAAGTATACTTTAAAATTCAAAGTTCTTTTTCTTTTCAGAAATATACAAAGTACACAATAAATTTGTTATTAAATATCACTTTGTCAGAAACATAATGCTGAACTTCAGCGGGACATGAATGTATGATAAAATAATTTTATTCAGAACTGTTCTGTTAGTTTTGTGCCTTCAATCAGAATCCTTGGAAAACTCTCTGTAAATAAAGAATAGTTATTCACTGTTTCAAAAAGAATATGTTCATGACAGCAATGGATACGTTTAAAATTCAGGGTAACTTTATTATTGATGTAAAACGAAGATTCGTTTAGATACCAGTTCTCAATGGCTCCATGGCTAAATGGTTAGCGTGCTGGCCTTTGGTCACAGGTGTCCCGGGTTCGATTCCCGGCAGGGTCGGGAATTTTAACCTTAATATTTCGCTGACACGGGGGCTGGGTGTATGTGTCGTCTTCATCATCATTTCATCCTCATCATGACGCCCAGGTCGCCTACGGGTGTCAAATCAAAAGACCTGCATCTTGGACACTCTTGGCACTAAAAGCTATACGCCATTTCATTTTACCAGTTCTCAATAAATAATAAAATTGTACAATAAAATACACAATGTTTATTCGTGAATAGCTAGTTATCTCCCTAGAAATTATGTCTTTAGTTAATCTCCGTTTCAACCCAAACCTCGTAATTATCTCTATTTCCGTTTATAACTCCATGACAGTGAGAAGGTGGTTGTGATTAGTGTGAAAATGAAAGAGACGCCGTAGCATTCGCAGATGTAATACCGCCAGGTTGGGAAATGAGCAAGAGTGGACTAAGAGAGGTTCGACAGAACTCATGAAAGTGTGGTGCCAAGCACAACTAAGTGGAAGCAATACACGACTCAGCTACAGGCCTCGTGGTCGCCAACCACGCCCCCCAGCTGAAAGCCCCAGATACCCCTTTTAGTCGCCTCTTACAAGCAAGGGATACCGTGGATATTATATTCTACAGACCCTGCAACCTCAGAGGTTACCGGGCGAGTTAGCCGTGCGGTTACGGGCGCGCAGCTGTGAGCTTGCATCCGGGAAATAATGGGTTCGAGGCCCACTGTCGGCACCTCTGAAGATGGTTTCCGTGGTTTCCCATTTTAATACCTGGCAAATGCTGGGGCTGTACCTTAATTAAGGCCACGGTCGCTTCCTTCCCATTCCTAGGTCTTTCCTATCCCATCGTCGCCATAAGACCTATCTGTGTAGGTGCGACGTAAAGCAAGTTGTAAAAAACCTCAGAGGGCTTCGTGAAAACGTTATATATTACCAACAATAAGCCTATACAGTACTTCAGTGTAAATTTAATATTAAAGATTTCTACATTGGATATATAATGCTGAATTTTTAAAAATAATGTGCATAGCTATAACACATACAAATGTCTATTTAACACATATTATTCTACGCTGTTATTAGCTCCGTAGCCTAATGGTCAGCGTCAAGACCTCCATTTCAGAACATCATAGGTTCGATTCCCGGCCGGGTCGCCTTTTAACTGCGTCTAGTTAATTCGGGGACTTTGTGGATTTTTTTGCTAGTGGTTTAACGTCTTATTATTGCAATTTCAGGGTTGTCGATGGTGGGCTTCAAACCCACCATCTGCCGCATGCAAGCTAACAGCTGCGCGAACCTAATCGCATGGCCAACTAACTCGGTACTCGTAATATTGAATACATCCCTCCACATATATTTGGCGTTAGGAAGGGCATCCGGTCATAAAGCAGCTCCAGTCCACATGTGCTTGCACAGCTGGGCCCCGACTTAACAAGATGTGGGTAAAACGGAAGAAGAATAGGAAAATTCCATGGCACTATTGGTTTCGTAGAAGAAGTCCAGACACCCCAGGAGTTTTAACGAATGTACTTTTTTTGAGCATTTTATATATAATGTGCATTAATGTTAGCTTACGGAGTCCGACTCATTGGCTGAATGATCAGTGTTGAGGCCTTTGGTTAAGACGGTCCCGGGTTCGATTCCCGGCTGGGTCGGGGATTTTAATCGCGTCTGATTAATTCTTCTGGCTGGGGACTAGGTGTTTGTCCCAACATATTCAGACAACATACTACACTACCAACCACCAAAGAAACACACAACACTGATTACATCCCTCTATATAGGGTTGGCGTCGGGAAAGACATCCGGCCGTAAAACAGGGCCAAATCCACCTGTGCGACACAGTTCGCACCCGCGACCCCACAGATGTGGGAAAAGCGGAGGAAGTAGAATAATAATAATAATAAATTACTATTAGCTTCCGTAATCCGCACGAATCCTCCACTCTTACTTGGATCCAAGGACACCCATTTCCTTTTTCGGTATTCTACACCTCCTAAACTATGGAAGTTTGGACACCTATCAAAATAAAATTCTGGATGAATGCCCCCCTCCCCCCAAACTGAAATCCTGACTACGCTGCTGAATAAAGTTACACAGAATTTTAAACATATCGTTTGCATATTCTTTATTTACAGAGATTTTTCCAAGGATTCTGACTGAAGACACAAAACTAACAGAACAGTTCTCAATACAATTATTTTTTGGCATATTCCTATTCGGCTGAAGTTGAACATTATGTTTCTGAAAAAGTGATACTTACAGTAGTATCAAAATATTGTGACCGTAGGCGTACTTTATATTTATAGGTATTTCTGAAGAAAAACCTTCGAATTTAAAAATATGCTTCCAGTTATTTTCAATAATTAATACAACCGTGAGACAACTGGAGCAGTTACACATTATTCCTGTGCCACACGGTCACATCTCTACTCTAGTGATGGGCGATATTTCACGAACTGTGATTTTTTCACTGATATCAATAAATCACGAGTAACGACTGTTACTTTCTACGCTATCACTGTGATCAGCCGTGATTTCAAGATTTCACTTCACGTGATCACCGTACGCCCTCTTAACTCCATATACCGAACTAGAATGTTGCTACCTAAACTGTGACTGTGATCCATGTTGTGATCAGTCGTGATATCACCAAATACAAATACTGTATTTGATATCACGACATGTACAATTGTGTGCTATTAAATGATATATAAAAAGATATCACGACATGTGCTGCCGCAACGGTATCCACGCGAAGCGATGCGTTCAAGGAAGCAGCATCGCCATGATTACCAACAGTATGGACATTTGTTGATTTCATTTTTTAAGGACGTCAACATATTGTTCAGTATATAATGTATTTGTAGGAATTGAGCACATTCCTTCCGAATATATTAACACCTGAAACACTTATAATCCTCGGCATCGCTTGCAATATCCGTTTTAGGAAATTGTCAGTTGACTCGCAGTGTGGTATTATTTTTAAGCGCGCGTTCAAAAAAATCGTGGTACATGGTACTCTCCTAGAATAGTAACAAACATGTATTTCTCCTTAATTTTGGAAAGCCCGGGGGCATATTGTCACTGGAGCTCAGTATTAGGAGGCAAGTTGACTGAAATGGCGTTTTCTAGAAAAAGGAAGAACAATGACCTGTAGCAGTCCTTTAAACAAGTGGATGAAAACTTCACATTATGTAATATGTGCAAACAGAAATTGTCTTAAAAAGAAGTACTTCAAATCTGAATAAACATTTGGAATGCAAGCACCTCTCACTTGCTTTGCCAGAAAGCAGTAGTCAACAATCGGCATGTATCTGATGATAAAGACCTGGGATTTTAGACTAAAAAAATGTTGTAGGCACCTAAAATGGCCTTTTATAGGTTTTTAAAAGAGAATATAGGCACTTCAAATATGCTTTAAAAATAGGCAGAAAATAGACTTTAAAATATGACAATATAGACCTACACTGTAATGTGATATACTTTTTTTTTTTACATTAAGTACAGTAATGTGGTATAGGCTACCCTTTCTAAATAGGAATAGTTGCAAAATGAAGGCATAATTAAACAGGCGTTTATTACAAACAGCTATGGATTAGGAAACAAAAAAATTTTCATCAATACTGTACTAAAATTAAATTAACTGCGGAATACTGGTATGCGTATTTATTTGTGAGGAACATTCCTACTGCACTTTTCAGTCTAGTTTGCTTTACAGTACATAACAATAATCTTCTCCAAATTCTTTTGTCTGTTAAAACAATTTTAAAAGCAGAAAAAATGTGCTCTACATCTACAGATGTTTGAGGGGCATAGCAAAATTTACCTACATTTTTCAGTTCAATTTCACTAGGTAGGTCTACTTTTCCCCATCCATTACCTAATGTACCCTTTCCTGCACTGAATTACCTAGATTCTACAGCAAAACACTAGCCCACCTGTCTTTTATTCTATCCCTTACTTTACCCCTAGTACTTTGTATAATATTCTCAGCTTCCTCAATTACAAAATATATCTGTTTGAGACTACTTTTTTTTCTATTTTTGTAATGATTGACTGGAAGAAATGAAACATTTGCCTGAATATATGCAATGTCTCTCTGAACATTGGAATAATCCTTTAGCAGATCTTTGCCCATACGACACACATGCAGAGTTGTCTGTTAAAGGCATATTGTCTATCACAGATGTTCCATATAATACCGGGTAGCTTCCATTGAGGAACCCCAACGGCTGATGATTGGCTGTGGTGGAAAAGAATAGAGGGGAATTTCTCTCAGAAGATGGCTATTCTTGATGGAAGCTTACAGAACACTCTCTTCGTTGTTTAAATCAGATTATTTACTGCAGGCAACTTGGCCCTAACTATTTCTGTGAGTCTGTGCAAGGCATGGGCCATGCAAGTAACATGAACATTAAAGAAGGGTAGAAAGTTTTAACGAGAGGTAGAGTAGCAATCATGTAGGAAGCAGCATTGGAGACAAGGAGAAGCTCTTTATAATCATCAACACTCCCAGGATACAACAACTGGAACCCCTTGTTGATGATGTACACAATGTTTTGCTCTATTTTCTGAAGCTGCTTAGAACAAAGGAGAGCAGTAAATGTCAATTGGGTTCCAGTTTTCCTACTATAAGATTAGCAATGTACCTGCCCACAGAGTTGCTGGTATTGTCCACATACAACCCTATGTAAGGACTCCCAAAAATCCTCTGTGACTGGCAAAATTACCTCCTATACCTAAGTAGTTTTTCTTTAATGTAGATGTTGAAAGTATGTGTTGTTGGTGTATTTCTGTAAACAAATCTCTGAAAACATGACTATGCACAGAATTCCAGGGGATATTTTCAACAACTAGGGCTCTAAACATATGAGCATAGAAACTACTGTGGATTGTGGGAGGTATACTTTGTGTGAGCAGAGTCTGTCCAATGTTACTTTTCATAGTTGATTTTGCTTTGTGACTCGCACTATCAACATGCTCTTGTGAAATCTAAAACACAATAATGTGATGAAAATTACAGACTAAGATAAGGAATAGCTAATGAATAAATTCTGTAATTTTGAATTATTTCATTTAAACCACTATTACTCTAAAGTTAATTAAGAACAAGAACACTCCAGGCCTTGAAAGGTCTTGGCTTTCATTTACAGCTTCTGCGCAGCTCTAGGCTTGCAGATATTAGATAGCCGTGTGGTCAGCACGTCACATCCCTCAAGTGTATTGCCGTGCCTCTGAGACCGCTGCTCATTGTAGCTTCCCAATTGCCCTCACGCAGCTGGGTCAATGCCTTTCCATACCTTACATTTTTCTAAATTACTGCCGGTACTATTATCTAGGGAAAGGTGCACTGGTATTGTTAACCTTACATTAGGTGGCTGAGAATAGTCATTCATCATTATATTTTTCACTTGTGCCAGATAAATGTGTAGAATTTCATTTCCTAGCACATACCAAATAATCGGTTACAGTATAAAACACGACTGTTGCCAATATTGATCCTATTTTTTCCTTCACATATTGGCTGAACTTCGGCATGTCTACAAAAAAAGAATGTAAATAATAAAATGATTATGTTTGTACGCCTAGAAGTAAATTGGCAACGACCGTGTCTGTAATGCAACCAAAATGTAGGCTGTTTATTAAATGCAAAACCTTAGGTGGCTGATTTTCTTATAAATGTTTACACAGAGATAGCCTAGTCACAATAACAAGGCATTCTCTTGATCACAAGCTACAAGCAGCACGGACGATGCGGTGATTGTGATCACGTCACGACTAAAAATCACTGATATCAGAAAATCACGATATCAAATCACGGTATCGCTCATCACTACTCTACTCCTTTCGTTTTAATTAACGTATAAGTTCCTTACGATGGAACTTCCAAAAATTAAACAGAATAGTTGGGGTCTCGCGTTAAGCGGACGCCCCACCTCTGCCTACCACGGATAACTTTGAAATTAAGAACGTCAATATTTATGCCAGAGCATTTACAATAATATTCAGAGTGCTAACAGCGGGATAGCAAATGAATAGAGAATACTTCTTCAACTTATCCTCATGCTTCCTTCATTATATAGCAAAATATTTTTTTCACCATTATATATAGCCAGTTTACTCGATGAACATCATATAATATCGCAGAATTCTATAATCGAGTACACACGCCACCGACACCAACGCTAGAAATCAGGCCATTGTCCCTTACCAAATACAGTGTATTTGCCCTTACTCACGGATTAACAAACGAAGCGGTGTGGACTGGACGGCTGTACAGTGTGGCCATGTCGAGTCCAGCCGCCATGTTTTAGCCAAGTACTCAAACAGCTGATATAGATGCTTGATGATGGTGCTTGGTGTTTAAAGGGGCCTAACATCGAAGGTCATCGGCCCTAGATATAGATGAAGGAGAATGACATTATTACTGTTTCAATAAGGAATAGACTACCGGTACATCATTTTAAGATGGTCTTTACTTGCTTATGCTAAATGTATGTAGGATTCTCCATGGGCGCCCGCAAGGGGGGGCACTGCCCCTCCCCCGGAATTCTAAAAATGTTGATGTTCAATTGTTTAATATCATACCAGATTATTTCATAAACCGAACTTACTGACAGTCATCTAGCATCTGTTATAACTGGAAATTTCTGTAAAGAATTTAATGTTGCTGACGTTATATTGGTTTTATATTCAAGAAAATTGTTAATGTGCCCCCCCCCCCTGGAAAAGATCCTGCGGGCGCCCATGGGACTCTCAGTATTCGTTGTATTTAGAGACTGACTTCCGGTACCTGACGTTAAGACCAGTAGCGGCGATTGGGAATAAAAAGTTGCGGGGGTGGGCAAAAAATATACAGACAACAAATAGTACCCGAGTTTGTGGGATATAACGGACGGAGGGGAGGGGATCATACATCAAAACCGAAAGAAAAAACCGCTACAAAGTGGTAAGTTTTTTTATCCTCCTCTGAGCGAATTTCCACACAGAGGTAAAGGTTGACAGTTGGCAGTTCACCAACGTATAAATAAAAAATTGCGGAAATAATAGTTTCCTTGAGATTTTGATTCAGTACCATACAATAAAACTTTCACCAAAGGAACAATGGGCAATGACCTCTTGCATACGATTTATATTTTCTTTGAACATTTGGACACACATTTCCCCTTTTTATGAGAAGCTATCCAGGTTGAAAATCGATCAACTAAGAAATTTACATACTGCGACACTAATTTTTCGACTTCTGAACGAATCTACACCTGAATACCTATTCTAACATTTTAACTTCCTCTCATCTATCCATGGACATAATACTAGATTGACTTCTACCCTTATGATACCGGTTAATCATTCAACTGTATACAGCCACTCTTTCCTCTTGTCTAGTGCAAGGCTATGGAGCACTCCCTGTCATTATACCAGTATGTAATAGCACTTCAATAGTCTAATTTAACCCCTACCTCGTAATCTGCAGGCCTTCGGGCTTGGTAGGCCAAGGCCCTTCAAGGGCTGTAGTGTCATGGGGTTTGGTATGGTTTGTGATGCTGATATGCACATAACAAATATCGTTGCAAGATGGCCTGGATCAACTCATGACAGCAGAATTTTCCGGAATTCTGTAATTCATAATGAATTAGAACAAGGCAGATATGATGGTCACCTGATTGGAGATAGTGGATATGCTTGTAAGAAATATCTTTTAACCCCTGTACTCTGGTTTTCCTTGACACTGAGAAGGCATATGACAGCATTGCAACAGAGAAGATATGGGAATGCCTGAGCAAAAGGAATGTGCCAGAGGGACTGGTGAGGAAAGTTCATATGATGTATGAGAACTGTACCAGCTTTGTGCGATTGGGTGATGATCATTCATTCTGATTCAAGACTTTAAGTGGAGTCCAGCAAGGCAGTGCACTATCCCCATTATTGTTTATCACCATCATGGATGACATAATGAAGAACATCAAGAAAATCTCTGGTGAACTAAATGCAATGGCCTTTGCTGATGATGTTATGATCTGTGGAGAAACTGAGGAACAAGTACAGTTGGGACTCAATGAATGGGAGATTAATTTCCAGGAGTTCAATCTCAAAATAAGCAAACTCAAAGCAGTAGTGATGGCAATAAATAAAGAGGGACGACCAGCGAACATCATGCTAGGAAACCATCCACTAGAAAGCGTGGAAAGTTTTACATACCTCGGCAGTGTAATATCTCGAGATACACTAGTCACAAATGAGGTGGCAAATAGAGTGCAGAAGAACTCTCACTTTTACCAGCAAGTACGAACACTCCTCTGTGATCCTCGAGTACCAACAAAATCAAAGCTGGTGATGTTCAATCAATACTTCATACCAATCTTAGCCTATGGTATTGAAACCTGCACCCTCACTAAGAAAAACTCATCAAGGTTGCAGGCATCTGAGATGAAGTTCCTTAGGCCACAATTCAAAAAATCAAACTGGACAAATTGAGGAATGATGTGGTTAGGAAGGAAGCTGGGATTGTTACATCATTGTTAGATCGGATCAGCATGTCCAAACTGAGGTGGTTTTGGGCATGTAATGAGGATGGAGCCAACAAAGACAGTATATATTAACTTGGAGAGGCTTGTGGCACGGAAACGGATGGTGGGAAGACCAAGAACCCACTGGATGGACATCGTAAAGATGGACATTGCAGATCGGGGAAAGACACAGGAGGACATCATTAACAACAGAACATATCTCAATGAGCCAGAATGGAAGAGGCTCGCCAACAGTACCTGGGAAACTGGAACTGTAAAATGATGATGATGACTCCGAGAGAGAAATGCTGCTGAGAGGTGGTATAACATTTCTTATCGTCAACAAAGAAATGTAGTAGAAAGGGTGTTTGGTATCTGGAAGAGACGATTTCCTTGTCTCCACTTCTTAGAGGGAGGTCTGTTTACTGCCTGCCGGGGCAGGATAAAGGGAGTGGGGTGTAAAGTTGTGACTGCAGTTGACATGGAGATTAATCTTCTGGCCAGCTCGTCTTCCTTGTAGTTGCCAAACCTCTCACCTCTTGTCGCAAGCAGTTCAGTGTAAGTGGCATCTGTTTCTGTTTTGTGGCCGTTAGTAAGTATTGAACTGGTCCAGCCCCACGGTGTAAGGGGCAATGTGTCCGTCTGTCAAGCGGCGGTCCCTGGTTCGATTCCCAGCTGGGTCAGGTTCTTTAAATTGTAATGATTAATATCCCTGGCCTGGGGACTGGGCGTTTGTGACGTCCTTAATCTTTCTTTCCTCACCCACAGCATTCCACACTACCGCCATTCCAATTACATGCAGGTTCATACAAAATGGTACCAGTAAGGGCAAAAGATCCACATGGGTTGACGCCTCGAACAAATAGCATTTAAGAAGAAATAAAGGTATATAACTGTGTTTTAAATACTAACTACCTGAATTACCCGTGCTTCGCTACGGGATTCTCAGAAAGACTGACTTTGTGGTTTTCCTAACTGAAATTCCATAGACCATTACAAAAACGTAAGTATAAATGTAGTGATTAAAAGCAATGCTATCATATAAAATACTCGATCAAATGGAAAGCCGCACGTTTTATCACTTTTAACGAACAGTGCTGCGGTTAGATTGCGGTGCCAGTCTAAGAGTCCAAACTTCCAGAGCTGGGATGACCAGGCCGCAGATTGCCATGAACACTCATCTGCCATTATTCCGCTAAATGTGCACACTGTTCATTCCAATCAGTGCCTCAGAGTAGGGATTGAATAGCCTGAATGCTACGATGATCCAGTGTGTTACGTACCAGTAGTATCACAAAATTTATAAACCAGGGGAATGGCATGCTAAAGAAGAAAGTTACCTAACTCCCCAGCTACTTCCCATCAATATTCAGGCAGGCTGTTACACTCTGTACGACTGGGCGAGTTGACCGTGTGGTTAGCGGTGCGCAGCTGTGAGCTTGCATCCGAGAGATAGTGGATTTGAACCCCATTGTCGGCAGCGCTGAAGATGGTATTCCGTGGTTTCTCACTTTCACACCAGTGAAATGCTGGGCCTGTACCTTAATTAAGGCCTAAGGCACTCCTAGCCCTTTCCTATCCCATCGTCACCATGAAACCTATCTATGTCGGTGCGACGTAAATCAAATAAAAAATACTCTGTACGCAGCAGTAATCCTATCTACTGGAGATGAGGGGCAACAGAAGACACAAAGCACATCACGACAAACAATGGTCAATGTAATGTTATTGTTGATCAATGTTATGAGCTTTCTATATTGTAGGCCTTCACATTTAGTTTTCTTTCGACTCTGTGATCTGTAAAATATTTTATGCCGTAAACTATAGTTTCTTATTCTCCGACTTTACATACCGATTTTCATTAAATACTGTTTACCCATTTTCTCGTAACTCGGCGCTGATATGGACTTAGTAACAAAAATCCAAATTCATGAATATCTTTGTGATCATAGCCAGTATGGTAACAATGTATAAGACATGAATAATAGGAAATTTAATGATATATAACCTTAGTTATGTAGCATTCATCGATTACACCTCTAATAAGAAATATTTGAGAATTGCATTTTAGGCCTTCCCCTAAACTACCATTTCCCAACTCCTTGGGCACTGTGTTAATGCAACAGAAGCACACTGGGTTTCAAAATAAAGAAAACAACGTCCTTAACTATGGTTTATAAGTAGTGAAGGGTATAAAATAAGAATAATAAGAGGAATAAAAGAAGAAGCTAATTGCTTTACGTCGCACCGGCACAGATAGGTCTTATGGCGACGATGGGATAGGGAAGGCCTAGGAATTGGAAGGAAGCGGCCGTGGCCTTAATTAAGGTACAGCCCCGGCATTTGCCTGGTGTGAAAATGGGAAACCACGGAAAACCATCTTCAGGGTTGCCGACAGTGGGGCTATAACCCACTATCTCCCGATTACTGGATACTGGTCGCACTTAAGCGACTGCAGCTATCGAGCTCGGTGAATAAAAGAAGAAAACAGTAAGAAGAGCAGTGAACACATGAATAAAACGACTGACAATAAAGTGGGTATTCACAGGAGAGTAATAATAATAATAATAATAATAATAATAATAATAATAATAATAATAATAATAATAATAATAATAATAATAATAATAATAATATTTCACATTCAACAGGAAGGGACTCATGGAAAAACTTGAAATCCGGGAAAGAAAGATAATGAGGAAGATACCGGGGCCATTCAAGGAAGGGGACAGTTATAAAAGACGGCCTAACCAAGAGCTCTACAAGTACTGTGAAAGAATAAGAAATGTAGCAAGGAAGAGACGCCTAGCATTCTATGGGCACGTCTACAGGATGCATCCTACCAGGTTTACCAACCGGATTCTCAGCTACTGGCAAAATAGGAAGACCAAGTCACCATGGTTGATCGAAGTGGATAAAGATTTGCAGGAACTGGGAATAACAGAAGGAATCTTAAAGGATCGGACAGCACTCAAGAAGATGCTTAAGCATAAGAAGTTCCAGGACAGACTACCAACAAAGAAGACTGGTGCCTTTTGGACAAAGCAAAGGAAAGAGCAACACAGCCTGTGGATGTGCAACTACTGGGCAAACATCAAAGCCCATTCCAAAATGCAATAGTTGAAAGTCGTGGTCCTTAGCTGGCTTATACGAAAGAAGAAGTAGAAGAAGAATAAAAATAAAGATCAAAATAGTAATTTTAAAAATAAAAATTACAATAATAAGAAAATTTGAGGGATAAAATAATAATAATAATAATAATAATAATAATAATAATAATAATAATAATAATAATAATAATAATAATAATATGAATAAGAAAAAAGGCCTGGTGACTGAACAGAAAATGTCTGAGTGAGATGAAAAATGAGTTACCAGTAATGGACAAAATGACGGTGGATGACGCAATGGAGATCGATAGGTGGAATGAAGAATGAGTAAGGAAAATGAAATGGTGTATGGCTTTTAGTGCCGGGAGTGTGAGGAATATGAAATAGCTGGCACGCTGGTGCCTTAGAAACTCAGTTGACAGCTGGAAGCAGTGCACCACTGCAGCCAGGAACATTGTAAGCATTAATTGAATGAATATTGATACAGAAGGAGGTGGGAGCAGTGGTGACAGAAGGGGTAGCTACGTAAAGGGAAGGGGAAAGAGGTGGTAGGTTCCAAGAATGCGATTGTTATTTAAAATGTTAGTAGCGAGAGGGGAGAGTGCAGGAGCTTCTAGGACAGAGGAATTATGGGTTGTTTGACCAGTTTTAAGGTATTTCAAACAGAGATTGTGAATGTGTGTTAAAATACTACGAAAAGAATAGAGAGGAAGAAAGTTGGCTAATGGAGTATCGAGTGGGAGGTGGTAAGCAATATGTAGACCATGTCTGTCCAGTTTACGTATTTGCATGTAGACCATCAGTTGGCTGTCAGCTGGGAGTCAGGTCAATGAACCGTAGGTGACAATCGGGCGGATGAAGGATTTGTAAATTTGGAGGACATAGGGAGGTGTGAGAACCCGCGTACGACCAGTTGGGATACATAGGGCGTGGAAGCGGTGGAGGGAACATTTATAGACGTGAGTGATATGGTGATTCCATTTAAGATTACTTTTGATTCTAATGCCGAGGTAGGTTAGTAAGTTAGTCTGTGTGAGTATCACCACCACCACCTATTGTACATAGGTAGACACGGTTTCGGTGTTTACAAATACAGGATATTTTACGGAAGACGATTAGTTGGGTTTTGGAGGGGTGAACTGCGATATGCCAGGAACTGAACCAGGTTTTAAGAATAGAAAGGTAATTCTGTAAATGTTTTTTAAATGTTTTAGTAGTTGGAGTGAGGGCCAGGATAGCGAGATAATCGGTATATTGGTAAACACGGAGGGGAGGATCAGGGTGCGGAACGTCATGGGTGTATAAGATGTAAAGGAGAGGGGAAAGTGACGATCCTTGGGGTTACTCCCGCGGTTAAACGAAAGGGGTAATTTGCCTTTATTTTTCTGTTATACGTCATTAAGTTAATATAGGCAATTATTTAAAAGTATACTATCAGATTATTATTAACACTATCATTATTGTCGTTGATAAAATAGACCTACAACATTAACACTAACGATGATGAAATGAATAATCAATCAATCAATCAATCAATCAATCAATAATTCCAAGCAGTTCCGAAAATAGTTTTTAGATGGCGTTAGTGCATCTATGGAGTCCAAGGTCTGTCTAGGGGAGTCAAGTCACGAATGCTTCTTTTGGAGCCGCCATAGTGGGTCTTCAAGCGAGCGTAACCAAAGGCAAGTGTATTCGAATTTAGAGAATTTCGGTACCGTACATTGAAACAAAAATAAAATACCAACTATTTTTCATAAAGAATTTAATTGGGCATCTACTGTTCATGTGTATATAACACTTAAATGATATGAATACATTCACAGCTATTTGAATAAGTAATTAACAGAGAATGAAATTCTTTTTTTTTTTTTTTTGTGAGAAAAAAGAATCAACAGAAAAGCTCATGTCCTACTCTTTTACTTCCTAACAGCTTGGTCTTTCTGTGTTTCTTATTAATATCATCTGTCAAATACGTAATCTTATTGACAGAAACATAGAAATTTGTACAGTACCTGTGTCATATTATGATTACGGTACTGGTACATGAAATACTGAATATGAAGTACTGTACTCAAAGTACTAAAAGACAGTTGTAATAAATTACTTTCAGTGTTTTCCTTATTAACAAAGTAATTACCAATACTGCATTTCTAAACGGTTACCTCAGTATGTAAACAAACACTGAATGCCTCTTGAGTTGAGTGCATTAAATTATGACTGGTAGGCCTACCGGTAACTGTTGTTATCCATTCATGTGGTATTTCCTTGGTTCTAAGGCAAAAATACTCTGCACATATGCAACAAGAGTGATGTTCTTAGCTACTCTTAACTAGTTTACTGATAACCCATGCAGCTATATAGTACAAAGTGGTGGTGGTGGTGGTGGTGGTAATTATTGTTTTAAGAGGAATTACAACTGGGCAACCATCATCTATTAACACTAATCAGAAGAAAACAAATGGAAGGAGTCCAACATTTTGAAAAATGAAGGTATCGGCCAAAGAAGGATGAAGGCCACAATGTGCGTGGAAATGAAAAACTTCCTAGGCCTCGAATGCGCTAATGCCGTCGCAGTCGGAAAAGAACAAGTGTTGACCAGAGGAGGTCGGATGGGCTACAATAGGTCAGAGTCTGACACAAGTAAATGAAAGCAATGTAAAGACCTCAGCTAAGGGCCTCGTAGTCACAACCCAAATTAATTCCCCCCTGTGGGTGGGGGGCAATAGAATAACACACACGGTGTCCCCTGCCTGTCATAAGAGGCAACTGAAAGGGACGTCAGGAGCTCCTACGAGGGAGCGTGGGTTTGCAACCAGGGGGCTCTTAGCTGAGTCCTAACATTCATGCATATAATAATAATAATAATAATAATAATAATAATAATAATAATAATAATAATAATAATAATAATAATAATAATAATAATAATAATAATAATAATAATAATGGTTAAGAAAATTAAAGCCATTGGTAGACACGATTCCACAAGAAATAGAAATGCAGTCACTATTAAGTTGAGTTAACCTAGGTTAGAATATTTTAGGGATTTCATTAGGATATTAAGTTAGGCTACGGTACGTTAAATTACAGTAGTTGGTTAGTGCGAGTGAAGCGAGTGTTGTGATCTTTAAGTATTTGTCCAGCCATATAATAGAGAGCATTTAAGATGAATGAAATATAGCTGTAAATAATAACTACAGTACCGTATAAGACTGCTATTATCAATTGTTGTTGTAATGATGGCAAGCTGGACACAAATTGTTGGTTTGAAGTGATAGGTCTATTGTTTGTTGTGATTGTAATTGGTAAATGAACAAGAACAAGCATTTCAAATATCTGTGAAACCTTTCTACATTGCATGTAGGGTTAGAAAGATACTGTCTGTAGTTTACATGAAAAGGAATGGAGTGGAATGGCGTATGGCTTTTAGTGCCGGGAACGTCCGAGGACAAGTTCGACTCACCAGATGCAGGTCTTTTGATTTGACACCCGTAGACGACCTGCGCGTCGTGATGAGAATGAAATGATGATGAACACGACATACACACCCAGCCCCTGTGTCAGCGAAATTAACCAATTAGGTTAACATTCCTGACCTTGCCGAACCAGGGACCCCTGTAACCAAAGACCAGCACGTTAACCATTTAGCCATGGAGCCGGACACATGAAAAGGAAATTTTCATAAAGATCAATACTACTATTGCACATTTCCTGTTACTTTTCTTGCTTGTTTTGAAAGACAATTCTCTTTCTTTGGGAGGTTTCCTATTATATGTCAAACACTTGGGTGGATTAGGGATGTTGAAAATTGTTGGGATTGAATTCCATTTGAGTAGTTTCCATCCATGTGCCCCCTTTAGTTCAAATTGCAATTCTTCAAAATGCTGCTAGAAGAAAATACATAATAAAACCTACAAATATAAAACATCGTTCATATAAAACTATTATTATTCAGGAATAATACAAATGTATAACTACACTAACCGCCCACAAGATGGAATTATCTGTAGATTGCCATATGTCATGCCTGCAGTTTTTACCCATTGAGATCTCCCTTGCTTATCTCATGGGAAGCGAAACACTCTAATTCCGTCAGTTGTCTTATTTTGACAATTTGGTGTGGCACAGTATTCCATTTTCCTTCAAAATACAAGTAATAACTCACATCATTACATCGGGCACGCCCACATACCAACGATATTTAAGTCCCAATATGGGGAGGGAGAGCGACTGCTATTCCTGAAGTGACGCACTATTTTATCCTCGGCCGGGTGACTACTCGTCTCGATCTTATCACCTCGCCGAGCCCAAGAAAGCAAAATTGGCTGGCACCACGAAGGAGGTCGGCCTTCCCATAATGATCCTTACCTGCGTCGCTCGTTCTGTCCCTCTTGAGCTGACAGACGACACCATCACCACCGTCCTCAGTCGATCTGGAGTCTCTTCTGCTCTTCGGCTTCTCAACAGCTCCAACTACCAACCGTCCGCCGATGTCCTGCTTTACTGTCGCACATCTTCTGCGGTCTCTACCCTTCTGCAACATGGCGCCCGTATCGCTGATTTCGACTACTACGTAGAACCCACTACGGAGAGTCTTCGTGCACAGCTTCTGGATGGCGAATCGCCTTTGCCTATCACCACCGCTCGCCACACCGCGACTCCGCCACTTCCCTACCCTTCACCCCTTCCAATCGTGTCCTGCATACCTACTATTACTACTACTACTACTACTACTACTACTCTTATCCCTGCTATCACTACTTTCGCCCATACCTCTTCCCCGTCCCTAGTTACGACGACTATGTCTCATCCCTTCTCTCTCATGACATCATCTCTTCCTTTCCCTCCCTCCACTCACCTTACCACAACTTTGAATACTGCACTTCCACCATCCACCGAGGGACGTACATCTTCAGCTCCGGTTGAGAACTTGGACACACCACCATCCAACAGCACTTCTACCTACAGCTGCGTAGTCTGTGGTGTGGACCCCAGCATAACACCAGCTACCATCATACATGACCTCCGCCGGACAGGGATTCCGTGCAACGCGTCTTCCGGATATTCAACGAGGATGGTCCAACTTTTCTAATACGGCTTCATCTCCCTACGCTGGAAGACACAGAACGCCGCATTGCCAACGGCATCAACCTCCATGGCCGATACCATAGAATCGAACCCGCCCGCTCACCTCCTCGCTCTTCTCCTCATCCCCCACCACATCGTAGTCGTCCCCGGCCTGCCACACCTGCCTCCCCACCTCGCTTTTCATTTCTCCCCTATTCACCCCCACCTATCCCTAGTTTCTTCACACCCCCACCATCCTTTGACATCCTTCGCCTCATCCTTACCTCCCTGATTCACTTCTCCTCCTTTTACCATACCATAGCCCTTCACCTCTTTCCCTCTAACTCAGACTAAAACCATTACGCTTATTGTCATTGCTATTTGTAGTTATGTCTTGTTATTCTTAATAAAGCATTCCATATTAATTAGCCCAGAGGTCGCATAGTAGTATAATAGGACAGCTCGGCCGCCGCCTCCGGGCTCCCAGGGTCCCCTCCTCCTCCTCCTCCCGAGGGGCCTTCCCAGTGGTCCACTCCTCCTCCTCCCGGGAGCCTTCCCAGGGGGCCACTCCTCCTCCTCCTCCCGGGAGCCTTCCCAGGGGCCTGCTCCTCCTCCTCCCGGGAGCCTTCCCAGGGGCCCACTCCTCCTCCTCCTCCCGGGAGCCTTCCCATGGGCCTGCTCCTCCTCCCGCGGGAAATTTGAATTGGTAAACAAAGTCACGTGCTTTTTTTACAGCTGGCATCGACAACAACGCATCGCTAACCTCACTCCTGCCATCTTAACGGGCCTAAACGTTAGTGGTACCAACTTAACCTTACAAGCGCGAGATTTGAATCGGTAAACAAATCCACGTGCTTTTTGACAGCCACGTGCTTTTTTGACAGACAACAACGCATCGCTAACCTCAGTACTACCATCTTGACGGGCCTAAAACTTAGTGGTACCAACTTAACCTAACTAGCGCGAGATTTGAACCGGTAAACAAATCCACGTGCTTTTTTGACAGCTGTCATCCGCCATTTTTAAACTACAGAGCACCGTGCTGCCCTCTTTATCGCAGTAGCTGCAAATTCGTCACCTGTCATCCGTAGTGCTGCCATCTTAACGGGCCTAAACCTTAGTGCTACCAACTTAACCTAACTAGCGCGAGATTTGAATCGGTAAACAAAACCACGTGCTTTTTGACAGCAGTCATCCGCCATCTTTAATCCATAGAGCACAGTGCTGCCCTATTTAGCTACTTACCTTTGAAATGTGGTGGCGGATAATTTGAAAAATGCATTTTGACAGCAGCCATCTTTAATCCAGAGAGCACCGTGCTGCCCTCTTTAGCTCGATACCTTTGAAATGTGGTGGCAGGCAATTCCAGGTGACAGCAGCCATCTTTAATCAAGAGAGCATCGTGCTGCCCTCTTCGTGGCGGTGGCAAATTCCACATGTACTTGTTTGGAAACAAATTCACGTGCTTTTCTCTGACAGCTGTCATCCGCCATCTTGCATCACAAACCTCAGTGCTGCATTCTTTGGCCAGATACCTTTGAAATGTGGTGGCGGCAATTTGAAAAATCTATGTGGCCTTGTTTGGGAACAAAGCCACGTGCTTTTTTGACAGCTGTCATCCGCCATCTTTAATCAAATGAGCGCCGTGCTGCACTCTGTGTGGTGGCGGCAAATTCGAAGTGCTTTACAAACTCACGTGCTTTTGTCATCCGCCATCTTTAATCAAGAGAGGACCGTGCTGCCCTCTTTGCGGTGGCTGCGAATTCGAAGTGCTTTACAAACTCACGTGCGTTTTGACAGCAGTCATCTTTAATCAACAGAGCACCGTGCTGCTATCATGCTGGCAATTTCGTTAGCTGTCATCCGCCATCTTTAAACTAGAGAACACCGTGCTGCCCTCATGCGGGCAATTTCGTTAGCTGTCATCCGCCATCTTTAATCAACAGAGCACCGTGCTGCTATCATGCGGGCGATTTCGTTAGCTGTCATCCGCCATCTTTAATCTACAGAGCACCGTTCCGCACTCTTGCAACCGCCAGCGTGCGCGGAAAGCCCAGCTATGCTTGTTTATAGGTGGTAACACAGGATATTCATGCAGCTCCCAACTTCGAAAACGTATAGGTAATGGTGAATCATTTTCTACAATCTTGAGCAATCGAAGTTTTTCACGATCAGATAAGGTTAAATGTGGAATCCTCCACAGTATACGATGAAGTGTAATTTTCGATTCTACTGGTGTTTCTACTGCTTTAAGAGAATTGTAATCACTTCGATCACGGATTAGAATAAGCTCTTGTTTTGCGTTGATTATAATACGTGTAAAGTCTTCTGCGAATCCAAAAATATGTTTCAGTGATAACATACCCGTAAAAGTTCCATCCTTATTAATCATCCAGTTGTTAGTAGCTTTTGGACACCATCCAGCCATCCGCAAAAGATTACTTTCTTCATCACAGAAAGAAGGGCAGAGTTTCATTGCACTTGAGTAGTATAATACAGGGATTCTGGCACCACCACCCCCACCGGCTCCCAGAGGCCACCTCCACCACCACCACAGCCAGAGGCCTCCCAGATGCCTCCTCCACCACCACCACAGCCAGAGGCCTCCCAGAGGTCTCCTCCACCACCCGCGGGAAATTTGAATTTGTAAACAAAGCCACGTGCTATTTGACAGCTGTCATCGACAACAACGCATCGCTAACCTCTGTACTGCCATATTGACGGGCCTAAACCTCAGTGGTACCAACTTAACCTAACTAGCGCGAGGTAAACAAAGCCACGTGTTTTTTGACAGCCACGTGCTTTTTGACAGACAACAACGCATCGCTATCCTCAGTACTGCCATCTTGAAGGGCCTAAACCTCAGTAGTACCAACTTAACCTAACTAGCGCATGGTAAACAAAGCCACGTGCTTTTTTGACAGCTGTCATCCGCCATCTTTAAACTACAGAGCACTGTGCTGCCCTCCTTATCGTAGTAGATGTAAAATTCGTCACCTGTCATCGGCAGTGCTGCCATCTTGGCGGGCCTAAACCTTAGTGCTACTAACTTAACCTCACTAGCGTGAGATAAACAAATCCACGTGCAGCTGACATCCGCCATCTTTAATCTATAGCACACAGTGCTGCCCTCTTTAGCTACTTACCTTCCACGTGCAGCTGTCATCCGCTATCTTTAATCTATAGAGCACAGTGCTGCCCTCTTTGTGGTGGCGGATAATTTGAAAAATGCTTTTTGACAGCAGCCATCTTTGAGCACCGTGCTGCCCTCTTTAGCTAGATACCTGTGGTGGTAGACAATTCCACGTGACAGCAGTCATCTTTGAGCACCGTGCTGCCCTATATGTGGTGGCGGCAAATTCTACATGCTCTTGTTTGGAAACAAACTCACGCGCTTTTTTGACAGCCGTCATCCGCCATCTTTAATCAACAGAGCACAGTGCTGCCCTCTTTAGCTAGATACCTTTGAAATGTGGTGGCGGCAAATTCCACGTGCTCTTGTTTGGAAACAAAGCCATGTGCTTTTTTGACAGCTGTCATCCGCCATCTTTAATCAACAGAGCACCGTGCTGCTATCATGCGGGCGATTTCGTTAGCTGTCATCCGCCATCTTTAATCTACAGAGCGCCGTGCCGCACTCTTGCAACCGCCAGCGTGCGCGGAAAGCCCAGCTATGCTTGTTTATAGGTGGTAACACAGGATATTCATGCAGCTCCCAACTTCGAAAACGTATAGGTAATGGTGAATCATTTTCTACAATCTTGAGCAATCGAAGTTTTTCACGATCAGATAAGGTTAAATGTGGAATCCTCCACAGTATACGATGAAGTGTAATTTTCGATTCTACTGGTGTTTCTACTGCTTTAAGAGAATTGTAATTACTTCGATCACGGATTAGAATAAGCTCTTGTTTTGCGTTGATTATAATACGTGTAAAGACTTCTGCGAATCCAAAAATATGTTTCAGTGATAACATACCCGTAAAAGTTCCATCCTCATTAATCATCCAGTTGTTAGTAGCTTTTGGACACCATCCAGCCATCCGCAAAAGATTACTTTCTTCATCACAGAAAGAAGGGCAGAGTTTCATTGCACTTGAGTAGTATAATACAGGGATTCTGGCGCCACAACCCCCACCGGCTCCCAGAGGCCACCTCCACCACCACCACAGCCAGAGGCCTCCCAGATGCCTCCTCCACCACCACCACAGCCAGAGGCCTCCCAGAGGTCTCCTCCACCACCCGCGGGAAATTTGAATTTGTAAACAAAGCCACGTGCTATTTGACAGCTGTCATCGACAACAACGCATCGCTAACCTCTGTACTGCCATCTTGACGGGCCTAAACCTCAGTGGTACCAACTTAACCTAACTAGCGCGAGGTAAACAAAGCCACGTGTTTTTTGACAGTCACGTGCTTTTTGACAGACAACAACGCATCGCTATCCTCAGTACTGCCATCTTGACGGGCCTAAACCTCAGTAGTACCAACTTAACCTAACTAGCGCATGGTAAACAAATTCACGTGCTTTTTTGACAGCTGTCATCCGCCATCTTTAAACTACAGAGCACTGTGCTGCCCTCTTTATCGTAGTAGATGTAAAATTCGTCACCTGTCATCGGCAGTGCTGCAATCTTGGCGGGCCTAAACCTTAGTGCTACTAACTTAACCTCACTAGCGTGAGATAAGCAAATCCACGTGCAGCTGACATCCGCCATTTTTAATCTGTAGAGCACAGTGCTGCCCTCTTTAGCTACTTACCTTCCACGTGCAGCTGTCATCCGCCATCTTTAATCTATAGAGCACAGTGCTGCCCTCTTTGTGGTGGCGGATAATTTGAAAAATGCTTTTTGACAGCAGCCATCTTTGAGCACCGTGCTGCCTTCTTTAGCTAGATACCTGTGGTGGTAGACAATTCCACGTGACAGCAGTCATCTTTGAGCACCGTGCTGCCCTATATGTGGTGGCGGCAAATTCTACATGCTTTTGTTTGGAAACAAACTCACGCGCTTTTTTGACAGCCGTCATCCGCCATCTTTAATCAACAGAGCACAGTGCTGCCCTCTTTAGCTACATACCTTTGAAATGTGGTGGCGGCAAATTCCACGTTCTCTTGTTTGGAAACAAAGCCATGTGCTTTTTTGACAGCTGTCATCCGCCATCTTTAATCAACAGAGCACCGTGCTGCTATTATGCGGGCAATTTCATCAGCTGTCATCCGCCATCTTTAATCTACAGAACACCGTGCTGCCCTCTTTATGGCTACTACCTTAAGCACGTAGTAGCGGGCAATTTGAAAAGTTCTGTTAGCTATCATCCGCCATCTTTAATCAAGAGAGCACAGTGCTGCCCTCTTTAGCTAGATACCTTTGAAATGTCGCGGCGGCAAATTCTACATTCTCTTGTTTGGAAACAAACCTATGCGCTGTCATCCACCATCTTTAAACCACAGAACACCGTGCTGCCCTCTTGCGTCAGCTGTCATCCAACATCTTTAAACTATAGGGCACCGTGCCGCATTCTCGCGTCTGCTGTCATTCAAGGAATACATTTGTTCTAAGAAGATATTACAAGAGAAGTTATTAAGAATATAATCGAACACGGTACTCGATACAACATATGATTAGAACATCGGTGGATGTGTTTACAACATATCTAGCGTATACCTTTGTTCTAAGAGAAAAAGTAAGACAAAAATTTTGAACAGCTTACGTAAGATAGCAACTCTTATAACTTCCTTTACTTTGCTAAGGCATAGCTTTGTCGAACGCAATCTTGCACATATCGCGTACCTGCATGTTTATACTTGAACACATTCTACATTATTTATTTACATCTTGTATGTACAAGTTTTATCTCGAATCGTTTTACCCTAGTGATGTTTGCGTACTTCTCGATGCAATTCTTGAATGTACAAGTTTAAACTTGCCATACTACGCTCTCAGCGTACCTCTCCCTACAATATGTACAGTGAATTGTGATATAAAACAGCGTAACGTAAGTACACACCTCTAACATAATGTTTACACACACATATCTGCTTTATGTAAAGTAGTATCGATCAATACTACTATGCCCCCAGGCTAGAGTGTTGGTAGAATTAAATGAGTGTACAACTGGAGCTTCTTGCTTCTAATGACAGACATTTGCTTATGCAAAACAGGTGGATTACTTTTAATGCAATTGTTATACTTTTCAAAACTTAGCTGTTTCTGAACGACATTCTTTTTAATCCCCTTCAATCTCTTTATTTGTAACTCATTTAAGAGTTTTATGCAATATGACTTGGATTTAGTACCTACAAATGAATCGATAATATTCCCAGCACATTCATCTTTCATTTTACCTAGAACCTTTTTGTTCACTAGCGGTAGATGATATTGATTATTTACAGGATAGTTACTTGTATCAAACCTACCCAAGTCTGGCTTTATATCATTGTAATAGTCATCAGTTTTGATTTGATAAATAAACGAATCGGTATCTGTGTAGAGCAATTGCGCATTATGCGCGTACTTATTCATCATATAATCGTAATGGAATTCATACATGAGTGTTTTAGCCAATTCAAGTACTGCGAAGCCGACGTAGGTAGGTTTGTCATACTTAACCTTAACACGATTCATCTGTATAATAACTAAATTCTCATGTATGATGGTGCAGCTGTGGAAATTTGGTTTACTTATTAAATAGTTAGCACCATACCTTTTCTTAATATTCTCCCAGTTTGTAATCAATTTTACATCAACGCGTTTGTCAACATTTTCCATAGTCTTACCAAACACACTGTTATTCATGAGCTTGTAGAAATCTTTTTCAAACTCGTTAACCGCATTCGTTCTTAAATTATTGTTCAGATCGATATATGGCTTTAGCCACGGTGACTGATTAAATTCTAGTACGCGATGAATTTTGGATAACTTCAAACCATGCTGCAAACACTGTTTTAAATTTCGGTAATGAATGATATACTTTGATTTATCGCACAAATTAGCAATTAGCATTTTCGTCGTTGATGCGATGTACGGGGGCTTCATATTTTCAGGGCAGAACGGTAGGTCATTATGAGAAGTGTGTAACTCTTTAGGATACTGTAAGTCAACTTCGAGGAAATAGCCTTTATCAGCTTCATCGCCTAGGTCGTGCAGCTCTAAAGCATCAATTTCGCACTGCGTTAGCCAGCGGAAACCACTCACCGGTAGATGCTGACTCATCGCCCACCCATACTGATTATTAGCATCGAGATAAACGATATACTGAGATTCCTGACTAGAATCGAAACTCGGCATGTACTTATTTTTTGCCTTGGAATACCGCCCGCTGCACTGACTTAGACCGCCTCGAATAGATGATTTTATAAAGTGCACCATATCAATATCAGTTAGCAGTTCCAAATTCACCTGCGTGTATTTTAACATCGCGTCCCAACTTAACCCAGGCGCAGTAAAATACTGACATGGGTCAAGGCTGTAGGTTTTCTTACAAACACAGCGAAAAGTTTCAAAAACATCAGCTAACAAAAGTACATCTGTCTTTAAATATAAATCGGAGTATTCACCTAGCGTTTGAATGTGGAACTGCTCCCAGATATGTTGTGCATGTAAATAGTCATCATTACTAATATCCGCTGAATTCAGCGAGCTGTAAAAGGATTGTTTCGATGGTAAGGCACGTTCTTCGAGGCGTTCTAAGCAGTCAAGATATTCATAACAAAAAACACCCTTACGCCGAAGTAAATTAAACTGCGCTTCTTCGGGAAAAACGCGTCGAATTTCCGTAAATTGTTCAGGCTGTAAATGACTAGAAAGTTTATCGAGGCTACTCGGCATAAAGCGAAACGTGTCAAGGAATCTCAGTTTTATAGAATGCTCAGCTTCTACTTTTACAGACTTTGCAGACGCAATGTGCCGCTCTTTATTCTGAGGGATTATATCTACTTTTTCATCTGAAGCTTCAAATTGTGAAAGGATGAAATGTGAGTCGTAACCAGATAAGTTATGAAAAATTACAGGGATAAATTTAGGAACTCTATACTTAAGATTACAGCTATAATGAGCGGCACATCTGTAGAAACCAGTTAAATGATCATGATCAAAAACTTTCGGGTCATTTTCGTAAAATTCCCCATCACAAATGCGTAGCACGTTCATGATCATTTAACTGTATTTCGGTGAGTGGCTTCATAGGAATATTACTATTTAGAATACGACCAAGACGAATTGCATCACTTTCAAGTCTTTCTAAAAATACTTTAGCAGCATCATGTCCTCGATACAGCTCTAACTTGTTAAGCGTACTATCGTAACTACACTTGATGTAATACGCGAAGCTATACGGGACATGCATGTGCGTAGTATTAGTGAAAGAGTTGTCAGGATTAGGTAAGCCTGTGTTGCATGGCGTGAGGATGGCTACAAAGTCTGCATAAATCACGAACGGTACCCACATCTGCTTGTGAAAATTTGTAAATTTTAAAACATTATTGCCTGTAGTAGGTATCTCTGTACGTACATGATAGCAGTCATTCTTGGAATGCTTCGTTAACTGATCTTCAGTTCTAAAATACTGCAAGCATCCATCACATAGCCACTTTATGTTACACCCGTTTGACAACTGACTGCCAACAAGTCTACTCAGATTTTTAATCCAGCAAAAGTGGCTATTCTCACTGTTTTCAATATAGAGTAAGTTAACATGAGTACTCTTCTTATGACATGTATAATACAGAGGACCTACTACAGACTTTTTCTCTACACCATACACATTAATGCTAATGTTATTTAGTTCCTCAAAGCGCTTAATATCCTTTATCTGCACAGGAAATTCTATACTATCGAAATTTAGTTGCGTTGAATAGTGTGGATACGATGATGTTCTATTCGCTACATTCGATTTAGCAGGATTTAAAGCCGACATCACCGCCCATGCAAAACATGCTTCGTCATTGTTTTGGATGGTTACAACAGCTTTTCTTTGCTGAATCCATGTCGGCAGCTCGATGTGCGAAGATCCACGCATAGGATTGTACTTATTGATGTTAACTTCTAGATACATTATTTCAACTAAAGCCCACCCTGATTCCTTTTCCTGAAATTCCTCGCTCTTAGTTGAAATAATGTTAGAGACATCCCTAAGTACATCACCAAAATTAGTCGACTCACTTATGACAAAATTCTTCGTATTAAATGATTTAATGTCCGTTATTTCGGATTCATCCGTGCTTTTAATGTACAAGGCGAAAAGTTCAAAATTAACTTTAAATAAACTATGATTGGACAAAGATTTAGCAAGAAGCTGTTGTACATCCGGTTGAACACAATTTAAAAAGTTTGAAGTGCTCTGAAACTTTTGACTGGTGCGAATTCGGTAACTAGCAATCCTACTTTTAAATGCTGTATTAATTTCCTCTATGTTTGCGTTACTACCACTTCTACACGCATTATTTTTATGCACATTACTCCGTAAGTGCCCCTGAAAATGCGAAGATGGTACATCGGTGTTAGAGTGTTCGCAGTGAATAGTTTGAAGTTCATTCTTCCTAGGTTTTTTACTACTAGTACTTTCTACAGCTACATCAGTAGCTGCACGCTTTTTCCCTACTACTACCTGAGGGGAAGTAGATATTTGATGTACCTCTACTAAGTGAGCCTGGTATTGCTCTACATTAGCGAAGTACAGCCCGCAAACATCACATAAAGCGGATGTTATGCTAGGGTGTTTTACTTTTTTATGCCGCGTAAGGGCATCTACCTTCGTAAACGTCGTCTCACACTGCTCACAGGTGAACGTAGTAGACGCTTCTCCATGTTTCATTTTTAAATGTCGTGTAAGAGCATCTCGTCTTGTAAACGTTACATTGCATTCCTCACAGCAGGGGAACATCTAAAAAGAGAACAACCAATAGAGAATAGGTGAAAGTTACGATGTTCGGAAGAAACCAAGTTTCAACGTATAGAGGTCAGACATGGCTGTGAGTTTGAAATTATAAGATTAACCTCGTCTATAGCATGATGATTGAAGAGAACAACTATTTATCAATAGACTAAAGTTACGATGTTCGGAAGAAACCAAGTTTCAACGTATAGAGGTCGGATATGGCTGTGAGTTTGAAATTATAAGATTAACCTCTATCATCCGGTGTCCCTCAAGGGTCTGTTCTAGGGCCCTTACTGTTCGTCTTGCATATTAATGACATATCTTCCACACTTCAGTATTGCAACTACCACTTATATGCTGATGATATGCAGATATACAAACACACCACTACAAACAATTTACATGAAACAGTTCAGCACATTAATTCGGATATTGAAAGGCTTACCGCCTATGCTAAAAACAACCACTTACTCCTAAATCCTCGTAAAACACAAAGTATTATCATAGGAAACTCTAAATTATTACATGTAATAAGCAATATCAATCCTCCTCCAATCATAATCAATGACATTGCTGTACCGTACCTTAAAAATGTAACTAATCTTGGAATCTCCATCATTGAGAATCTGACCTGGAATGAACACGTAACAAATGTATGTAGAAAGGTTCATGCAGCTCTATATCCCCTGAAACGTCACAAGAATTCTTTTCCTCAAAAACTTAAATTAAAATTAATCCAAGCACTACTATTCCCAATTTTAGACTACTGTGATACAGTACTAGTCAATCTAAATGCTGAACAAGCTTTGAGACTTCAGCGAGCACAAAACTCATGCATACGATATGCCTTCCAACTGCGACATGACACTCATGTTACACCATATTTCAAAACATTGGAATGGCTACGCATAAATGAACGAAGGAATTATCACCTAATGACACTTGTTTACCAAGTGCTCTCGACGAACACTCCTACTTACCTCTCTTGTACTTTTCGTTTCCTTTCCTCATTCCATGAAATTAGTACCCGTTCTGGTTCCTTACTTGAAATTCCACTAAGTCGAACCAATTCCTACAATCAATCCTTTTTAGTTACCGCATCGAGACTCTGGAATACACTCCCAATGGACATTCGGCACCTTACTTCCTCTCATAAATTCAAATCTGCCTGCAGAAAGTTTTTCCTGGTAACATAAAACTGAGTTGTGTGAGTCATTGTGTGTATGTTGTGTGAATGGGTTTTCTTCATTTACTATTATTATTATTATTAATATTAATATTGTTATTATTATTAATATTATTAGTATTAGTAATTATCACATTAATTGCTGTACTGATATGTAGGCCTAACTTACCGGTAGTCTTAGAATTATCTGTTTGTAGTATTATTTCTTTTTAGAATTTCTATGTCTTACTTTTATGTTTACATTTTTAAATTCTGTTTATAGTGGTTAAGTGTAAGAGAGGGCCGTGAGCCCTAACTTCGCCACAAATGTAAGTCAGGAATAAATAAATAAATAAATATAGCATGAGGATTGAAGAGAACAACTATTTATCAATAGACTAAAGTTACGATGTTCGGAAGAAACCAAGTTTCAACGTATAGAGGTCGGACATTGCTGTGAGTTTGAAATTAAAAGATTAACCTCGTCTATAGCATGAGGATTGAAGAGAACAACTATTTATGATTAGCTTAAAGTTAAGATGTTCGGAAGAAACCAAGTTTCAACGTGTAGATTCGGACATTGCTATGAGTTTGAAATTATAAGATTATCCTCTTCTATGACATGCAGATTAAAGAAAATAACTATTTATAGACTAAAGTTACGATGTTTTAGAAGAAACCAAGTTTCAGCCTGTTGAGGTCAGACATAGCTATGTGTGTGTTTGAAATTATAAAATTAAGCTCGTCTATAGCATGAGGATTGAAGAGAACGACTATTTATCAATAGACTCAAGTTACGATGTTTTAGAAGAAACCAAGTTTCAGCCTGTTGAGGACAGACATAGCTATGTGTGTGTTTGAAATTATAAGATTAACCTCTTCTATGACATGCAGATTAAAGAAAATAACTATTTATCAATAGACTAAAGTTACGATGTTTTAGAAGAAACCAAGTTTCAGCCTGTTTGGGGTCAGACATAGCTATGTGTGTGTTTGAAATTATAAAATTAACCTCGTCTATAGCATGAGTATTGAAGAGAACGACTATTTATCAATAGACTAAAGTTACGATGTTCGGAAGAAACCAAGTTTCAACGAATAGATGTCAGACATACCTTAAAATCTTCGCGCTGCAAACTGTTACTCGGATGAATAAAATGTGTGCGTTCAAGCCTGAAACTCGAATGATAATATTCTGGTCGTACCTAAAAGAAAAGAGCAAACATATATGAATGTAGTGTAGGGTACATCAGTTAGCCTAGCTATCTTTACAACTCAAAGTTCGAAAACATACCTTAAAAATGCATGTGCTGCAGACTGTTCCTCGGATAAATAAAATGCGTACATTCAAGCCTGAAACTCGAATGATAATATTCTGGTCGAATCTAAAAAGAAAAGAACAAACATATATGAATGTAGTGTAGGGTGTATCAGCTAGCCTAGCTATCTTTACAACTCAAAGTTCGAAAACATACCTTAAAAATGCACGTCCTGCAGACTGTTACTCAGATGAATAAAATGCGTACTTTCAAGCCTGTAACTCGAACGGTACCTAAAAAAAGAAAAGAACAAACATATATGAATGTAGATGTCTATTACCGAGCGTAGAAGTTGCTTTGCAAACAGTAACTAACAGTTCTAGCTTACCTTATGATAAAGGCTAAAGAATAATATTCACAGCAGACAGTACTTAGACGGGAGATGTGTGCGAGATAAACGCATACAGAGAACTGTGAGCTCTTCACGCAGACTGCAGCGAGTCAATATGCTGCTTGTTACCAAGCGGATGTGAAAGTCGCTGACAACTGCAGTACAGTCGGAACTAAATGTTTATGCAACAAGAGCTCTCCTGAAGGTCTTACACTGAGTCCCGCAGGCTGACATATTTAAGCCTGGATCGAACCTGCTGTTGTTGTCGAGGTGTCAGAATTTAAGAGTTCTGCAGCGGATCGAGCCTTGGAAAGTTAGCGCGCGATCCTCGACCTCTGGACTTAAACGGGAGGGTACTAAGCTACATCCGCGGTATTCCTTAACTGTAGGCACTTAAAGGTATTGAGCTAAAACTACGTTTAGCTAGATCATGTAATTACACGTTATGACGATCGCGCAGACCCCTCGCCTAGCATTTGCTATTTTACGGCTTCCAACAGTAGGAGTTCGAACCCGCTATCTTCCGAAGTAGCGAGAATGATTGCGAGTACTGGAGTGTTTGAGGGTGATTCATTTGTCGGATGGAGGCGTTAAGCTGTGTGCAGGCTTCTTCGGTAGGAGTACGCCATGTGCCGGTACAGGGACATCTAGTTATAAAACCCACTTCAACAAATTTATCGCGTATACTGCGATTTAAAATCTTAGTCAGGAATGGTAACCGGTCGTAAAACTATGGTGTATGATCTAAGAGGCGGGGTGTGCAAAAAAGCCAGCATTAAGTAAGGGCTGTTGATAGGGGGCGTTAAACCTTGTGCAGACTCCTTCGAAAATGATTTTGAGTACAAGACGTTGATGGTGATTCATCTGTCGGATGTCCGCGGTATTCCTTACCTGTAGGCACTTAAAGGTATTGAGCTAAAACTGCATTTAGCTAGATCATGTAATTACAGGTTATGACGATCGCGCAGGCCCCTCGCCCAGCATTTGCTATTTTTTTACGGCTTCCAACAATAGGAGTTCGAACCCGCTATCTTCCGAAGTAGCGAGAATGATTGCGAGTACTGGAGTGTTTGAGGGTGATTCATTTGTCGGATGGAGGCGTTAAGCTGTGTGCAGGCTTCTTCGGTAGGAGTAGGCTATGTGCCGGTACCGGGACATCTAGTTATAAAACCCGCTACAACAAATTTATCGCGTATACTGCGATTTAAAATCCTAGTCAGGAAGGGTAACCGGTCGTAAAACTATGGTGTATGATCTAAGAGGCGGGGTGTGCAAAAAAGCCAGCATTAAGTAAGGGCTGTTGATAGGGGGCGTTAAACCTTGTGCAGACTCCTTAGAAAATGATTTTGAGTACAAGATGTTGATGGTGATTCATCTGTCGGATGGAGGCAATAAGCCTTGTGCAGGCTTCTTCGGTAGGAGTAGGCTATGTGCCGGTACCATGATATCTAGTTATAAAACCCGCTATAACAAATTTATCGCGTATACTGCGATTTAAAATCCTAGTCAGGAAGGGTAACCGGTCGTAAAACTATGGTGTATGATCTAAGAGGCGGGGTGTGCAAAAATAAAAGCTAGCATTAAGTAAGGGCTGTTGATGGGGACGTTAAACCTTATGCAGACTCCTTCGAAAATGATTGTGAGTACAAGAGTGTTGAGGGTGATTCATTTGTCGGATGGAGGCGTTAAGGTGTGTGCAGGCATCTTCGGTAGGAGTAGGCTATGTGCCGGCACCGGGTTTTACCCTCTCCCTACTATTGTATATTAAATTCTTAGGTAGTTTCGAGGGCGTGCAAAAAAAAGCCAGCATTAAGTAAGGGCTGTTGATGGAGGGGTGTTAAACCTTGTACAGGCTCCTTCAACAGGAGTAGCCTACATGCCGGCGCCGTGCAGGCTCTTTCGATAGGAGTGGGCTATATGCTGGCACTGTGTTTTAACCTCTCCGTACAATCATGATATTTTATGTTAGGAGCTTACACGGGCTGAATGCTACTCAGCTAAGAAGACTTCCGTGAGTTACAAGTAGCTTATCACCACGCAGTGTCTTCGTTCAAGGTTACTACAGCCGGAAGATGTGTGTACAATTTCAGCCAACACATGCATTCCGCACTCGCTCTGAATGACTGCGCCGATACAACTTCAAAGACTGTGGAACAAACAAAATGTAACCTATAGTCTACAGTTTGGTTTAGTGTGCTTGCCTCTCACCCGGTAGTCTCGGGTTCGATTCTCTTGGGATTAAAAATATGTTTAAATCGCAAGAATTTGTTTTAAGACTAGTTGCCCTTCCTGATGCAAAACTGGCAGTATCTAGCCTCTTACATCATACACTATTGTTTTCGCCCGGTTGCCCTTCCTGACGTCAAAGAACTGGGATTAAGAATCTGTTTTACAACTAGATGCTCTTTTTAACACGAGAATCGGGAATTTACAGCTAGATGCTCTTCTTAGATTTTAAATCGCTGTATCACGAACTATTGTTTTACAGCCGGATGCCCTTCCTGACGAAAAACTATATTTTAAATCGCAAGAATTTATTTTAAGACTAGTTGCCCTTCCTGACGCAAAACTGGCAGTATCTAGCCTCTTACATCATACACTATTGTTTTCAACCGGTTGCCCTTCCTGACGTCAAAGAACTGGGATTAAGAATCTGTTTTACAACTAGATGCTCTTTTTAACACGAGAATCGGGGATTTACAGCTAGATGCTCTTCTTAGATTTTAAATCGCTGTATCACGAACTATTGTTTTACAGCCGCATGCCCTTCCTGACGCAAAACTAAGATTTTAAATCGCAAGAATTTGTTTTCAGACTAGTTGTCCTTCCTGACGCAAAACTGGCAGTATCTAGCCTCTTACATCATACACTGTTGTTTTCGACCAAATCGCTGTATCACAAACTATTGTTTTACAGCCGGATGCCCTTCCTGACGCAAAACTAAGATTTTAAATCGCAAGAATTTGTTTTAAGCCTAGTTGTCCTTCCTGACGCAAAACTAGCAGTATCTAGCCTCTTACATCATACACTATTGTTTTCGACCGGTTGCCCTACCTGACGTCAAAGAACTAGGATTAAGAATCTGTTTTGTTTTAAGACTAGTTGCCCTTCCTGACGCAAAACTGGCAGTATCTAGCCTCTTACATCATACACTATTGTTTTCGACCGGTTGTCCTTCCTGACGTCAAAGAACTAGGATTAAGAATCTGTTTTGTTTTAAGACTAGTTGCCCTTCCTGACGCAAAACTGGCAGTATCTAGCCTCTTACATCATACACTATTGTTTTCGACCGGTTGCCCTTCCTGACGTAAAAGAAATCGGATTAAGAATCTGTTTTACAACTACTTGCACTTTCTAACACGAGAATCGGGGATTTACAGCTAGATGCACTTCTTAGATTTTAAAAAGCAGTATCTAGCCTCTTACATCATACACTATTGTTTCACGGTATGGCCGGTTGCCCTTAATGACGCTGAAAGACCAGGATTTAGCCAGTTACCCTTCCTGATGTAACAAGACTAGGATTTTTTTTAGACTGCACTTAGCTAGAAATAGCCACACGAAATTATTATATAGAAAGAGAATTGCTGGGCGGATGACAGCTGACGCGAGAGTGCGGCACGGTGCTCTATAGTTTAAAGATGGCGGATGACAGCTGACGCAAGAGGGCAGCACGGTGTTCTGTGGTTTAAAGATGGTGGATGACAGCGCATAGGTTTGTTTCCAAACAAGAGAATGTAGAATTTGCCGCCGCGACATTTCAAAGGTATCTAGCTAAAGAGGGCAGCACTGTGCTCTCTTGATTAAAGATGGCGGATGATAGCTAACAGAACTTTTCAAATTGCCCGCTACTACGTGCTTAAGGTAGTAGCCATAAAGAGGGAAGCACGGTGTTCTGTAGATTAAAGGTGGCGGATGACAGCTGATGAAATTGCCCGCATGATAGCAGCACGGTGCTCTGTTGATTAAAGATGGCGAATAACAGCTGTCAAAAAAGCACATGGCTTTGTTTCCAAACAAGAGCACGTGGAATTTACCGCCACCACATTTCAAAGGTATCTAGCTAAAGAGGGCAGCACTGTGCTCTGTTGATTAAAGATGGCGGATGACGGCTGTCAAAAAAGCGCGTGAATTTGTTTCCAAACAAGAGCATGTAGCATTTGCCGCCACCACATAGAGGGCAGCACGGTGCTCAAAGATGACTGCTGTCACGTGGAATTGTCTACCACGACAAGTATCTAGCTAAAGAGGGCAGCACGGTGCTCAAAGATGGCTGCTGTCAAAAAGCATTTTTCAAATTATCCGCCACCACAAAGAGGGCAGCACTGTGCTCTATAGATTAAAGATGGCGGATGACAGCTGCACGTGGAAGGTAAGTAGCTAAAGAGGGCAGCACTGTGCTCTATAGATTAAAGATGGCGGATGTCAGCTGCACGTGGATTTGTTTATCTCACGCTAGTGAGGTTAAGTTAGTAGCACTAAGGTTTAGGCCCGCCAAGATGGCAGCACTGCCGATGACAGGTGACGAATTTTACATCTACTACGATAAAGAGGGCAGCACAGTACTCTGTAGTTTAAAGATGGCGGATGACAGCTGTCAAAAAAGCACGTGGCTTCGTTTACCATGCGCTAGTTAGGTTAAGTTGGTACTACTGAGGATTAGGCCCGTCAAGATGGCAGTACTGAGGATAGCGATGCGTTGTTGTCTGTCAAAAAGCACGTGGCTGTCAAAAAACACGTGGCTTTGTTTACCTCGCGCTAGTTAGGTTAAGTTGGTACCACTGAGGTGTAGGCCCGTCAAGATGGCAGTACTGAGGTTAGCGATGCGTTGTTGTCGATGACAGCTGTCAAAAAGCACGTGGCTTTGTTTACAAATTCAAATTTCCCGCGGGTGGTGGAGGAGACCTCTGGGAGGCCTCTGGCTGTGGTGGTGGTGGAGGAGGCATCTGGGAGGCCTCTGGCTGTGGTGGTGGTGGTGGAGGTGGCCTCTGGGAGCCGGTGGGGGTGGTGGCGCCAGAATCCCTGTATTATACTACTCACTTGTAATACCAACATTTTTCGTTCGATCTATTTCAACATTATTTACTTAATATCGCGCTTCAGAAAAGAGAAAAGCTAGAGCATGGTTGTTTAGTTGTGAAGTGCTTGGTTCACTTCCATCCGACTTTTCTAGTCGTCCTTCAATATAGAGGTAGCTTTCATGTGGTAAGGTGTATACATCTTGCTGATTAATAATAAAATGAATTTCATCATTGTTATTTAATCCAAACGTAAAAGGTTGATAGGAATGAAGCTCACTTCGTTCTACACCTTCACGAGTTTCTACTGTATTCGTAATGTCTAGCATTTCTTCCATTCTGTTGTAGTAGAATATATCCTAAATCTTGGAGTATCTGCTTATGGGTATCTGTTAACTCGATGAGACTCTGCACACATGTAGTATGTCTTCGAAATGTACACCGTGTTTTATAGATGTTTTTCATACTGGTTTAAGATGTAGTTTGTAAGCTACATACGCGTGCCGATCTAAATGAATAAGCTGATTATGTTTATTTACAAGTCTAAGAGCAATGTTTCTAATGTGTTTTACAGACACAGGATGATACAGAACTACTGCTGGTTTCTCACAAATAGTATATCCACGTTCCTCTTTAACAATAAAGTCGTGCTGGACGTGTGAAGGTTGTAGATTACTATTCAAGTCTGTAATAATATTACAAGTAATGTTCACATGATAATCATCGAAGAGTGTTATAGTTTGATCAGACTCGTAACGTAAGTTCGGTAGGAGCTCCCTCGATGAAAATCCAAGCAATGGTCCAATCGAATCAGGTTGTGATTTGAAGTCAATCTTAAATGATGGTTCAATAACACATTTATGTGTAATGATGCTTATAGTGATTGAGAACTTGTAATTATGACTACTAAAACTATCTTCTCCAAACTGATCAATTAACGTACTTTCAATATAGTCATGAATATCGTCTACTGAATAACTACCTGAGGGTAGTGTTAGAACATACTCATCGTAATAGGACTTGTTTACACCATCACGCACATTATAGATTTTTTTGTAGCTTTGAAAAGATACTAGTCCAAGACTATGCGGCTGTTAGCCAAGTTCGATCGGCGGATTAAAATAGACGGTTGTTTTAGGTCCTTCTCACGTACAGCAAACTTTCTTTCACTGTTCGTCATCACGTAGACACTAATGCACTTTCTCTACTGTCTGGGTTTGATATAAGAACGTAAGACATAATCGTCCGCACATGCGTGTATTAAAGTTTTGCACACGGTTTTCATTGTAAACAATGTCTGCACTGCTTCCGAAATAACGTATGAGCTCAAAAGGAGGAGGTAAGTCTCCATAGCTATCAAAATACCATAGTTTAGATTTACGTTTTACATAAGCAACGTAATGAGTTTCAGGCCCACGACTGTTGTCCAAGTTAATTACGGCACTTTCACGTACACGTGGGCGCGCTGGTAGTTGATCGCGCATATACACTCCTCGAAAATAATGAATTCCTAGTTGTTTAGCAAACGTACAAACTTCATCATGCGTTAGAGCTCGATGTGTTAGTGCATTCAGTAGACGTTCTTTGGAGAAATGTAGATACCAAGCCCTTTCTTGTATGGCGCTAGCTTCATGTTCACACATTTGCCTCGTAACGCAATTGCCTCCATCGTCTTGTTATGACGTTCACTCTCTTTCAACTGTTGTTTCGCTTCTTCTACAGCTTTGACAGTTCTCGTTACAGCACTAGCACCACCTAGCAATGACCCTAAAGCTGCTAAGCCAGCAAACAGCGCAGGAAGAAATGGTCCTCGTTTTGGTACAGGAATATTTCGTGCACGTTTACTAAATATTGCTCTGCACTTTGGAGAAATTCTCGCTCTTGCTGCGCGTAATGCCTTAGTAATAGCTACACGAGGATTGTATTCCCCTCGAATAGCTTTTTGCGCAGCCTTTATAACATCGTTCCATCCAACAGTTTTTACTTTCTTCTTCTTCTTCTTCTTCTTCTTCTTCTTCTTCTTCTTCTTCTTCATGTCGTTTGGATATCGTTGTTTCAGCATGCTGTACACGACTTTACTAGTCAAGAGCAAATCATAAACTAACCGTTGCCTCTCGTTTCGTTTAATATATATACACTGACTGACAGAGCAAATGCAACACGAAGAAGGAGTGGTTCGAAAGGGATGAAAGTTGGGGAAAAAACAGAGACGGCACGGACGAATAATTGATGTTTATTTCAAACCGATATGCAGGTTACACAATGCGCACGGCATCGACTCAGTAGGATGTAGGACCACCGCGAGCGGCGATGCACGCAGATACACGTCGAGGTACAGAGTCAATAAGAGTGCGGATGGTGTCCTGAGGGATGGTTCTCCATTCTCTGTCAACCATTTGCCACAGTTGGTCGTCCGTACGAGGCTGGGGCAGAGTTTGCAAACGGTGTCCAATGAGATCCCACACGTGTTCTATTGGTGAGAGATCCGGAGAGTACGCTGGCCACGGAAGCATCTGTACACCTCGTAGAGCCTGTTGGGAGATACGAGCAGTGTGTGGGCGGGCATTATCCTGCTAAAACAGAGCATTGGGCAGCCCCTGAAGGTACGGGAGTGCCACCGGCCGCAGCACATGCTGCACGTAGCGGTGGGCATTTAACGTGCCTTAAATACGCACTAGAGGTGACGTGGAATCATACGCAATAGCGCCCCAAACCATGATGCCGCGTTGTCTAGCGGTAGGGCGCTCCACAGTTACTGCCGGATTTTACCTTTCTCCACGCCGACGCCACACTCGTCTGCGGTGACTATCACTGACAGAACAGAAGCGTGACTCATCGGAGAACACGACGTTCCGCCATTCCCTCATCCAAGTCGCTCTAGCCCGGCACCATGCCAGGCGTGCACGTCTATGCTGTGGAGTCAATGGTAGTCTTCTGAGCGGACGCCGGGAGTGCAGGCCTCCTTCAACCAATCGACGGGAAATTGTTCTGGTCGATATTGGAACAGCCAGGGTGTCTTGCACATGCTGAAGAATGGCGGTTGACGTGGCGTGAGGGGCTGCCACCGCTTGGCGGCGGATGCGCCGATCCTCGCGTGCTGACGTCACTCGGGCTGCGCCTGGACCCCTCGCACGTGCCACATGTCCCTGCGCCAACCATCTTCGCCACAGGCGCTGCACCGTGGACACATCCCTATGGGTATCGGCTGCGATTTGACGAAGCGACCAACCTGCCCTTCTCAGCCCGATCACCACACCCCTCGTAAAGTCGTCTGTCTGCTGGAAATGCCTCCGTTGACGGCGGCCTGGCATTCTTAGCTATACACGTGTCCTGTGGCACACGACAACACGTTCTACAATGACTGTCGGCTGAGAAATCACGGTACGAAGTGGGCCAATCGCCAACGCCGTGTCCCATTTATCGTTCGCTACGTGCGCAGCACAGCGGCGCATTTCACTTCATGAGCATACCTCAGTGTCGTCAGTATACCCTGCAATTGGCATAAAGTTCTGACCACTCCTTCTTGGTGTTGCATTTGCTCTGTCAGTCAGTGTATATATATATTACTATTGCGTACTTTATGATTCAGTTATCATGAAGATTATAAAGCAGCAAGACACACTGCCTGTTACCGACATTGTACCACATCTCTTACCTAGTTCTAGTACAACTACAAGAAAACGTCATGGAACGTTCTTTCCTTTTACTGTTCGATGTATTATATCAGGCCCGTCGGGATGCGGGAAAACAAATCTTTTACTTACACTTATTACTTCTGTAAATGGTGTACGCTTCGAGAATATTTACGTTTTTGCAAAGTCAATCTATCAACCGCTATATAATATTCTACAAACTGTAATGCACGATCTAGTTAAAGATGGAATAAGATATTTTAAATTTAATTCACATAAGCAAGTACCATCACCAGACGATGTGCTTCCTAATTCTGTTATGATCTTTGATGATGTCGCAACAGAACAGCAAAACATTATTTGTGCATTCTTTAGTATGGGTCGGCATAAATATGTTGATTGCATCTATTTGTGTCAAACCTATTCTCGCGTGCCTAAGCAGTTGATACGCGACAACGCAAATGTTATTGTGCTTTTTCGGCAAGATGAGCGCAACATGCAACATGTGTATAACGGTCATGTTAACACTAATATGACATTCGATGACTTTAAACGTATGTGTGCTAAATGTTGGTCATTACACCGTTACTGCTTTTTAGTTATTGATAAAGAAAGTGATGTTCAGCATGGACGATATCGCATGGGTTTCGATCATTTTATATGAATTAACACAGAATTACAGTAACTACTTGATTAAAAACCATCATCATGTTAACATCTAGCAAGGAGATCACAAAACATATCATCCAAGCTCGAAACAATATTCGACGGAAATTTAAAAAGAGCTTAAACGTATTCAAGCAGACACGGATTTATTTTTTAAAACACAACTAAGTACACCACTCAAAGAAATTTTTAATTCTACTTCATTACCGCAGTCTACTTCAAGTTTTGCTTCTATGCAAACATCATATCATAAAGAGAAGCATGAAGAAGAAGAAAAGCATGAACAAGATAAAGAAGAGAAGAAGCAGGATGCAGATCAAGAAGAGGAAGAGGAAGATAAGGAAGAAGAAGAAGAACTTAATGATACATCACCATCTAAGCGTGCTGAGTTTTTAACTACAGATGTTATTGCTGAAACACCTACTACATCGACGCGAAATCTACCATCTTTGTCTGAGGTTATGATTACACCAGAGTATCGCAATCAGTTTAGAACTTTTATTCAAGATACCTATGGATCTCTCTTTGCACCTTATATAGAAAAACTTTTTACAGGACAAACTGACACTACCTACGGTATTCGCTACGAAGATGACTGTTTCCGGATAGGAAATTCAAATGTTAAGATTAATAACAACAAACTCATTGTAAAAGGTGTTACCTATAAACCTACGAAAGGACTCTTAGCACTTCTTTTCTCACGAATACCTGACAAGGATATAATTTTACAAGATGATCTTAAAAAATATAAAGCATTACTTTTTGATACTGACGCAACACGACGTAATTACAAGACAACAGAAGCTGTAAATGCAAATAAGAGTTACAAGTATCGCGAGTTTATTTCTAAGCTGTTTCCAACTGCACGTAGTCTTGATGTTATCTACAAGCCTTTGTTGCCGTATGTAGATGTAAGATACTGGAATGACCCAAACTTACTCGTTGAACGATTACAACTTTTAAGAGCATCACAAGAGGCTGGTCACACAGGTCACGGGTCAGAAATTCTAGATATAGAAAGAGAACTACGTTATGCCTGTATTATTTTGTAATGGCTCGTCAAGAGAAGATCTCACCTGTAAAGGTAAACATCGCACATGAGTTACATAAACCAGCACGTTGCACCTACTTTCGCAGACGCGTTATTACACGAGGAAAAAATGATCTCTGGCAAGCAGACTAGTAGAAATGATTCCATATGCCTCTAGTAATAAGGGGTATAAGTATCTACTTACTGTTATCGATGTGTACTCGAAGTTTGCTTTTGCACATCCCGTGCGTTCTAAAACAGCAGCTCAAGTTAAAGAAGCATTTAAACATACTGTTGAAGAATCGAAACGCTGCCCAAGGCTTTTTCAAACTGATCAAGGTAAAGAGTTTTACAACAAGGATTTTTCTTCTTACCTCAAGTTACTTGACATTCAACACTACTCTACGTTCAGCAATCTCAAGGCAAGTGTTGTAGAATGCTTTAATCGTACACTCAAAACAATGATGTGGCGAGAATTTACAGCACAAGATTCATATCGTTGGATTGATCTGCTACCTAGACTTTTATCTACCTACAACGATACACCTCACCGCACTATCGGAATAAAGCCACGTCTTGTTACAAAGAATACGACTCGTCTAGATGCTATTCATCTTGTAAATAAAACAGCTGATCCACGTCGCTATCGCTTTAAAGAAGGTGATTTTGTTCGCATCAGCAAACACAAATCTGTCTTTTCAAAATGATACACACCTAACTGGAGCACTGAAATTTTTCCAAACAGAAGTGATAAGCTTACTAATCCAGTCTAGCTCGAGCAGCCGAGGAGCGAGGTCGTGTGGTGTAGTGCGTGCCGCGAACATGGTCGGTATTGAGCAGTACCGGGCCGCGATTGGGAGATGGCAGGCGAAGAAGAAGGAGACCAAGAATGGACGGGTGCTTAGAAAAGAAGGATTAATAATGAGTGAAGCGGTGCTGGTAGTGACGGTGATAGCGGTGCTGCTGGTAATTGGGGGGTGGAATTAAACCCAGGCCCAAATACCAGTGGAAAATTTAGCACGGAGGACTTGGCAGCACTCAAGGTGGTAGTGAGTGAGGTAATTCAGGAAAAGTGTCAATGGGATAAGGTGCAGGAAATAAAGGACATGATGGAGGAGCAGAGAAAGGAGTTAGGGAACATGAAGAAATGGCTTGAAACGAAGACGGAAGAATCAAGCACGAGAGTGGACAATAATGAGAAGGAAATCGAGTTATTGAGAGGGGAAGTGAAACATTTGAAAGAAGAGGTGATGAAGATGAAGAAAGAAGCGGAGGAGTACAGGCAGGAGAGATTGAAGAAAGTCATATTTATATATGGAGTTGAGGAAGGTGGGAGGGAGGGCAAGGTTGACCTGATATCCAAGGTGGTAGAAGTCATACGAGACAGAATGAAGATAAACTTCAGTGAAGTAGACATTGATGATGTAGAGAGAGTTGGAAAAACCAGAGGTCGGAGGCCTATTAGGGTAACATTTTTCTCGACCTTAATGGCAGATATTGTGTTATGTAACAGTAATAATTTACAGGGACAGAAAATAGGGGTGAAAAGAGACTTAGGAAGGGAAGGAAGTGAAAATATGAAGATCTTGAACAGGGAATCAGGGGCTAAAGGCCCGAATAAGAGGTCAGAGGTTGGTGGTGACAAACGGACGATGGGTGAGGGAGCACGCAGTGGCGAAACTAAAGGAGATGGACGAATGCGCTATTTCCGAGGGAGGAGAGATGACAAGGCAAGATGGAAGGAAGAAAGAAAGAACAAAGAGGAGGGGAGACGTGGAAGGAGAGGAGATCAGCGCAGAAGAGAATGGACAGTGCAGTGTGGATTCAGAAGACCAAAATAGTGATGGGGTGAGTGGAGGTGAGCAGCAAGAATCGGTGAGAGCAGAGTGCAGTGGTGTAGTTAGCAAGAAAGGACACGGCGAGACTGATCGACAGGAAGGTAAAAATGTATGATTAAAGGAAGAAGTAGGAGCTTAAAAGACATCTGGGGAAAAGTACGTAAAGGGATGGAAGATACAGGGGACATGGAACGGAATAGGTTAGTGAAAAAAGGAGGAATGGTGATAAGGGATGAGAGGTTTATAACTACAAGAAGTAAGAATAGAGGGGGAGACTTAGAAGGGAGGGAGGGAAAGTTATAACTATATTGGAAAATAGGATGTGTGAATATTGAGGGACTAAGGAAAAATTAGGAAATAAGAAAGTTCGGGAAGTAATAGAAAGTTTCGATGTTGTGGCACTCTTAGAGACGTGGCTGGAAACAGGGAGGGAGATTTCATGGAAAGGGTTTGTGATAAAATATATATATAGAAGAAAAGAGAAGAATAAGGGACGAGCACCAGGAGGGATGATAGTTCTAATTAGGGAAGAAATTAGGGAAATGGTAGAAGATATAGAGACCGATATGAAAGAAACAATATGGTTGAGATTGAATATGGGAGAGGTTGAGTGAAGGAGGAAGAAAATAAATCTAGCTTTTGTTTACTGCCATCCTAGTAATTCGGCATATGCAAATAAATATTTTTTGAAGAGTTATTGGTAGATATTGGTAGGATAAGAGGAACGTTTCCAGGGGAAGAGGATATGTTGTTATTCAGGGATTGGAATGCGAGAATAGGGGAACAGAGCCCAGTATATAGTAGGGAGGATGGAATGTGTATGTTGAAAAGTAGAAGGAGTGAGGACAAAATTGTAAACAGTTATGGAGAGAAGCTCCTAGAGATGTGTGCTGTGGGAAATTTGTATATTGTGAATGGGTGGATAGAGGGTGACAGGATGGGCAAATTGACATATGTTATTGAGAAGTGTGGTAGTGTGATAGATATGGTTTTAAGTTCGGAGGGGTGATTGAGGATATTGTAAGAATGGAATTAAGAGATTGGATTGAATCACCACATTTCCCGGTGAGGGTTATACTGAAAAGGGGGGAAGAGAAGTGTACAAGGAAGGAGGATGAGATGAAGTAAAACGAGGGAGTGGTTATAATAAGTATAAATGGTCAGAGAATGTGGGCCGGGTTTGGAATAGGGTAGTAAAAGAGGAGTTACAACTTCTGAAATATGGGTGGGAAGGGGCATTAGAAGAGAATAATACTGATAAAGCCTTGGAATTGCTGCTACATCCAATAAAGATAATAGCGCAGAAGGCGAAAGCTAGAAAGAGAAATAAGAAAGAGAGAGAAGAATGGTTTAATAGGGAGTGTGAAGGAATGCGGAGGAAGGTGATGGACGCGTTAGGAGAATTTAGAAGGAAAGGTGGGGGCCAAGAAAGGGAGATTTTCTGTGAACTGAGGAAGGAGTATAAAAAGAAAATTTGTGAGACAAAAAAAGGCGTGGTTAGAGGAACAATTTGAAGTAATAAATAATTATTGCAAGACAAATAATTTTGAGAGAGTCTGGGACAAGATTAATAAAATTATTAAGGGTGGGAGGAATATAGAGAAAACGAGTATTGAGGAAGTGCAATGGGTCAGACACTTTGATGAATTACAAGGGGAAAAGGGCGAAGAAGGATGGGGAAAGAGGTAATTTGGAGGAATAGGAGAGTGGCAATTTATAATCTGGATAAAGAAATCACAAGGGAGGAAATCCTGAGAGTCAGAGCGAAATCGGCCGGGGGATGTAATGGTATAAATAACTAGTTTTGGAAGGAAATTAGCAAAAATGAGATAATGATAGGGGGCATATTTAAACTATTCAGTAAGATATCTGAGGGAGGTAAGTACGCGAAGGAATGGGAAACAGCAATTATATGCCCTATATACAAGGGGAAGGGATGTAGGAACAGTGTAAACAGTTATAGAGGTATATTTCTGTTGGATTCCTTGAGTAAAATATACACTGGAGTGTTAGCGAACAGAGTAAGCGTGTGGGCGGAAGAAAATGAAATTTTGTCAGATTACCAAGGGGGATTTAGGAAAAAGAAAAGAGCAGTGGATACTATGATGATAGTAAAGACTATTCTAGAAAAGTATAAGAATATGGCTAGAAGTACGGTTTATGTAGCAGCAATAGATTTTGAGAAAGCTTTTGACAAGGTGAATAGAGAGGCCCTATTAGAGAAATTAGGTAGGCTAGGGATTGCGGAAAAGATGTTGAGGGTAGTGGAAGGAATATATAGGGTTGTCAGGTTTTGTGTAAAATTGGGAGAAGAGAGACTGAGTGGACCCTTAGAGTCCAAGGTGGGTTTAAAACAAGGGTGCAAGTTATCGCCAATACTGTTTATTTTATTTATCAACGATATTTTAGAGGTGTTTGGGGCAGAAAATTGGGCTGTGCCGGTAATTAATGGTTTAGAGGTACCAGGACTGATATTTTCGGATGATGTGTTATTGATGACGCTAACTTCAGGGGGGATGAATAGGGCGTTAAATACAGTGACGCTATTTGCGAGGAAATGGTGATTGAGAATGAATGGAAATAAATCTAAAATATCAGTAGTCCAGGTAGACAAAAGAAGAAAGATAGAAGGTAAATGGGTAATTCAGGGAGAAAGATTGGAACAGGTAAGGAAGTTGGAATATCTAGGATTTATTTTTAATGATAAAGGAACGTGGAATGACCAGATCAAAAGGGTGAAATACAGAGGATTGGCAGCCCTAGCCTCAGTCAGAAATTTGCTAGCCAAATACCCGGGTATCAGTTATAAAACACTGAGGCTAGTGTTAAGGCCGGTAATTGTTGGGAGGGTATTGTACGGCGCAGAAGTTTGGGGGCTGGATGAGAAAAGAGAGGAACTAAGAAGGATTGTTAGTAGTTTTGCTAAGTTAGTAATGGGCTTACCGAGGTGCACAGCAAATGCAGGGGCGGAATTAATGTGTGGGGAGGATTTGGAATCAGAGGGTGTGAAGAGAATAGTTAGATACTGGATGAATTTAAAAAGACAGGAAAGTGGGAGGGTATTAAAGGCAGCGTATGAACAACAATGTAGGAGCATGTATAGGGGTGGATGGCTAGAAAATATAAAGGGATATTTGGAGAGGATAGGTTTAGGACACCTGTGGGAGGAGGACTGGTTGAAGACAGAAGTGAGAGGGATGAAGATAATTGAAAGGAGAATTAGAGATATCCATAGGCAGAAATTATTGGGGGAAAGCAGACTGAGAAACTCGCTAAATGTTTTGACGAAAATAGAGGAGATAGCCGGGTTGAATATTAGATTCGTTGATAGGTCAAAACGGTATGGGATGATGTGATGGCTGTTAGGATTGCAAAGGAATACAGGGTGGCTGCAGGGGAGGGATAGACAAGGTGTATACTGTGACATTTTGGTCTACTGTGATCGGCCGTGAATTTTATAAGACCGGACTGCACCCCAGGTGCCTCGCGCGGTGTGCCAACAGGGAAATACAAAGGGATGATTTTTTTGTTTATCTTTGGTGTAACCTGCTGAGGAGTGAAAGACCATGTTATTACCACAAGAGAAGACGAGAAATTTTTTAATACAGCTGAACCTTTCACCCACGACAAGTATTACATTTCAAATCTTTCGTCAGATTACCACGTCAGATCCGACATCCTAATAGTCACTCTCCAACAAGTATGCATAAAAACCGTGATACCATACTTCAGGAAGGCACGAATAGTAATAATTGAAAATTAAGTTAATGAGGGAATTAATTATATAATTATTTAACAAGAAATTAACGGACATCTCAATTACAACGCCGAGGAATTCAGGATGTCAATTGAACCACGAGGTGTGACGTCAGAGCTCGGAACATCGGTGGCGAGCTAGTACTAAAATATTCTCATTCGTTCTCTCACGTTTGTTTTCGCTTCGTTCTCTGCTGGCTGCCTGATTGCTCGAGAAGCTACTACATAAGAAGGTCTCGTACAAGCCTGGACACAGCTGTTATTCGCTCTACGAGTGGAGCAGTGTTATTTCAGTGCGGCTTTAACAGATTATTTCAACATCTTAACAGACGTCAATAGTGTTAGGAAAGAAGGCACGTATCATCCTTTGCTAATTGTGAAGCCACGAGTTCGATGCATTTGTGTTAATATTTTTGTGAAAGTTTCAGTGTACTGTAAGTTATACGAGTTCGATACCGGCCAAGGAAATGGAAGTCTGCAGTGTGAAGTTCGTGTGCCTTGGAGACATCACTTGGATCATGATGCAGCACTAAAAACCCAGAACCGACGCCAACGGCGTCCTAATGCCTTGAATCCTGCCTAGAAGAACACCATGGTCATCAAGACATCCAAGTTAAGTCGACATTTCATTTATACTGGGTATTATCTGTTCTATGTAGCTGTAATATGTAGTTAACTTTCTTCTTGACGGGATTATTAATGGTACAGTAGTTTGAGTAGCTTTTTAGTATCTTTACCATGTTAGTTTCTTGCGTTATTCGATGTTGGATTTGCAGTTTCACTTACTACGTGATTTTAAGGTGCATGATGACAGGGTGTCAACATCATCGGCCATGCGGGTTTCAAATAGTTATGTCATCGGACATGTATCTGATTTAAATATCAGCCATCTACTAACCTTTAAGGAATTTTACATTTCTATTCGGTTACTATGATATTGAGGATTGTGTAAGCGTGATATTTTCATTCTTCGAAATGTATTTCTCTTATATTTTTGCCTAGAAGTGTTTGCTATATTTTCACGAGGCGGATAGCTTTCTTTGAATCCAATTTCATACTTTTTAAGGAAGGATAGTGTCTTATTATTATATTTATATGTGGTTCAGGTCATTTATGTAAATTTTCCCGTAATATTTTGAACGGATGTTGCGAGTTATTTTCGCTATTTTACCTCTCACCTTGTGCCATATGGTGAATTATGGCATGAATTATGCTGATTTTATGTGCTATTGGAAGGCGAATCTTCACGTCTCTATGAATAGAGGCACATTTAATATATTTTTGCGATGTTGAAAGCATTGATGAACGGAGATTTTGGAATAATTTATCGTCATTTGACGTATGTGCGAGTTGTTGTTTGTGAGCGGTAGGCGATAGCGTCTTCATTAAAAATTGAATCACGAAGTAAACCACATGTCTTCCTTCAAAATAAAATTGAGTGTATGAGATAGTTATTTGTCATACTGGATGAGCGTCCTCACCAATAATATTAAATCGAAGTTGTATAATATTATTCACTTCCTCAATATATGCTAAATGTTGGTAACGTCGAGTTCGATACAGATTGGCGATATTTTTTTTCAGTCATCATTACCTAGATTGTTTGTACCAGGTGGATTATGTACAGTTGCAGATCACTATTTACAGGAGTCTGCTATTCCCAGGAGATGAATGGACAACGTGTGGACAGATGTATATTTGTAAATAATACTCTTAGTTGTAGTTGGTTGCAATTGTTTTTCCTTGGTGGATGATGGTAATGAGAGATCGTTTCGTGCATTTTTATGTTGTTATTCCACAGGTTGTGTGACTTAATTTTATTGTGCAATATCGATTTATGTGTGTAACCATCGTTGTTCCGAATTTCGGCGTTGTGTCAGGATTATGACACATGGTTAAGGATTTAATTTAAATTATTTTTTTCTTTCTCTCATTTTCTTGCCTACTTTGCCACGTAATATCACGTGTATTATGTTACAACGAGCAGATAATCATTGAAAGGTCGATTTAAATTGGAAAGTAATTACATTAAAAAGTGAAATTAAGCGACAAATGTAATTTGTTAAAAACATTTTTTGTATTTTTTTTTGCTTAGTCATATAACTTCAATATTTAAAATCTTGTTCCAGATTTTCCGGCATGAATTGACATGAGTGCGAGCATCATTTTCTAGAAAATCAAAGATAACATTCAAAGTAATAAACAATGTGACATGGACGAAACACTTTTGTCAGAATTAATAAGAATTCATTAACTTGTACCACCCCATTTGTTTTAATTTTTGGATGTACAGCAAGAGTTGATATAAAATTAAAAATCTTAGCGATCATTTCACATAATCATCATTCTGAGAAGGAAGGAATTATTACTTTTGGAATAAATCATCCACCATTTATTTGGATTTCGATGGTTCATTATTTACGAATATCTGCCCATCTCCTTGATCCACACCATTTTATCATGGAACATGTCAATCCCTTACTGAGCACCCCTGAGAGGGTCGCGTGCCTCCAAATGCTAGTCGTGGCTTAAACGGGTAGAATACTTTGTGGAGCTGTGAATGATGAATTTCATTTGCTAAGAGACTGTGAGGAAACGAGGGAGATAAGACATGGATTATTGAGTGCCGAGCATCGGAAAGTTTCGCGGAGATGGGATGAGAAAGCAATCTTGAGATGGATTATTAAACAGTGGGAAAAGGGGGTGAATTGAACAGGTAATTATGTGCGGCAAAAAAGGCCTGCGAGAGTAAAATGAAGGAGGGTGAGTTAGAGGGTGGACAAGGGGGTAGGGGGTGGAATAGTTATGTATATAAGGGAAGGGGATAGTATGATAAAATTCTAATGGGCTAGAGAATATAGGAGTAGAGTACTTAGTTAAGTATGTGGAGTTGGGTAATGATATGGGATTGCATGAAAGCAAGGTCTTTCTGTTTGTGTTAGAGTTGGTTGGAATGCAAGTGATGAAATGTTGAGTGTTGTTGTTTAGAGTATTGATTAGGTGTAGGTCAGGAACAATAATGTGACGCAGGTGCAGAGCGCAATAAGGACATTTGACGAGCATGTTTGAACATTGAGTAAGTGACTGCTACAGATAATGACTGCTAGGAATAATACTATCATGTTTATATTATTATTCTTATTATTATCTTTACCATTATTCCTCTTTGGATTCTGGGGTTTAATTCAACGGAATGAGGGGCATGGCACGAGATTCTGAGGATGCCGGAGTATCCAACGAACCTCATGGCATGCCCAGGGGATATATGAGTTGTCCATTATTATTATTATTATTATTATTATTATTATTATTATTATTATTATTATTATTATTATTATTATTAATTTTACTTTGTATGTGAACATGTAGAGGGGCGAAGTCGCCTTTTATGTTCAATAAATGTTCTAGTTCTGGTTCTACTAATCCAGTTACGTATTTACTTCGCGATCTCAGAGGACAGCCTATTGAAGAAGGATTCTACATCGAAGAACTGCAGAAAACAAAATATCCTGATCACTATTTAGTTGAACGTGTTATTCGACGTCGTGGGAATAAACTCTATGTTAAATGGCTTGGTTTTAATAACAGCTTTAATTCATGGATTAATAAAGAGGATGTACTTTAAATCTTATGTGTGTTTTCTTTTAATCCTCTACCTCTCCTTTCTTCTAAGTCACTAGGACATGCTGTAGGATTAAACAACACCTGTAATATGTTTTGACAATTCATATTTATTTTAGAATATATATACATTTTATCCTTTGTTTATTTTACGGTCTTTGTCACTCAGTTTTCGTTTGATTGCACCAACAAAGACAATTGCTGCTATCTTATTCTGAGCAGCTGAAACACTAGGTAATAACACACACAGCATACCTTTACGAATCAGATTTTAACAGCTACACGACATACTCTATGCAGGCAGCATGTAACTACGTGTCAGGCGAACGTGTTCTAGGACCGCAGGGGAGATGAAGCTTGAAGAAAAGAAGATCAATCACTTTATTGATGAGTCCACGCCCAACATGCTTCCTCATCTTTTTCCCAGCACGTTTCTTCACCTTTTCCTTGTTTACTCTCTCCACAGCCATGATACGTGTTTATAAGCGAAGACAACTCGTTAGTTTTAGGTCCATGACACAGTTTAATTAGTTGACATGTACGGCACTGTCTCACAGAAGGTCTTCTACCTAAACTCACGTGTTCATGATGTAAACTACACGTTTGAAGCTCTGACAAAACAGGATCTTGAGTCCACTCACGAGGCACCTTATCCCAAATCTTCTTTACAGCATTCGCAGCTACATTAACCAAAATACCTTTGGTAATGCATTTAACTCTTCTTCAGTAAAAGTGTTTAGTTTCTTTTTGCATGCATAAAACTTTACGATCGACTTTTTAACTGCGTTACACTTAGTATATGTTAGAAATGACATGATGTCTTCACTCTACAAATGTTTCTTTTACACTAAGGTTATTTCGACACTGCAGTTTACATATGTTGTTCACTTCCCGGCATGCACTGCAACACAACCAATCAAAGAGCATGCATACATGTTGTAAATACTGTTTACTTGTTTCTCGACTATGCTCTTTCGGAAGAGTTTTAAATGATGGACACCCCAATTCATGCATGTCGATAATTTCACACGATGATGGTAGATAATCATGCAACCATTCGTTCTTTTCACAACCCTTTAAAAGAACAAGATCTGCTCTTGACAAATGTGCATTCATCATTAAAGGTAGAAAGCGGTAAGGTATTTCTTTTTCTTCCCACTTCAAACCTAACTTCTTTTCAATCCACTGAGTCTGCTTTTTATCTTCATCTGTTTGCAAACAGTAAGGGAACGGAGGGCTAAATACTAAACTAACAAGTTTTGGTGCCCACTACACACTGCAATCTAACACAGCCACCTCTTTAAAAACAAATTTGTTGCCGTTTACTTTAAAGCCTTGCACATCAACTATTAATGTTTTCGTCATGTTTGCACTCCACTCTCTATCACTGTTTCTTGAAGACTAAAGCTTTTAGTCAACGAACGGGTTTAAACATGCACACCTACAATAACGTCATCGCTGTAGCACGTGCACACTCTTGCTTTTATGATGCATACTTATTGCATTCCTTTACACCGACTTACTCTTAAGAAAACGAACAAGTCTAAACATGCATGATGACGTCATCACTGCAGCACGTGCTTACTCTAGCTCCCCCGATGTATGATTAAACTTGTTCGAATTTACCGCCACCACATTTCAACTAAAGAGTGCAGCGCCGAGGTAAGCGATGTAGGATGGCGGTAGCTAAAGATGGCAGCACGGTGCTCTGTCGATTAAAGATGGCTGCTTGTCAAAAATAATTTTTCAAATTATCCGCCACCACATTTCAACTAAAGAGTGCAGCACTGAGGTTTGCGATGCAAGATGGCGGATGGCAGCTGTTAGAAAAGTATCTAGACTTTAAATTGCTCGCTACTACGATAAAGATAGCAGCACGGTGTTCTGATTATTAAAGATGGTGGATGACAGTGGGTGGAATTACCCGCAAGATAGCAGCACGGTGTTCTGTAGTTTAAAGATGGCTTCTTGTCAAAAAGAATTTTTCAAATTATCTGCTACAACATTTCAACTAAAGAGTACAGCACTGAGGTTTGCGATGCAAGATGGCGGATGACAGCTTGTCAAATAGATTTTTTCATATAGTCCGCCTCAAAGGTAAGTAGCTAAAGAGGGCAGCACTAAGGTTAGCAATGCAAGATGGTGGATGACAGCTGTGACGTAAAAATTACCCGCAAAGTAGCAGCACGACGCTCTGTTCATTAAAGATGTCAGCTTGTCAAATAGAATTTTTCAAATTAACCGCCTCAAAGGTAAGTAGCTAAAGAGGGCAGCACGATGCTCTGTTGATTAAAGATGGCCGCTTGTCAAAAAATATTTTCAAATTATCCACCACCACAAAGAGGGCAGCACGGTACTCTCTGGATTAAAGATGGCGGATGACAGCTGAAGAGCACGTAGAATTTGTTTCCAAACAAGAGCACGTGGAATTTGCCGCCACCACATTTCAACTAAAGAGTGGTCTGTTGATTAAAGATGGCGGATGACAGCTGTCAAAATAGCACGTTGATTTGTTTCCAAACAAGAGCACGTAGAATTTGCCGCCACCACATTTCAACTAGAGAGTGCAGCACGGTGCTCTCTGGATTAAAGATGGCGGATGGTAGCTGTCAAAAAAAAGCCCGTGGCTTTGTTTCCAAACAAGAGCACGTGGAATTTGCCGCCACCACATTTCAAAGGTATCTAGCTAAAGAGGGCAGCACGGTGCTCTCTGGATTAAAGATGGCGGATGACAGCTGTCAAACAAGCGCGTGGGTTTGTTTCAAAACAAGAGCATGTAGAATTTTTCAAATTGCCGCCACCACATAGAGGGCAGCACGGTGCTCTCTTGATTAAAGGTGGCTGCTGTCACGTGGAATTGCCTGCTACCACATTTCAAAGGTATCTCGCTAAAGGGAGCAGCACGGTGCTCTCTGGATTAAAGATGGCTGCTGTCAAAAAGCATTTTTCAAATTATCCGCCACCACATTTCAAAGGTAAGTAGCTAAAGAGGGCAGCACTGTGCTCTGTTGGTTAAAGATGGCGGATGTCAGCTGTCAAAAAGCACGTGGATTTGTTTACCGATTCTAGTCTCGCGCTAGCGCCGTTAAGTTGGTAGCACTAAGGTTTAGACCCGTCAAGATGGCAGTACTGAGGTTAGCGATACCGTGTTGTCTGTCAAAAAGCACGTGGCTGTCAAAAAGCACGTGGATTTGTTTACCGATCCAAATCTCGCACTAGTTAGGTTAAGTTGGTACCACTGAGGTTTAGGCCGGTTAAGATGGTAGTACTGAGGTTAGCGATGCGTTGTTGTCGATGATAGCTGTCAAAAAGCACGTGGCTTTGTTTACCAATTCAAATTTCCCGCGGGAGGAGGAGCAGGCCCCTGGGAAGGCTCCCGGGGGGAGGAGGAGGTATGGGCCCCTGGGAATGCCCCTCGGGAGGAGGAAGAGGAGTGGGCCCCTGGGAAGGCCCCTCGGGAGGAGGAGGGGGCCCCTGGGAGCCCGGAGGCGGAGGTGGCCGCAGAACTGTCCTATTATACTACTTCGCATTCCCCTCCAACACCCCACTTCTCCTTATTTCAACACAGCTTCACCCCTCTCCTTCCTGGAAAGCTTCTCTTCATCCCCGTCACCTCTCCTGGCCAGAGAGTGGGCTTAACCCTCTAGGTGGCCGGCCCCACCCCTTCGGGGTGGGCGATGAAAACATTTCGCACGCACACCATTATGGCCGCCACCGCAAAGGATTGTGGTAGCGTGACCAAACCTCCCTAGACAGACCTTGTGGAGTCGAGAGCAAAGAGGATGGAATTGAGATGTAACTCAATGATAAATTTCGCTACCAAGCCACCAGACGCTAGTAGTTTCAGTCCCCGATCAGAGATAGCGCCACACTGAGCATTTTTTGCAATACCTTACTGCTATTATCAACAGATAGGGCAGGGAGGGTGGCCTAAGATTCACCGCCACCTAGCACCATGTATGACGTCACGCAAAGCCGAACACAGCCGACTCCGCTCCGCTCTTACTGCAGCACCCGACAGGGGCCAGCGGCTACGCGCGCCCTGGGACTCGCATTAATATAATAATTTAAGACAATTCTGAAATATACGGTACACTTTCACTGTAGTACGCATGGTGACATGAGGTCATCCTCAGTAGTCATTATTAAAAGAAACTTGAAGTATACTTTAAAATTCAAAGTTCTTTTTCTTTTCAGAAATATACAAAGTACACAATAAATTTGTTATTAAATATCACTTTGTCAGAAACATAATGCTGAACTTCAACGAGACAAGAATATATGATAAAATAATTTTATTCAGAACTGTTCTGTTAGTTTTGTGCCTTCAATCAGAATCCTTGGAAAACTCTCTGTAAATAAAGAATAGTTATTCACTGTTTCAAAAATAATATGTTCATGGCAGCAAACGATACGTTTAAAATTCAGGGTAACTTTCTTATTGATGTAAAACGAAGATTCGTTTAGATACCAGTTCTCAATGGCTCCATGGCTAAATGGTTAGCGTGCTGGCCTTTGGTCACAGGGGTCCCGGGTTCGATTCCCGGCAGGGTCGGGAATTTTAACCTTAATATTACGCTGGCATGGGGGCTGGGTGTATGTGTCGTCTTCATCATCATTTCATCCTCATCATGACGCCCAGGTGGCCTACGGATGTCAAATCAAAAGACCTGCATCTTGGACACTCCCGGCACTAAAAGTCATACACCATTTCATTTTACCAGTTCTCAATAAATAATAAAATTGTACAATAAAATCCACAATGTTTATTCGTGAATAGCTAGTTATCTCCCTAGAAATGATGTCTTTAGTTAATCTCCGTTTCAACCCAAACCTCGTAATTATCTCTATTTCTGTTTATAACTCCATGACAGTGAGAAGGTGGTTGTGATTAGTGTGAAAATGAAAGACGCCGTAGCATTCGCAGATGTAATACCGCCAGGGTGGGAAATGAGCAAAAGTTGACTGAGAGAGGTTCGACAGAACTCATGAAAGTGTGGTGTCAAGCACAACTAAGTGGAAGCAATACACGACTCAGCTACAGGCCTCGTGGTCGCCAACCACGCCCCCCAGCTGAAAGCCCCAGATACCCCTTTTAGCCGCCTATTACAAGCAAGGGATACCGTGGATATTATATTCTACAGACCCTGCAACCTCAGAGGTTACCGGGCGAGTTAGCCATGCGGTTACGGGCGCGCAGCTGTGAGCTTGCATCCGGGAGATAATGGGTTCGAGGCCCACTGTCGGCAGCTCTGAAGATGGTTTCCGTGGTTTCCCATTTTCATACCTGGCAAATGCTGGGGCTGTACCTCAATTAAGGCCACGGTCGCTTCCTTCCCATTCCTAGGTCTTTCCTATCCCATCGTCGCCATAAGACCTATCTGTGTAGGTGCGACGTAAAGCAAGTTGTTAAAAACCTCAGAGGGCTTCGTGAAAACGTTATATATTACCAACAATAAGCCTATACAGTATTTCAGTTTAAATTTAATATTAAAGGTTTCTACATTGGATATATAATTCTGATTTTTTAAAAATAATGTGCATAGCTATAACACATACAAATGTCTATTTAACACATATTATTCTACGCTGTTATTAGCTCCGTAGCTTAATGGTCAGCGTCAAGACCTCCATTTCAGAACATCATAGGTTCGATTCCCGGCCGGGTCGCTTTTTAACTGCGTCTAGTTAATTTAATTCGGGGACTTTGTGGATTTTTTTGCTAGTGGTTTAACGTCTTATTAACGCAATTTCAGGGTTGTCGACGGTGGGCTTCAAACCCACCATCTGCCGCATGCAAGCTAACAGCTGCGCGAACCTAACCGCATGGCCAACTAACTCGGTACTCGTAATATTGAATACATCCCTCCACATATATTTGGCGTTAGGAAGGGCATCCGGTCATAAAGCAGCTCCAGTACACATGTGCTGCACAGTTGGGCCCCGACTTAACAAGATGTGGGTAAAACGGAAGAAGAATAGGAAAATTCCATGGCACTATTGGTTTTGTACAAGAAGTTCAGACACCCCAGGAGTTTTAACGAATGTACTTTTATTGAGCATTTTATATATAATGTGCATTAATGTTAACTTACGGAGTCCGACTCATTGGCTGAATGATCAGTGTTGAGGCCTTTGGTTAAAGCGGTCCCGGGTTCGATTCCCGGCTGGGCCGGGGATTTTAATCGCGTCTGATTAATTCTTCTGGCTGGGGACTAGGTGTTTGTCCCAACATATTCATATTCAGACAACATACTACACTACCAACCACCAAAGAAACACACAACACTGATTACATCCCTCTATATAGGGTTGGCGTCGGGAAAGACATTCGGCCGTAAAACAGGGCCAAATCCACATGTGCGACAAGTTCGCACCCGCGACCCACAGATGTGGGAAAAGCGGAGGAAGTAGAATAATAATAATAATAATAATAATAATAAATTACTATTAGCTTCCGTAATCCGCACGAATCCTCCACTCTTACTTGGATCCAAGGACACCCATTTCCTTTTTCGGTATTCTACACCACCTAAACTATGGAAGTTTGGACACCTATCAAAATAAAATTCTGGATGAATGCCCCCCTCCCCCCAAACTGAAATCCTGGCTACGCTGCTGAATAAAGTTACACAGAATTTTAAACATATCGTTTGCATATTCTTTATTTACAGAGATTTTTCCAAGGATTCTGACTGAAGACACAAAACTAACAAAACAGTTCTCAATACAATTATTTTTTGGCATATTCCTATTCGGCTGAAGTTGAACATTATGTTTCTGAAAAAGTGATACTTACAGTAGTATCGAAATATTGTGTACCGTAGGCGGCTAGGCATACTTTATATTTATAGGTATTTCTTAGTGATGTGCGCGAGTGATGCCTGGAATCGCGGTACTCGATTCTTTCGAGTCCAGGCTCGGACTCGCTTCGCTTGCGAAGGCTCGATGATAGCATGACGTCACACGTTCGCTCACTCGCCGGCTCGTAGATGGATGAAGCATGCGTACAAGCGGTCGCTGAGGGTTTATGGGATTGCGACAGCGCGGTACGATATGAAAAAACTGAATGAATGCGGAAAAGCAATAACCTAAATTTGATAATTACTTGAGAACGATAATAATGCCACTTAATACGCATAATAAGATATGAAAATATCCGTTTACGGCGTCTCGCACACACTTCACTGAATATGCCATCTATTCTAATATTGATAATATAGCTTATCTGGCCTTCATAGCCCAACTTGGCCGGTTCGATACTGGTTTATTCCGGTAGTATTTGAAGGTGCTCAAATACGTCAACCTAGTGTCGGTAGAATTATTGGGACGTAAAAAATCTCCCGGGGGACTAAATGCGGTACCTCGGCATCTCCGAAAACCATACAAATGTACGTACTTGGACGTAAAAGTTATAACATTATTATTATTTCAAATCCCTGTCACGGTATGTATGTTGTAATTAGTGTATTTTAAACATGTGCTATTTTTTTTTTTTTGTTAGGGGTTTACGTCGCAGATAGGTCTTATGGCGACGATGGGATAGGAAAGGCCTAGGAGTTGGAAGGAAGCGGCCGTGGCCTTAATTAAGGTACAGCCCCAGCATTTGCCTGGTGTGAAAATGGGAAACCACGGAAAACCATCTTCAGGGCTGCCGATAGTGGGATTCGAACCTACTATCTCCCGGATGCAAGCTCACAGCCACGCGCCTCTACGCGCACGGCCAACTCGCCCGGTAACATGTGCTATTTGTAGACTATAGACGGTATTTCTGCACACATTGTATTGCTTCGCTACTGGTAAATTATATCTCATGTAGCCATTATGCATATACACGGGCGTAGATGTGCTAATATGATCGGTAGTATGGCAGATTTATTTTACCATAGCCTATTGCTAACCGTGCCAAAGCCTACAATCGTCCGGGGGAACAGGTGAATTACAGCAGTTTATATGTACATCTTACTTTCGGCAGATATAATGTCGGGTGTTAAGATGAGGCGTCCAGAATGTGACGTACGTTCACGCAGCAAATCAGCGGACAGAACGTCATTCTGTTCTAGCTAAACAGCTGACAGTTTGTTAGTAAGTCACAACCTTAAGTGCCTATGATGATGATAATAATAATCATAACAATCGAATTATTGACGACCGATGACTGAACAACATCAATCATCAGCAGCAAACATATTGCACTCCACACCACAAAAATATTCTGTGGGTGACCCTGAATGCCGTGCACTCCAGTACAGTAGATTTTAGTTCTAAGGCATGTCCACAGATAGCGACACCAGTATGCTTGGACTCGAGTCTGGAGTCGAGTAATACCGATTCTAAGAGCACATTACTCGATTCCGTCGCTAGCCCATCACTAGTATTTCTGAAGAAAAACCTTCGAATTAAAAAATATGCTTCCAGTTATTTTCAATAATTAATACAACCGTGAGACAACTGGAGCAGTTACACATTATTCCTGGACTGCCACACGGTCACATCTCTACTCCTTTAATTTAATTAACGTATAAGTTCCTTACGATGGAACTTCCAAAAATTAAACAGAATAGTTGGGGTCTCGCGTTAAGCGGACGCCCCACCTCTGCCTACCGCTAATAACTTTGTATTAAGAACGTCAATATTTATGCCAGAGGATTTACAATAATATTCAGAGTGCTAACAGCGGGATAGAAAATGAATAGAGAATACTTCTTCTACTTATCCTCATGCTTCCTTCATTATATAGCAAAATATTTTTTTCACCATTATATATAGCCAGTTTACTCGATGAACATCATATAATATCGCTGAATTCTATAATCGAGTACACACGCCACCGACGCCAACGCTAGAAATCAGGCCATTGTCCCTTACCAAATACAATGTATTTGCCCTTACTCACGGATTAACAAACGAAGCGGTGTGGACTTGACGGCTGTACAGTGTGGCCATGTCGAGTCCAGCCGCCATGTTTTAGCCAAGTACTCAAACAGCTGATATAGAAATAGATGCTTGATGATGATGCTTGGTGTTTAAAGGGGACTAACATCGAAGGTCATCGGCCCTAGATATAGATGAAGGAGAATGACATTATTACTGTTTCAATAAGGAATAGACTACCGGTACATCAATGTTTTAAGATGGTCTTTACTTGCTTATGCTAAATGTATATAGGTCTCTCAGTATTCGTTATATTTAGAGACTGACTTCCGGTATCTGACGTTAAGACCAGTAGCGGCGATTGGGAATAAAAAGTTGCGGGGGTGGGCAAAAAAAAAAAAAAGACAACAAATAGTCCCCGAGTTTGTGGGATATAACGGACGGAGGGGAGGGAATCATACATCAAAACCAAAAGAAAAAAAAAACCGCTCCAAAGTGGTAAGTTTTTTATCCTTTCTGAGCGAATTTCCACACAGAGGTAAAGGTTGACAGTTGGCAGCACGAACGTATAAAAAAATATATATGCGGAAATAATAGTTTCCTTGAGATTTTGATTCAGTACCATACAATAAAACTTTCACGAAAGGAACAATGGGCAATGAACTCTTGCATACGATTTATATTTTCTTTGAACATTTGGACATACATTTCCCCTTTTTATGAGAAGCTATCCTGGTTGAAAATCGATCAACTAAGAAATTTACATACTGCGACACTAATTTTTCGACTTATGAACGAATCTACACCTGAATACCTATTCTCACATTTTAACTTCCTCTCATCTATCCATGGACATAAGTTAATACTAGATCGACTTCTACCCTTATGATACCGGTTAATCATTCAACTGTATACAGCCACTCTTTCCTCTTGTCTAGTGCAAGGCTATGGAGCACTCCCTGTCATTATACCAGTATGTAATAGCACTTCAATAGTCTAATTTAACCCCTACCTCATAATCTGCAGACCTTCGGGCTTGGTAGGCCAAGGCCCTTCAAGGGCTGTAGTGTCATGGGGTTTGGTTTGGTTTGTGATGCTGATATGCACATAACAAATATCGTTGCAATATGGCCTGGATCAACTCATGAGAGCAGAATTTTCCGGAATTCTGTAATTCATAATGAATTAGAACAAGGCAGATATGATGGTCACCTGATTGGAGATAGTGGATATGCTTGTAAGAAATATCTTTTAACCCCTGTACTCTGGTTTTCCTTGACACTGAGAAGGCATATGATAGCATTGCAACAGAGAAGATATGGGAATGCCTGAGCAAAAGGAATGTGCCAGAGGGACTGGTGAGGAAAGTTCATATGATGTATGAGAACTGTACCAGCTTTGTGCGATTGGGTGATGATCATTCATCCTAATTCAAGACTTTAAGTGGAGTCCAGCAAGGCAGTGCACTATCCCCATTATTGTTTATCACCATCATGGATGACATAATGAAGAACATCAAGAAAACCTCTGGTGAACTAAATGCAATGGCCTTTGCTGATGATGTTATGATCTGTGGAGAAACTGAGGAACAAGTACAGTTGGGACTCAATGAATGGGAGATTAATTTCCAGGAGTTCAATCTCAAAATAAGCAAACTCAAAGCAGTAGTGATGGCAATAAATAAAGAGGGACGACCAGCGAACATCATGCTAGGAAACCATCCAATAGAAAGTGTGGAAAGTTTTACATACCTCGGCAGTGTAATATCTCGAGATACACTAGTCACAAAGGAGGTGGCAAATAGAGTGCAGAAGAACTCTCACTTTTACCAGCAAGTACGAACACTCCTCTGTGATCCTCGAGTACCAACAAAATCAAAGCTGGTGATGTTCAATCAATACTTCATACCAATCTTAGCCTATGGTATTGAAACCTGCACCCTCACTAAGAAAAACTCATCAAGGTTGCAGGCATCTGAGATGAAGTTCCTTAGGTCCACAATTCAAAAAAAAAAAAAAAAAAAAAAAAAAAAAACTGGACAAATTGAGGAATGATGTTGTAACTGTTCTACCCCTCATCAAAACACTTGGGGAGATGAAAGTTATTATCTTGGGACACATGAATATCAAATAAACTATTTGTGGCTTGCCCGCAAATTGCCACGCAAATAGAAACAATTAACATTCCATGGTTTCCCATTTCTCTATGTAATGTTTGGGCGCCAGGGTTACAGTTTTAAACAAAACTGTAAACCAAAATTTATATTTACTAGCATAGAGACTTATACTTAAATCACAGGGGTAGGATTTTAAATAATTAACCATTAAGTATCGCTTAAGAAAGAAAATTAACGCAATATAAAATACAAATTAATTTATTATACAAAAAAATGAGATGAATCGGAAAAGTTCCTTAAAGCGTAGAGGAATTTATAATTTACTTTACTGAATTTAATATTGCTTGCTTTATCTAATTGAGCTCACCAATTTCAGCTTTCGTTGAAGTCATCTGGTTTCCGTGGTTACTCGTTCTCTTCTTCTCGATGTGGAATTTGCTCCATGGGCATCCTTCCTTCCTTCTCTGATGTAGTATGGGCTATCTGGACTAACACTCCCTAATTGCCTAGTCTTTAAATTAGACATTGGCCCTATACTTGTAAAAACTGATCAGCGTTGAACGTTTGAGGAGAAAATTCAGAGATATGAATTTTTCCATATTAGTAGAAATCTCAATCCAACTGAGCTATACTATTTATACAGTACAGACTTGTACCAAATTCCGTAGACTTGAACTAAACATAGTTCTTCGTCCAGAATATTTACTGAAAATAACACAAGCCGTAAGCTTGTTTCGTCTCACACAGATCTGATAACATTACCGCACCTAAGTACTGTATCGAAGCGACAACACATGGTACAAAAATAACTATGTCGCGGAGCGACCACACACTGTTTCAAAAATCAAATCACGTCGTTCAAAGTAGATGTTCACAGTAGAAGTAGCAGTGATGGAGTCTCCGTAAGTATCTCGCTCCGCACTTGATAATATCACCGGGCTCCCCCACTTTTGGTAACAGCTTAATCACAGATCTCTATATAACGAAACATCTGATTCGTAGATCGCATTATCATCTCCCCTTCTCTTCTTCCTTGCCGAGTCCAGTAGGTGTGGTGATGGTGTACTCTGACCAGCTTGCAAGCCTCGCGCGCAGGTCGCTGTTTACTGCCTTCCCCAAACCCATGAGTCATGCAAAATCCCCAGCTTCAAGAATAACCCTCCGTATACACAAATATGAGATGAAATGAAAACAACTATGTCTCAACATATTGACCGTATTTACAACATAATGAATTCCTATCCTACATAATATAATAATTTAAATAATAAAACGATGTTATCATATATACAATATGATTCCGAAAGGCCTTGGTTACAAATGATTGACGTTGAATAAATATGTTATTACGAATAATTGCCGATGGCGGATAAACTTGATATCAAATGATATTGCGTAAAATGATATTATATTAAATTAGTAGGGCTGGAGAAGCCTGGACGTTTACAATGTGTTTAGGAAGGAAGCTGGGATTGTTACATCATTGTTAGATCGGATCAGCATGTCCAAACTGAGGTGGTTTTGGGCATGTAATGAGGATGGAGCCAACAAAGACAGTATATATTAACTTGGAGAGGCTTGTGGCACGGAAACGGATGGTGGGAAGACCAAGAACCCACTGGATGGACATCGTAAAGATGGACATTGCAGATCGGGGAAAGACACAGGAGGACATCATTAACAACAGAACATATCTCAATGAGCCAGAATGGAAGAGGCTCGCCAACAGTACCTGGGAAACTGGAACTGTAAAATGATGATGATGACTCCGAGAGAGAAATGCTGCTGAGAGGTGGTATAACATTTCTTATCGTCAACAAAGAAATGTAGTAGAAAGGGTGTTTGGTATCTGGAAGAGACGATTTCCTTGTCTCCACTTCTTAGAGGGAGGTCTGTTTACTGCCTGCCGGGGCAGGATAAAGGGAGTGGGGTGTAAAGTTGTGACTGCAGTTGACATGGAGATTAATCTTCTGGCCAGCTCGTCTTCCTTGTAGTTGCCAAACCTCTCACCTCTTGTCGCAAGCAGTTCAGTGTAAGTGGCATCTGTTTCTGTTTTGTGGCTGTTAGTAAGTATGTAACTGGTCCAGCCCCACAGTGTAAGGGGCAATGTGTCCGTCTGTCAAGCGGCGGTCCCTGGTTCGATTCCCAGCTGGGTCAGGTTTTTAAAATTGTAATGATTAATATCCCTGGCCTGGGGACTGGGCGTTTGTGACGTCCTTAATCTTTCTTTCCTCACCCACAGCATTCCACACTACCGCCATTCCAATTACATGCAGGTTCATACAAAATGGTACCAGTAAGGGCAAAAGATCCACATGGGTTGACGCCTCGAACAAATAGCATTTAAGAAGAAATAAAGGTAAATAACTGTGTTTTAAATACTAATTATGTACAATCATTGTATTTCAATATATATTTCGAGTACGATTAAGAACACCATCAGTGGATTAGGCCTACTGGGGATACCATAATTTACTGTAAAAAAATGTGCCAAATATGCTACTGCTGGATGGTGTGGAAAAGGGTACACAAGATTTATGTCCCCCATCCTCCCCACAACTTGAGTCTAGGGAATGTCGAAGAGCAGCCATCATCGGCTTTGCTCGTGACTGCTCGAGAAACCTCGGCGTTTAGCACCTCCTACCTATCATGGCGATTTCGCGCCACGTGTGGAGCAGGAGAAGAAGGAGAACAAGAAGCTTTGTTTTGCTGTCAGGCATTGTCGAGGTACAGCCGATGCAGCTTTTCGTGAAGCCAGCATCCTCTTTGGCCAACACTGTGTCTCGTGAGCGCAGCGCGTGGAGCCGCTCCCACGTTTTAAAGTATGAATTTCTTTCATTCTTGAGCAATAGTACAAATAAAATCTGTCCCTCCAGACGCCGTACATGTTTGTATAACTTTAAAGCCTAGAGTTTTAACTACGGTACTTAACTATATTTTTAAAGCGTTTTCAAGTCCCTAAAAAATAATCAGGCGGCAAGATTGAACAACGAACGTTACCGGTACGTTTTTAAAATTGATAAACTAAATAATGATTTTTGCTTCTTTCTATTACAATAGTTGAATGTTAATACTGACAGTAATACTAATAAAACTCAATAAGGATTTCACTTTGTTCAAATCCTTGGCTGTGACCGTCATTTCAGAAGGTCCCGGATTTGTTTTCCATCCGGATCGAAGATTTTAATCACGCCTAATTACTTCTGGCTCATAGACTGGGTGTTAGTGTTTGTTCCACCACTTTTCTCTTAATATTCTGACAACACACTGAGCCTCCCTGTCACAGACGGCAGCGCGTCGGCCTCTCACCGCTGGAAAACGTGGTTCAAATCCCGGTCACCCCATGAGGGATTTGTGCTGGACAAAGCAGAGGCAGGACAGGTTTTTCTCCGGGTACTTACGCTTTTTTCCTACCATCTTTCATTCCAGCAACACTCTCCATTCTCATTTCATAGTATCTATAAGTCATTAATAAATCACCTTGGGAGTGGTGATCCCATCGTACTAATAGCCTAAATATACTTAATTCATTTCATCCTTGATCCGGTCAAGGAAAACAGAAGGTAGCTTTTTAAATTCAGACAACACACACTGCACTCCCAACCACCACAGAAACATGCAATAGTGATTACTAGACTTCGGATATTTAGGTGTTAAAAGGTCATTTTAGCTGCCTAAAAGACTGTCAAGTAGTTTCTAAAATACTTTTAGGCAGCTTCAATTGTACGTATTTAGATAGGCATTAAGTTAATTAAAATACCATACTTATTTTGCTAAATTGATAATCAATCACTACTGATCTGCATTTAGAGCAGTCATCCAGGTGGCAGATTCCCTACCTGTTGATTTCCTAGCCTTTTCTTAAAGGATTGCAAAGAAATTGGAAATTTATTGAACATCTCCCTTGGTAAGTTATTCCAATCCCTAACTCCCCTTCCTATAAACGAATATTTGCCCCAATCTGTCCTTTTGAATTCCAACTTTATCTTCGTACTGTGATCCTTCCTACTTTTAAACACACTACTCGAACTTATTCGTCTACTGATGTCCTCCCACGCCATCTCTCCCCTGACAGCTCGGGACATACCATTTAGTCGAGCAGCTCGTCCGTCTCCTTTCTCCCAAGTCTTCCCAGCTCAAATTTTGCAACATTCTTGCAACGCTACTCTTTTGTTGGAAATTGCCCAGAACAGATCGAGCTGCTTTTCTTTGGATTCTTGCCAGTTCTTGAATCAAGTAATCCTGTCGAGAGTCCCATACACTGGAACCATACTCTAGTTGCAGCCTTACCAGAGACTTCGTGGGCTGAATGGTCAGCGTAATGGCCTTCGGTTCAGAGGGCCCTGGGTTCGATTCCCGGCCGGGCTGGGGATTTTAACATTCACTGGTTAATTTCAATGGCCCAGGGACTGGGTGTTTGTGCTGTCCCCAACATCCCTGCAAATCACACATAACACTATCCTCCGCCATAACAACACGCAGTCACCTACACATGGCAGATGCCGCCCACGCACATCGGAGGGTCTGCCTTTCATGGGCTGCACTCGGCTAGAAATAGCAAACACGAAATTTAAAAAAAACAGAGACTTATATGCCCTCTCCTTTTACATCCTTACTACAACCCCTAAATACCTTCATAACCAAGTGGAGAGATGGGTACCCTTTAGTTACAATCATATTTATGTGATTACCCCAATGAAGATCTTTCCTTAATTTAAGACCTAGGTATTCACAATGATCCCCAATGGGAACTTTCATCCCAACAACCCAGTAATTGAAAATGAGGACTTTTCCTATTTTTGAAAGTCACAACCTGGCTTTTAACCCCGTTTATCATCATACCATTGCCTACTGTCCATCTCACAACATTATCGAGGTCATTTTGCAGTTGCCCACAATCTTGTAACTTATTTATTACTCTGTACAGAATAACATCACCTGCAAAAAGCCTCATCTTTGATTCCACTTCTTTACACATATCATATAAGAAACCGTAAAAGTCTAATAATACTGCCTTGAGGAATTCCCCTCTTAATTATTACAGAGACAGATAAAGCTCCGCCTACTGTAATTCTCTGAGTCCTATTTTCTAGAAACAGAGCCACCCATTCAGTCACTCTTTTCTCAAGTCCAATTGCACTCGTTTTTGCCAGTGGTCTCCCATGATCCACCCTATCAAATGCCCACAATAGGTCAATCGTGATACAGTCCAACTGGCCTCCTGAATCCAGGATATTTGCTGTATTTTGCTGGAACCCTACAAGCTGAGCTTCAGTGGAACAACCTTTCCTAGACCCAAACTGCCTTCTATCAAACCAGTTATTAATTTTTCAAATATGTCTTTTATAATTAGAAACATTGTTTTCCCAACGTTTACATGCAATGCATGTCAAACTGAATGGACTGTAATTTTTAGCTTTATGTCTATCACCCTTTCCTTTATACACAGGGGCTACTATAGCGACTCTCCATTCATTTGGTATAGCTCCTAAATGCAAACAATAATCAAATAAGTACTTCAGACATGGTACTATATCCAACCCATTGTCTTTAGCATATCCCCTGAAACCTTATGAATTCTAGCTGCTTTTCTAGTTTTCAACTTTTGTATCTTACTGTAAATGTCATTCTTGTCCTAGGTAAATTTTAACACTTCTTTAGTATCACTTACCTCCTCTGTCTGCACATTATCCTGGAACCAACAATCTTTACATACTGCTGACAGAATACTTCTGCCTTTTGAAGTTCCTCGCATACACACTCTCCTTGTTAATTAATGATTCCTGGAACCTGTTTCTGCCTTAAAGTACCTATACATACTCTTCCATTTTTCACTAAAATTGTATGGCTGTCAATTATGCTGACTTCTTTGTTAGATTCAATTTCCTAGTAAGTTCCTTCAATTTCTCCTTACTTCCAGAGCCATTTCTAACTCAATCTCTTTCCAACTTGCATCTCCTTCCTAGTCTCTTTACTTCTTTGTTATACCGTAATATAGTGGATCTTTACCATTCCTTACCACTTTCAAAGGTACAAACCTATTTTCACATTCCTCAACAATTGCTTTAAACCCATCCCAGAGTCTGTTTACATTTTTATTTACCGTTTCCCACCAATCATAGTTACTTATTAAAAACTCCCTCATGCCTGTTTTATCAGCCATATGGTACTGCTTAATAGTCCTAATTTTTATACCTTCCTTTCTTACACATTTATTTTTAACTAGCTGACCCGACAAATGTTGTTCTGTCAAAAATAAATTACAATGGAACGAACTCGAATTCAGTCTGTACTGCACGCAAAAATCAGAATAATGCAAATGATTACGTTATCAACATCGAATGAGTTAATTTTCTACTGCTACCAAAAGTTAATAACAAACTACTGGAAAAATGTATTTTCATTACCTGCAATATGAATATCTTGATTGTGAATAAGGAAATGCTGAAATAGGTCACAGCATATCACTACCTAGAAATTACCCTGATAGACTAACATAGATGTGAACTGTTCAGCAGGTCTATATTTTTTGGATATTTGTAAGGAAATATATGGAATCTGTTCTTGTTCCTGAAACTAATGAGTACAATGGATCTGTTGGTGGAATCAATGGCACTAATTTCATTTTGCCATTTGCGCAACACAATCCAGCGGCTTCATTTTTGTATTTCATTGCCTTACAATATTGGCACACTGAGTTCATAGATACAATAGCAACGCACTGGTAGGCACTGTAGTCAATCGAAACATTGTAACTGAAAGCAGCTCGATTCAAACTTGCAAGATTATTAGCTGAACGACGCGCTGCACGGGTTTGTAATATCCCAATCCTTTCAGTTTCATTTCACTCTTCACGTTGTTGTGCAGTTCGATTAAACTGAAAATTACCTTGGCTTGTAGCATGTGGAGTTCTTCGACCAAAGTTGCTCCGCCCGCGTCTTATAGGCGGCATGAGTCTTGAAATGAGTATACTGTATATGGAAGCACACACAAAATAAACCACTCAACCGAAGAAATAGATGAATTTGTTTGTTCAGAATCAAAGATTTAAAAACAATCAGGATAGACAAAGGTCTCCAACTATAACAAAACACAACACTGCATGCGACTATCTGGAGAGCGTATGTTTGGGAGATCCGTACCAGCAGTCAAGCCAGCCAGCGGATAATATAGTGGATCTTTACCATTCCTTACTACCTTTAAAGGTACAAACCTATTTTTACATTCCTCAACAATTGTTTTATATATATTAAATTGGCACCGTTGGCGACGGGGGCCGGGCTCGCTACTGCGGGCACCGCTGACGTTGGCCCGGCTGGCGACGAGCTGCGCTAACGTTAGCCTTGCTCGCAGATGGATTTCAGTTGTACTATAAGGTAGGGGAAATTGGGCAGAGTTAAAAGGTCGCTTCTAGAAAGCTTTCTTGCATAATTTAAAGAGTATTAATACCCCGCGTAGGTATATAAGGACATCAGACTCTCCTCAGCTTCATTATGTCTGCATTAACACCACCTTTGAGCTGGTTCGTTCAAAGTGCCGAGTTGGCGGAGCTGCCGATTGACTGATGTGAAAATGGGAAACTACGGAAAACCATCTTCACGGCTGCTGATAGTGGGGTTCATACCCACTATCTCCCGGATGCGAGCTCACAGCTGCGCGCTCCTAACCGCATGGCCAACTCGCCCGTTAATAAGTTAATTAATATAGGCTACTACTATACTACTTATTTGTGTGATTTTTTAAATTCCTACAACACCCTAACAGGATGAAAATTGCTGGTTATTACTGCAAACAGAATAACGCACAAGAATTAAACAATTCTTAACTGCAATTAATAACTCGTTACGGAGAAATAAACAACTTTATTCACCTCTTTGCTGCAAACGTCACAGGAGCAACTCCTGTAACCACTTTTTAATTAAAGACGAGTTGTAACCTGACACTTTCAGCATAATTCATACACTGAACAAACGGGAACACCAAAATATTCTCACAGAATGAAATGCAGTTCTTTTCCCCAGAAGTCAACGGATACTGTGTCATCTTCTGCCTTGTGACAAAGTACGGGAGTGTTCACTGCAGGAGGTTCTTAAGGCATTTCGGAGAGAGTGGTTTATAGCTTCCCGATTTTAAAATTTTCATAAAGACTGAACATAAGCCAGCAAATATTTTATTTTCTCGAAATATACTGAAAGGCATTTTTAACCGATTTAGGGATAAAAATAAGAATTATATAGGTTTTAACGTCAATTCAGACATTTTTAAGCACAATAGGACTACAGTTTCTAACTTCATAAATACATGAAACGTGTATATACAACTTCATTTTTAGTCATTTCTTCAAGAACAAAATACGTCTTTCCCTAAAATCTGAGGGCTGGTGATTACATCCCTCCACAGAGTTGGCGCCATGAAGCGAGACATGTCACACCCCCGAATCCACATATATGGGAAAAGCAGTAAGAGGAGAAGAAGAAGAATATTTTTTGTTTTATATATTTTATTTCAAATTTTTCATCAAATAATATATAAACATAAATTTCTTCATTTTCACAAAAAAACAGGAAATTAATAACTAATCAGTAGCTAACAAACAATTTAACCACCTAAAACAAAAAATCAAGGACAACTTACATAAAGGCAATACTACTGTACAGTAATTGTGGGTAAAACTGAAGACAGCATTTTTTCAGAGATGATAAATTCAATATTGTCAAGAAAGACCGCACGAATACCATCCAAAAGAATCTCAAATAAATACTCAAAAATTCTCAGTTCTTGTTAAATGAACAGCAGACACTGCAATTGATTAACATGAACCCCAAAATACCAACTGCAAGAGCACTCCTTAAAATACACAATATAAACAGGGCCGATGACTTTCGATGTGACGCCTCTTTAAACAACAAGCATCATCCTCATCATCAATATAAACATACCGGACTTGTGTCTAGGAGCAGCCATAATCGGCTTTAATAGACTTCTGCAGTGTTTTGGGGGTCCACTTCATGAAATAGCGAATTAGTTATGTGAATTAACTGCTTTATTGCACATTGCAGTGAACTTTTTATGCTTGCACAATGGACAATTTCGTATGTAGGGAGTGTAATAAATTTTTCAATTATAGGAAAACTTTAAATCATCACGTAAGAACAAAGCACACTAACAAAAATCCTAAATTTTCGTGCGATTTGTGTAGTTTTACCTCTCACACAAAATACAATTTAGAACGACATAAAAATTCACAACATAAGACTGCGAAGTGTGAACAACCTCAAGTAAAATGTCCGCTTTGTGTAGAAGAATGTGCTACAAAATCCGATAAGGTGGCACATTTTATTAATTTTCATGAGATTCGTATCGCAAACGAAAGTTTAAAATTTGCGAATGAAGAGGATTTCCTTAAGTGGAAACGTGAAAAAGAAAGTGAGCAAGTGTGTGAATTTGTTGTATGTCGCTCCAAGTACGAATGTAAAGATGGTTCTTCTAAAATGAAATACAGGTGTCACAGGGATGGGACCTTTAACTCAAGGGGTAATCATGAGCGTCACCAGAAAGTACTTGGAAGCAACAAGATAAGTGGTCATTGTCCAGCAAATATTGATGTTACTTTTCAGTCTGGAGAAGTGCATGTTTCATTTTGTGCAACACATGTAGGCCACCAAGAAGAGTTAGGTCGCATGAGATTATCGCTGTCGGAAAGAAATGACTTAGCGAGGAAGATTGCGATGAAAATTCCTTTCGATAGAATCCTTGATGAGGTTAGAGATTCTATTGGTGAAACTGACATTGAACGCATTCATTTTCTGACCAGAAAAGATCTATTTAACATTGAGCAAGAGTACAATTTAAAATCTGAAGCTGTGCGGCATGAGAATGATTGTACGAGTGTCGAAGCATGGATTCGTGAAATGGACGAACGTGGAGGAATAGTACGCTTTTACAAGGGTCAAGACATGTCTTCTATGCTGTACCCTCAATTAAAACCAGAGGACTTCGTTCTAATTATAATGAATGAGGCGCAGCAAGAAACGTTACTACGATACGGCGTCAAGTTCACTTGTATTGACAGCACACATGGTTTAAATAAGTACGAATTTGAACTAACTACCCTCCTAGTCGTAGATGGCAAGTTCCAAGGATTTCCATGCGCGTTCATGCTATCAAATAGGACGGATGCATTTGTGATGGAAGTGTTTTACAGAGTTATTAAAGAGGCTCTGCAAGTGACACTACAGCCAAAAGTGTTCATGTCCGACATGGCAGAAACATTTTACAGTGCCTGGCTATGCGTAAAGATGCCTGCCAAATTCCGCCTGTTCTGTTCGTGGCATGTTGACCGTACTTGGAGGAAAAACCTTTCTAAAGTTAAAGGCCGAGAGAAACAGGTGGAGGTGTACAAGGAGCTCAGAGTATTGTTGGAGGAAAGAGACGAGGCTGCTTTTTCGAGAATGCTCTATCAAGAAATAAATAAATTAAAAAGTGACCCTGACACAAGAGATTTTGGTATTTATTTCGAGGCCAATTATGAACACTCTGCAAGTAGCTGGGCTTATTGTAAACGTCTCAATGCCGGCCTCAACACTAACATGCATCTAGAGCGCATGCATGGAGTAATTAAACACATATACATGGAGGGTAAGAAGCCTAAGAGACTGGACATCGCAATCCATATCCTCATGCGATTTGTGAGAGATAAACTTTATGACCGCCTTATTTACATGAATAAAGGCAAACTTACAAATAAACTCTCACAAATAAGACTAAGGCATGCCAATTCATTATCGTTACAACCAGGAGAAATTATTTGCAGTGAGGATGTATGGACTGTTCCATCCACGAAGAAAAGTGAACTGTACGAGGTCAGAAGAGCAGGTGAAATGAATTGCGGCTCTGACCTGAAGTGTACAGAGTGCAACACGACTCTTCCATTAAATTTAATATGTGCAAACATATACACCTAGCGGCTAAATATATTGGTGGTACTAATGAACACTATTTAGAATCAGATACAAATTTAGTCATTCAGGAAGCACCTTCAAACGAAGAAAAGGACATTATTCTGAAGGAATTGCATAATCCCATGAAAAGAAGGCTAAGTGAGGACATAGAAGAGCACAAGGCCAAGCTCCGAGAAAAATTTGAAAGCATTCTCGCAACAATAGAATCACCAAAACATGTAGATATAAATGAGAAACAGCTCCAACCAATAATCCCAACTATACATGCCCATAGCACAAAAGCGATGATCAGCACACCACCTTCTACTTCAAGGGGGATAAAGTGTGAAACACAGTGACGATTGTTTTCCACAAAAAAAGTCCCATAAGAAAACTTCTTCTTCCTTGTCAAGGCTTACTGGCCTACAGGCAATTGCTGCAAATTTGTTACTCCACTAAGAAAAATGTGTTATAGGCCCTTCTTCAGTACAATTGTTGGCTGCACCTGAGCAGTACTGGTGGAGATGTTCCATTTTTTCTTCTTCTTCTACTTCTCTCTCCCTCTTGTGTGGACTCCCTCTTTTTCTTGATCCCAAAGCGCCCTTCATGCTGCTGCTGGGAAGATTCTGTGTTGGCACAGAATTGGGTTTTAGCCTAAAAAAAGTTTATTGAAACAAAGTTAATATTCATATTAATTATACACATTGCTTTTTGAATAAGCCCATGCTGTAGTACTATGAAATGCAAAACTGGCAGGCTATAATAATGCAGCATATAAATTACAAGAATATGATGAACTGTTATGAAATACCAATCAATTTCATAGTAGTTGTGTAACAGCCCAAGATGTATTATTATTATATTACTGTATTATTTTTTGTGGTCCATGGTGTGGGTTACTGCAGTCACCGCCTAGTTCGAGAACCACAGGCAACGGCTGAGTTGCCTATAACATGGTCCTCAGACTCGATATACCCTAACATATTCCAAGTCATGGCCTGCTTTGTGCTCAGGTGGCTAGGACCCGTCAGGGGAGAGGTCGTCACTAGGACTATAAGTAAGGTAGCATCCTGCTTCACAGAATCGACCTACCTTGGGACATTTCAAGTAAGCCTCGGACCTATGGAAGTAACGGAGTCCAGGATACAGGCATACAATAGAGAAAGAATGGGTGGCATACAGTGACGCGGCAGTAAAAGCAGGAAGGAAATGCCTAGGAACAACCCTCTCTAAAGGTAGTGAAAAGCAAAATATTGTCGGAATGACAGAGTGAAGGCAGTTTTCAGCGTTCAGTTACCACGGGCCAAGTCCTCAGTGTATCTGTGCTCCATGCGGTGGAGCTTGTGATAGGTATCGCACACTTATCTGTCCTCAGAGAAAATAATTGCTGACATGTTTCTGCTGCAACTAATATTTACTCCCCGTTGTGAGTAGTGAAATGTTGTTTGGTGCCTTTATTATATAATAATAATAATAAATTGCAAGATACTATGCTGTAATGTGCAAAATATTCATGTTCAAATTATGCTCATGTTTTTCTAGTGTAACTTAAAGGATTTATGAACTGTAATTTAATCTTATGACCATTGACTGCAATAAAATACTAAGTTATTATTATTATTATTTAACTCACAGAGGCTTGCAGACTGAACGCTGAAGGGCATAACTGCCTGTAGCTATGTATGTATGTAATATTCATTTTCTCTATTTCAAACAATAAAGGGAAGTTAAGTTTTATACACAAGAACTATTTAACTTCATAAAGCATAAAATTACAGGCCAGTCAGTTTGACATGCATTGCATGTACGCTTTGGGAAAGCATTCTTTCTGATTATATTAGTCATGTTTGCAAAATTAATAACTAGTTTCCTAGAAGGCAGTTTGAGTTTAGGAAATGTTATTCTACTGAAGCTCAACTTGTAGGATTCCAACAAGATATAGCAGATATCCTGGATTCAGGAGGTCAAATGGACTTTATTGCGATTGACCTATGTAAAGCATTTGATAGGGTAGATCATGGGAGACTACTGGAAAAAATGAGTGCAATTGGACTAGAAAAAAAGAGTGACTGAATGGGTGGCTTTTGTTACAAGCCCAAGTCAAGGCTTGGAGTGGAAGCCTCGCCCACACATGCTAGAGAGGCATCCTTGGTTCCTCCACCTGGGTGATACGGTGGTTCAGGTGAAGTGGGGCTGGTGACTGAGGTGAAGGCTCACTGCGGGGCGCTGGAACCAACACATCACTTTGCTCTACGTAGCCTGGCCCGAACTCAGTCATGATAATGCCAAGTGGAGACCACGTGAGTAGGCCTACTGAAGGGGGAACAAACCTGGCTAGGTTCGGGCCAGGGGCGGACCGCTGGATGGACGACTGAGGGGCGTGGTCTCTGCTACGGAGAGCCTAAGTTGTGGGAGGACAATGTATGGCTGTATGGCTCACCACGGATGGTAAGAACGACGCTCAGGACCCTAGAAGGGCCAAAAAACCTATGATTGATTGAAATATGTTTGCTTAAAAAGAGCCAATTTCAAAAATTTCGATATCAAGGGAAGCCATGGAAGCTCCAATAGAGCATATCCAGGAGCAAGCCCAAGATGAAGAAATGGAGACAGAAGTCCCAATTGGACAGGCTGTCGCTGACTCAAAACAAGAAATGGCAACAGAAGCTCCAATAGAGCAGACTGCTACTACAAGCAAAGCAGAACGTCCCATAGAAACAGAACTGAAGATTTCTGCCTCGAAAATCAACAGATTTCATATCGACAGACCACCTCGCAACAGTGCATATTACAAGGAAAGGAAGGGAGCGAGGAAGGAGGCCAAAATAGCGACTGGAACTTGGACGGAGAAGAAGCCAAGGAACAGGGATCGGCGAGAGGCTATCCCTCCGACAATGCCCAAAAGGCTGAGGCCAGGGGATAGTATGCCATCAAGTTCGGCTACAAAACCGCCCGCCAAAAACCAGAAAGAAGAGACGGTCATGTCCTTTTCGGAAAGACTAACTTCAATCAAGGTAGCAATAATACCTAAAACCTTTCCAGATGGGAAACTGAAGGAGGATGACGTGAAGGAACTTACATTTGCTCTGATAGCGCAAATGAAACCGCTGTCAGATGGATGCCTTTCAGGCTTCCTCGAATCTCCGAGGCTGGAAAGTGGAGCAGTGGTACTGATCTGTGTAAATCCAGAAACTAAAAGCTGGCTGGAACAGACAGTGGCCAATTGCTACCCTTGGTAAGGGGGGAATTTGGAGGTGGCAGAAGTCAAGAAGGTGCTGAATACTACAAAGGTCATCGCCAAGTTTCCTCCTCCATATGACAAGATGAAGGTTGATGATGTGCCTTTCAGGATACATGAGCATGACACCAAATTTCCGACGAAAGAGTGGAGAGTGCTGAATGCAACAACTACTGATGACACAGGAAGGATAACTGTTTTGGCCCTTAATGAAAGAGCTTTTGAAGAGCTCATGAAGAGAGGCCTTAAGGCCAAGCTTGGACTTGGGCAGATCAACTTTCAAGTAATCAAGGGAAAAACAAAACCTAGCGTTGGCAAGGATGGTACTGAAAGTTCTACAGGCCAACCTACAACATAAAAAGTCAGCTGTTGCCAATTTCGTCAGGAAGTTCAAGTCCGAGGCTATCGATGTGGCTTTTATACACAAGCAACGGGTAGTTAAGGGCAGAATAGCAGGACTCACGGAATCTGGAGGTAAGTTAATGTAGATACTACATCGAATATGCCTAGAACATGTTTACTTGTGAGCAGAAGACTACAATGCCTTCTGATGCAGGAACATTGTTCCAAGGACTTATTGGCAGCCAAGATAAAAGATAAAACTTGGAAATTGGGAAGCTCCCAGAGATATAACCATAGGCTCTGCATACCTCCCATATGACTCAACTAATCTGTCCCCACCAGAAGAAGTTGAGAACCTAATTTGCAACGCAAAGAGGAAAGGCGAACACTTAGTCCTTCGAGCAGATGCAAATTCACATCACACGGCATGGGGCAGCAATGCAAGAGGTGAGTCTTTACTAGAGTTTATTATTGGAACTCTTGACGACATTAAAACCAAGAAACAAGCCTACGTTTATAAATAAAAATCGTCGGGAGGTAATAGACATTACACTCAGCACTACGCATATTGCAAACTTTATTAAAGACTGGAAGGTACTGGAGAAACCATGATTGGCAGACCACCAGCACATCCAATTTGCAATAGATGCGAGACTATGTGGGATTGACATGTACAGAGTAAAAAAAGAACTAACTGGGATAGATACAGAGAAGTTCTAGGGAAGGCTGTACAAGAAATTCAAACTAATGTGAGAGGACAGAAAGAATTGGATGGGCACTGAAAGTATTAGAAGAGGCCATAATAGACTCATTCCATGACAACTGTCCTCTCAAAGAAAAGAAACACAGCAAAAAGTAAGGTGGTGGAACAACAAACTAGCCAAAATGAAAAAAGAGGTTAGGATGTTGTATAGAATATCATCTAGAAATGGTATGTGGGACGTATATCATAGGAAACTCACTGAGTATAACCTAGAGATATGGAAAGCAAAAAGAAAATCTTGGAGACCGTTCTGTGAGAAAGTGGAAGCACACAATGAAACAGCAAGGCTCCAGAAGATTCTGAAATCAACCCATATAAATCACATGTGTTGAAGAACATCTGAAAATGAACTATAGGAATAAGAACATTTTCATTTTTACGGACAGCCAAGCGCCCATTAAGGCACTAGAGGCAGTCCGGATAATATCCAGAATTGTCTGGTATTGCCACTCATTTCTTCTGAAGCTCTCAAAGTACAACATTGTCAAAATAACATGAGTACCAGGCATAAATGTATAGAAGGAAATGAAAAGGCAGATAAACTGGCCAGGAAAGTGGCAGAAACACACTTTGTAGGCCCGGAACATGTATGCGGGATTTCCTATGGACAAGCCCGACACTACATAGGAAAATGCATACAAAAGAAACAGATGGAAAACTGGAAAACTACTCCAGGATGCAGGCTTGCAAAGGAACTGAAAAAGGACTAAACAAGAAGCATACTAAAGAGTTGTTGAAACTCAACAGAGAAAATAAAAGATGGGTAGTAGGACTGTTGACAGGATACTGCCATCTGAAAAAAAAAAAAACCTACATAGAATTGGAGTAATAAGAGACAACATATGTAGGAAATGCAATGAAGCAGAGGAATCAGCTGAACACATACTTTTCGAATGTGAGGCGTTGGGTAGAATCAGACTCTCTACTCTAGGACTACCAGGTGAAGTGAGAGGACAAATCCAAGAAGACCCAATAAGAACAACCTGCTGCTTTGTGAAGGGAGCAGGTATATCTAGGTGGGAATGAAGGAAAAACATGGTAGCAAAAGATCTTAGAGGTCGACACTAATTAGGAACTAATATTTAGAGGCCCCATGAAGAAAACAAGAATGGGTGGCTATATTTCTAGAAAATAGAACTCAGAGAATTAGAGTAGGCAAAGCTTTTTCTGACCCTGTAAAAATCAAGAGGGGAATTCCTCAGGGCAGTATTATTGGACCTTTATATTTTCTTATATATATAAATGATATGTGTAAAGAAGTGGAATCAAAGATAAGGCTGTTTGCTGATGATGTTATTCTGTACAGAGTAATCAATAAGTTACAAGATTGTGAGCAACTGCAAAATGACCTCGATAATGTTGTAAGATGGACAGTAGGCAATGGTACGATGATAAACGGGGTTAAAAGTCAGGCTGTCAGTTTCACAAATAGGAAAAGTCCTCTCAGCTTTAATTACTGCGTTGATAGGGTGAAAGATCCTTTTGGGGATCATTGTAAGTATCTAGGTGTTAATATAAGGAAAGATCTTCATTGAGATAAACACATAAATATGATTGTAACTAAAGGGTACAGATCTCTGCACATGGTTATGAGGGTATTTAGGGGTTGTAGTACGGATGTAAAGGAGAGGGCATATAAGTCTCTGGTAAGACCTAAACTAGAGTATGGATCCAGCGTATGGGACCCTCACCAGGATAACTTGATTCTCAAGAACCGGAAAAAATCCAAAGAAAAGCACCTCGATTTGTTCTGGGTGATTTCCAACAAAAGAGTAGCGTTACAAAAATAATGCAAAGTTTGGGCTGGGAAAATTTCGGAGAAAGGAGACGAGCTGCTCGACTAAGTGGTATGTTACAAGTGATAAAAATCATGTTGGGTCCATACTGAATCTCAGTTATGTTCCGAGCTGTCAGTGGAGAGATGGCATGGCATGACATTAGTAGACGAATAAGTTTGACTGGTGTCTTTAAAAGTAGGAAAGATCACAATATGAAGATAAAGCTGGAATTCAAGAGGACAAATTGGGGCAAATATTCATTTATAGGAAGGGGAGTTAGTGATTGGAATAACTTACCAAGGGAGATGTTCAAGAAATTTCCAATTTCTTTGCAATCATTTAAGAAAAGGCTAGAAAAAAAAACCAATAGGGAATGTTCCACCTGGCCGACTGCCCTAAATGCAGATTAAGAGACTGAGTGATTGATTCATGACTTACCCCTGACTAAAGTGCCGAGGATTCCTAAAATCTGTGGATTGGAAGTGATCTCAACATATCTTGTATGTATGTAGGTAGGTCCCTTTTCTTGATGTCCTCAAGATCATTTCTCTCAATTTGACAACCCATTGATCACACCTAAAACATCAAAAAAGCCAAATTAAAGTCAAACCTATGAGTGCAATCTCTGCACCGCCACTAATATTTCACAATATTGGAATTTACTTACACTGATTTGTCTCGAGGAAAGCGGAAGAAAGAGTTTATTCTACTGACGGAGGGCCTATAACACATTTTTCTTACTGGAGTAACAAATTTGCAGCAATTGCCTGCTGTTCACTCTCGGTAGGCCTTGACAAGGACGAAGAAGTTTTCTTATGGGGCTTTTTTGTGGAAAATAATCGTCGCTGTGTTTCAAACTTTATCCCCTTTGAAGTTGAAGGTGCTGTGCTGATCATTGCTTTTGTGCTATGGGCTTGTATAGTTGTGATTATTGGTTGCAGCTGTTTCTCAATTATATCTACATTTTCTGGTGATTCTGTTGTTTCTATTCTTTTCTGGTCAGAAGATGAATGCGTTCAATGTCAGTTTCACCAATAGAATCTCTAACCTCATCAAGGATTCTATCGAAAGGAATTTTCATCGCAATCTTCCTCGCTAAGTCATTTCTTTCTGACAGTGATAATCTCATGCGACCTAACTCTTCTTGGTGGCCTACATGTGTTGCACAGAATGAAACATGCACTTCTCCAGACTGAAAAGTAACATCAATATTTGCTGGACAATGACCACTTATCTTGTTGCTTCCAAGTACTTTCTGGTGACGCTCATGATTACCCCTTGAGTTAAAGGTCCCATCCCTGTGACACCTGTATTTCATTTTAGAAGAACCATCTTTACATTCGTACTTGGAGCGACATACAACAAATTCACACACTTGCTCACTTCCTTTTTCACGTTTCCACTTAACCCTCTACTGCATGAATTATTTTTCGTTTTCGTTTGGTGAAGAAAATTTCAAGCTTTAATGTCTTTGAGGTTGAGCCAGAGGTACTCCTGAAGCCTGTGGTAATGTGATGGGGAGGGCCCACGTAAAATAAACGGTGGTTGGTTCGCGTGGATGTTGACGGGGTGGAAGGAGTACCTTTGGGTGTAGGGCTGTTTTGACTTATGTTATGTAAAAAAAAACAAGGCATCACTGGGATATGTGTTTAATTGATTGTACAGTTGAAGGTGTGCCGTAAAACTACCTCTGTCTACATTAATTATCCATTTATAGAGATGAAAAATTATTTGTTGCCAAAAGGCAACAGTATGCAGTAGAGGGTTAAGGAAATCCTCTTCATTCGCAAATTTTAAACTTTCGTTTGCGATACGAATCTCATGAAAATTAATCAAATGTGCCACCATATCGGATTTTGTAGCACATTCTTCTACACAAAGCGGACATTTTACTTGAGGTTGTTCACACTTCACAGTCTTATGTTGTGAATTTTTATGTCGTTCTAAATTGTATTTTGTGTGAGAGGTCAAACTACACAAATCACACGAAAATTTAGGGTTTTTGTTAGTGTGCTTTGTTCTTAGGTGATGATTTAAATTTTTCCTGTAACTGAAAAATTTATTACACTCACTACATACGAAATTGTCCATTGTGCAAGCACAAAAAGTTCACTGCAATGCGCAATAAACCACTTAATGCACGTAACTAATTCACTGTTTCATGAAGTGGACCACCAAATACTGCAGAAGTCTATTAATACAGTCTGTACACAGCAGCACGATTTAAAATAACTCGGCGTAATGACTCGTACAGTAAACTATCACAAACCAAGCAATACTGGCTTCGCGAAGAGCTGCATCGGCTGCACCTCGTGGAAATGCTTTATGGTTGCACTTCGACAACAGAAGAAATAAAGCGTCTTCTACAGTCTGTACTTCACAGCAGCACGATTTAAAATAACTCGGCGTAATGACTCGTACAGTAAACTATCTCAAACCAAGCAATACTGGCTTCGCGAAAAGCTGCAACGGCTGCACCTCGCGGAAATGCTTTATGGCTGCACTTCAACAACAAACAAAACAGAGCTTCTTCTTCTCCTTGCCCCACACGTGGCGCGCAATAGCTAGGTAATCGGTACTAAACGCCGAGATGGCTCGAGCAGGCCCGGACATAGCCGATTATTGGCTGCTCCTCGACATTCCCTAGACTCAAGTCTCCCCACACACCCTTTTCCCCCGAACTAATTTAAAAAAAAATTGTTTTATATCTTATATTTATGCCAATAAGGTGTACAGAGACAAATGGCAGGTTGAAGGATTTGTCAGTCTATAGGTACCACGCCTTTTAAAGAATAATAATGTTATTGATTTTACATCCTAAAGCACTTTCAAATACCACCTGACAGAGCCAGGACCCCCTGTGGGTGGGGGTGGTAGAATAACACCCACGGTATCCCCTGCCTGTCGTAAGAGGTGACTAAAAGGGGCCTCAGGGGCTCTGAACTTTTGAGCGTGGGTTGGCGACCACGGGGCCCTCAGCTGAGTCCTGGCATTGCTTCCACTTACTTGTGCCTGGCTCATCTATCCCATCCGACCTCCCTTGGTCACTCTTGTTTTCTTCCGACCCCGACGCTATTAGGTTTGCGAGGGCTAGGGAGTCTTTCATTTTCATGCCCTTCGTGGCCCTTGTCTTCCTTTGGCCGATACCTTCATTTTTCGAAGTGTCGGACCACTTCCATTTTTTCTCTCTGATTAGTGTTATATAGAGGATGGTTGCCTAGTTGTACTTCCTCTTAAAACAATAATCACCACCACCACCACCACCCTGACAGAGCCAGGATCAAACCTGCTAATTGGGGATAATTTTTTTTTTTGCAAGTTTCTTTACGTCGCACCAACACAGATAAGTCTTATGGCGGTGATGGGACAGGAAAGGGCTAGGAATGGAAAGAAAGCAGCCGTGGCCTTAATTAGCGTACAGCCCCAGCATTTGCCTGGTGTGAAAATGGGAAACCACGGAAAACCATCTTCAGGGCTGCCGACAGCGTGGTTCGAACCCGCTATCTCCCAAATAACTGGATAGTGGCCACACTTAAGCAACTGCAGCTATCAAGCTCGGTAATAATTTGGGATCAGAAGGCCAGCGCTCTACTTTCTGAGATCATCAGCCCGGTCCCTGTTAAAGAAAACGGAACGTGAGACCAAGTCAGTCAGTCTGGCCAGGTAGTCTACAACAGATCACAGCAGTCCAAATGAATGAGGGAACAAGTGAGCTGGAAGCGAGGGGTAAGAGAATGGAATGCGGGAATGTGGCAACATCATGAAATGGCATGTGCAATGCTCGTCCCTCCAGCCCTAGCTGTCAGAATTGATCTTTAGTTATTAGAGGTATAGGCAACTGTGGGTGATAACTCTGCCTCTAGGAAATGCCCTAGTGCCAGTCTCAAGCCCAGATAAAGGAGGAGAGATGCCTAAAAAGTAGTATGTTTTAACAGACTGATTTTCTGTCATAAGTGTATCCAGTAGCGTAGCCAGGACCGGCCGATGGGGGAGCGTGGGGGGGTGTCATAGTACAAAATGATGATGGAACATAATGAAGGTGCTTGTGCGTGTGTGCCGCGCACATGCACGGTTTGTCATTATATCAATCAATCAATCAATCAATCAATCAATCAATCAATCAATCAATCAATCAATCAATCAATCAATCAATCAATCAATCAATCAATCAATCAATCAATCAATCAATCAATCAATCAATCAATCAGTCATTCAGTCAATCAGTACTAATCTGGAGTCGCCCAGGTGGGAGATTCCCCATCTGTTATTTTCCTAGCCTTTTCTTAAATGATTGCAAAGAAATTGGAAAATTATTGAACATTTCCCTTGGTAAGTTATTCCAATCCCTAACTCCCCCTCCTATAAACGAATATTTGCCCCAATTTGTCCTCTTGAATTCCAACTTTATCTTCATATTGTGATCTTTCCTACTTTTAAAGACACCACTCAAGCTTATTCGTCTACTGATGTCCTCCCACGCCATCTCTCTGCTGACAGCTCGGAACATACCACTTAATCGAGCAACTCGTCTTCTTTCTCCCAAATCTTTCTAGCCCAAACTTTGCAACATTTTTGTAACGCTACTCTTTTGTCGGAAATCACCCAGAACAAATCGAGCTGCTTTTCTTTGGATTTTTTTCCAGTTCTTGAATCAAGTAATCCTGGTGAGGGTCCCATGCACTGGAACCATACTCTAGTTGGGGTCTTACCAGAGACTTATATGCCCTCTCCTTTATATCCTTACTACAACCCCTAAATACCCTCATAACCATGTGCAGAGATCTGTACCCTTTATCAACAATCATATTTATGTGATTACCCCAATGAAGGTCTTTCCTTATATTAACACCTAGGTACTTACAATGATCCCCAAAAGGAACTTTCACCCCATCAATGCAGTAATTAAAACTGAGAGGACTTTTCCTATTTGTGAAACTCACAACCTGACTTTTAACCCCATTTATCATTATACCATAGCCCACCGTCCATCTCACAACACTATCGAGGTCACCCTGCAAGACACAGGACACTGACAAGTAAATTATGTTCATATTCAGATTTCAGTACACTACAAAATTTTTACAATAGAATACAGAATAAGAACAATATGATCAAGAACAAAAGTTTTACAGCATATGGTAGCCTATGTTCAGTTTATGATCTAAAATCCAACTTTCAAAGCTTATTAGGAAATAGATTCAACAGATCCATTGGTTCAAAAATTATTTTACAAAAAGTTTGTCAGTTTGTATATATATATATATATATATTGTTGTTGTTGTTGTTGTTGTTGTTGTAAAATTTCCATGGGAGGGTTCAACCCCCCTCCCTTTGCTATGCCCCTGAGTGCAACATTTATTGCCAAGTTATTGGCTTTGTAACCTTTATCTGTCTTGCGCTTATCTGCTTTAAAATTAACTTTACGAAGGGAAAGTAGATCTCTTGAGACGCTCGTTAGTCGGGCTTACAAAACCTTGCTGGTATTTCTATAATGAGAGTTTACATATAGCATTTTAGTTAAGTAGTCTGGGATAAATCCTTACCTCAATATCCGGGCACATCTCCTGCACAGTGCAGGACCATCAACTCACCCTTCCTTACAACAAACACAGTGACAACACATGTTATTGCATAGATAAGATTTATACACAGTTTTAATCACTGTGATCTTACATGCTACAGTAACACAAGACTGATTTATGTCTGCCACATCGACCTTAATTGTGCATTCCATGACATTACTTCTGATGTTCACACTGATCCTAGCATATGCTCCAACTCAAGACACCTCTCACACACAAGACTGTTGAATAATGTGCCCTCCAAGACTGAGGCAACAGGGATACTGGCTATGGTTGTCTGCAAGGCAATAGGAATTCTTTCCTCTCAGTAATAATGTTATTGGTTTTATGTCTTGCTAGGTATTTTTTTGTTTTTGTTTTTGGAAATGCCTATCAATATTAAGGGCTTTCATCAGCTTCGAGCTTGAGTTTAACACCACTTTATCAACTAAGCTCGTGAGCTGGTCACATAATGAAAGCACATCAACAAGCAAGGTCACTTACAACACACTCTGCTCTGTAATACTGGAGAGTGTTTTGTTACAAGCCTCCTAGTTTATGTACAGAAATTAAATTATATTTCTTTTTACTGGGAAGATTAGGGCATCAATCAACTAATTTTATCTAGTATAAAATAACAAATGTAAGAGGTCATCACTGAAGTTAGGATATGGGAATAGCTCCTCATTAAGAATGCCTGGGTGCGATTGGGATGCATTCATTAGCATAGCCAGTATCGACTGATTTTGTGGGGGGGGGGTGTTAATGATGATATAACATAATGAATGTGCTTGTGCGTGTGTGGTATGTGCATGCGTGAGTGTCTTTATACGGACACTGATACAAGTGAATTATGTTGATATTCAGATTGCAGTAACATTTCACTACAAAATCTTTCATTAACATACAGAACAAGAACAATGTGATGGTCAACAGTTTACAGTGAACGGTATGTTCAGATTACAATCTAAAATCCAACCTTCGAAGCTTCTTGAAAAATAGATTAAAGAGATCTGTCTGTTTTACAATTATGCCCCTTTAAACATTCAAAAAGAGCCAATCCAATTGAGTCAACTTTTAACTTTGTAATTGCCAGTTTGTTTATTTTGAAAAAAATGTTGAGGAGGGGTGTTGTTGTTGTTGTTGTTGTTGTTGTAACCTCCATTTGGCTATGCCCCTGGATGCAATCAATCTCATGATTATGACTGGAAAGGGAAGGGGAGAAGGGCAAACTTTCATAACTCAATTTATCTGATAATCTGTAGGCTCCTTAGACATAAAAAAAGGTAGAGAAATGTCTCAGATAAATCCCGCAATCTGACTAATCTAGTTCGTATGGTCACTGTGTGTAACAGGTCTTTAACTGTAAAGGGACTTATGTGCCTCAATCACGTTGCTCTACCTCTTAGCCATGGGCATGTCCTGTACTGGCCCTTGTAATTACATCATGGCTACAAGGCACTATTGAACCTATTGCCACAGTGGCGTTCAATGCTGATGCTGGTAAATTTACAACTCAAAAAGCCTAAAGGGCTTGAATACTTCAGTAGGTACAGTACTAAATTTATTAATATTTATAAAAATAAAACATGTTTTATGATAGTATATTCTTTATTTTACATTTATCCTCCAATTTTTTAATTTTTTTTTTTGCTAGGGGCTTTACGTCGCACCGACACAGATAGGTCTTATGGCGACAATGGGAGAGGAAAGGCTTAGGAGTTGGAAGGAAGCGGCCGTGGCCTTAATTAAGGTATAGCCCCAGCATTTGCCTGGTGTGAAAATGGGAAACCACGGAAAACCATTTTCAGGGATGCCGATAGTGGGATTTGAACCTACTATCTCCCGGATGCAAGCTCACAGCCATGTGCCTCTACGCACATGGCCAACTCGCCCGGTGTATCCTCCAATAACAAGGATTTCAACTCATGGTTCCTTTGTTTTGATTCCTGCTTCCTGTGCTTCATTTCCTGATTTTTTTGCTTTATTTTTAAAATTTTCATTTTCTTTTGGTGTTCAAGTCTAGCCATCTCTAAGAGCTCTGTCTGGAGCATCTGGTCACAACACTTTCTCCTAAAAAAGAGAAGCATTGAAAATTTTAATCAAGTTCCATGCATACAATATGTCATATTTCTACAGGGATATTCTTTTATGCATGCAGGGGATTGTCATTTGCCCAGTCGCCTGTACTGCGAGCCTGTCTCCCGCCTCGCACTTTGCCATAATGCGGGCCCTCGCCCGGCACTGAGTCAGTGTTTTCGCACAAGATTTCCTGTACTTTATGAAGGTATTATGTATATATGCACAATTACATAATGAAAATGACATTGGAACAACTCACTGAGCACTAAAAACATGAACACTTGACTGAACTGAATCTTATGCTGATAAAAATGCTCTCAGGAGACCACAAAGAAGGGGAACTTGTGTAGTACCGAGAGGTGCATTATGGCAAAGCGCTTGGCAGGAGAGAAGCTCGCAATGCTAGCGACTGGGTAAGTGGCAATACCCTGCAGAACTATAGAAACAATGTCATTTCTAAAATAAAAAAGAACACTTTAAATTTACATATGACTTTTACATATTTTGACGACCTGCTTGGAGTTTCACAGGATGGAGTTTCCTGCTGCATCCTTTCTTCTGCCCCCAAACTCTGTTCTTCTCCTGGTCCTTCCTAAAGTGAAAGGAAAAGAAAAATATTAGAATACATTATCCACAACTGTAATGTTGCTGTGCCAAAAGCAAAGTTTTCTGGGTCTGTTGATCAGGTAGGTACCTCAAATGCACCAGCATCATCATCTATGGTGTCGGGCAAAGGATCAAATTGACCACAAAACATCTCTGAGAGGAACTGCTCAGGTTTTCCCAGAGGTGGTTCTGGTGGGCCTCCCCCAGTTTGCTCGGCATCCCTTGTCTGAGCGTCGATGTCGTCCTTTGCCTTCATTTTCATTCTTTTCCATAAACCTGTGCACATAATAAAAATTATAAATATTTTAAATGTTCATTTACTCTTCAGTAAGCTAATTAGTAACTTCATAATTATGTCAATCAAATGGGATCCTGATTTAAAAAAAACAGAAAACTTTCCTACTGATGAGGTTATAGATACAAAGACCGAGTTTTAATAATTCTATCAGAAAAGGTACTTCCAAGATACCTGTTTTGTTGTTTAATTTACAAGTGGAAGTATGTTTGAATAACACTTTTATACTATGTTTTGTGTGTCACAAGTATGGTTCTGAACTTCCTATATAAGTTTTTAATTTCAACAATGTCTTTGTCCATATTAAGCAAATATTAATTACCTTCTTACAGTGACAGTACAAATAATTTCAGCTCCCTGCACAGGAAGATTGCAGTTGATTCAACTTGTAATAAATTGAGGGTTTTTACCATCATGTCAGTCACTACATTTTATAGGCCTACACAAATCTATACCAGAGACTAATGGAGGCCTCTTTAAAACAAAGGGTGTATTCATGTTCCTGATGAATGACTATATGCAAGTCCACTGATATTTTGTTGAAGAGGGTATAAATACTTAAACTATTCTATCACTTGTTGTCCATCACATATGAAACTGCCCAATTAATAAATACCAGTAATATTTACTCCATTTTAGATGTAAGGCTTTTCAGGCATTTGCTCTATTAACCAGCGTTTCATCTTTGGTCTGACACTAGACTCGTCAGAGTGGGATGTGTCAGACCCTACCCACTGCAGCTCGACAGACATGCAGGCAGGCTGGGCCTGGGCAGCAGCCTCAGAACGCCAAGGGGCGTCCTTCGCCACTGCTGTGCTGCTCTCCACCATCACGGGTGCTTTCCTGGTTTGCACCCGGTGCCTCTATATAGGCTTCTGATAAGCTCACTTGCATACATCCGGCATTTACCAGGCACAATGTGCAAAATAGAGGATTGAATACTACAAATGCCTCTACAGCAAACTCTGGCATACGAGGAACTGTTACGAGAACTACGAGAGAAAAGGGGCTCAGTCGAGAATAGCTTTTACAGTACAGACAGGATTGGATGAAAAGAGAAATATGAGTTGAGTTATTTGGTGACACACTTTGCAATACATGGTTTCCACCGTATCTGTGCTAAGAAATCCTACTACTGGGCCAGCCCAGAGTGTGTAAGTGTGTTGTGCAATGAACAGTGTGATAGGCTACATGTTACGTAATGATGTGCAAGAAGAAAACAGTCACTCTGACTTAATTTTGCTCTGAACAAAGTTCTCCTTAAGTATAATGTAATTTAGCTGAAAGTGTATTATTTTATAAGAACAATAGAGAGAATACCTGCCTAGCAACTCTATATGTCAATAGCCAGCTCATGTTTCATATTAGCAGGAATGGAACAGATTAGCCCTCAGCTGACAAATGAGGCATGTTTGAATACATAACATTTCTTCGAGAAGTACTTGTCCGATTTTCAAAATAATCATGGTGCTGAATTTTTAATGTTTGTAGATTTAAGGCTATGCGTACAAAATAGTATGGTACCGTTAAAAAAAAGCGAAGTCACTACCATGATCACAGAAAATATTAACGTCATGACACAGTACTTACTTTAAGTACTATTATTAGTCCTTTATTACCACTACTGAAAGTGAAAACTAAATGTCAATGTCTTTAACCATGCACGAGTTATTTGAGGTGGAAATCTTTGCTGAATAGCCCTGTAGGCTATAAGGGAGAAATCTTTGTACTAATTTCATAAATTTATTACTTTTAGTCTTTTTATTTTTTAATCTAAATTAAGAACTGTAAATAATTGGTATCCTGGAGACATGACAGGGTAATCACATTCCGCTTGTTAATTTATTGTGCATCATGTTAACAACCGTTTCCCTATGCATTATTAAAATTACAAATTATAAATATGAATATTACTTTTCCTACTTCTAATGTCCCGAATCTTCTGAAAAATACTACCCGACTTAGTCATCATATCAACTAGAAGTATTTCCATACTGGCTGCCCGCAACCAAAGAGTGACGGAGACGGTAATCATATGCTCGTTCTTCCTGTCACTGATATTCTGAAATATCGGTCTAGTTACAGATATGCCTGTCACCAATATTCTGAAATATTGGTTAAACTCATCTCTAAGTGTCAGACCATTAAGACTTAACACCTTAATCACAGAAACTGTTTTGCTGAATGCTACGAAATACTTTAATACACCAATACCGGAGAGCTCTACCTCAACAGCATTGAGTGGAGTGCGAACAGTGGCAGCATGTTGGTGTGAACTACATACTTGTCTATGCTACAGTTGAGAAGAATGCACTACTCTCAATGGAAATATTTTTGTTAAAATAATTGAATAATCTGCTTACCCTCCAGGATTGGCTTTTCCCTCGGACTCAGCGAGGGATCCCACCTCTACAACTTCAAGGGCAGTGTCCTAAAGTGCGAGACATTGGGTCGGGGGATACAACTGGGGAGGACGACCAGTACCTCGCCCAGGCAGCCTCACCTGCTATGCTGTACAGGGGCCTTGGTGGGGGATAGGAAGATTAGAAGGGCTAGAAAAGGAAGGAAGTGGCCGTGGCCTTAAGTTAGGTACCATCCCGGCATTTGCACGGAGGAGAAGTGCGAAACCACAGAAAATCACTTCCAAAATGGCTGAGGTGGGAATCGAACCCACCTCTACTCAGTTGACTTCCCGAGGCTGAGTGGACCTCGCTCCAGCCCTCGTACCACTTTTGAAATTTTGTGGCAGAGCCGGGAATCGAACCCGAACCTCCGGGGGTGGCAGCTAATCGTACTAACCACTATACCACAGAGGCGGACATAATCATAATAATAAAGAATGAAATTTTAAAATATGAAACCTCCAGACAAGTATTATGTTAGCCATGCCTTTTGCTATGTCTTAAAAATTATAGAGCAGAATTTGTTTGAGGATCCACCCAGCCTCTGGCAGATATATTTAACAACTACTCTTTCCTCTGCTTTCTAGCCTTTTCTCATTTACTTAGCGCAGGATTTTGTATGGACTTAGCCTAGTTTTCTGGCCGGATGACTTTCCTAACAGCAATCATATGTGGATTGCGTATTTCTGTGTTTGTTTTCCGTATGATGTGTTGTATATAGCCTACTTGGAGGTGCGTGTGAATACAAACACAAACCCGTAGTCCTCGATCTACAAGAATTAACAGACTCGATTAAAATCTCCGACTCAGCCGGGAATCGTATCCGGGCCCTCTGAACCTGACCATTCCATGGAGGTGATTATTTCAAGTGGAAGTACAACTGACCAGCCATCCTCTATTAACACTAATTGGAAGGGAAATGGAAGAGGTCCAACACTCCGAAGAATGATGGTATCATAGAAAAAGGTGGAGGGGGGGGTGGCACGATGCACTAACCATTCAGCCAAAGAGCCGGAGGGGGAAGATAACAACATCCATGATTTATTAAGGTTTTAGGGAAAGAGAAGTTGTGATTAAGGAACAGGAGTTTTGATCCATTATTTTGACTTCTTTGGTATGGCCGATCTTCCGGAACTCTACATGGGAACTCACCTCACGCTGCTATCTCGCTTTTGCTGTACTTTGAATTTTCTGTTTTACCTCTGAAGACAGAAATACATAATATATATATAACACATCAGGGTTATGTGAATGAACTAGGATGTTCCTGACAAGGAAGGAGTGTTCAGAATTTCCTAAAGCCTTTTTCACAAATGTATGCATGAAGAATTACCATGCACACACATTAAATTCGTTGGTCTGGTGCTCAAGCCTATGCCAATAATACACTGAAACAATTTTCTTACACCGGGCTGAGTGGCTCAGATGGTTGATGCATTGGCCTTCTGATCGAAATTTGGCAGGTTCGATCCTAGCTCAGACCGGTGGTATTTGAAGGTGCTCAAGTACGGCTGCCTTGTGTAGATAGATTTACTGGCATGTAGAAGAATTCCTGCGGGACCATATTCCGGCACCTCAGCATCTTCGAAACCCGTAAAAATACTTAGTGGGACTTAAAGAAAATGTTTATTATTACTTTCTTACAGTAAAAAATTGTGAGTGGAGTCGAAACTCATGGCCTTCAGTTTTCAATTTCTAGACTACCGCGATAACCATTACACTACAGGCCCACAAGTTTTTGATTGTGAAATTTATGGTACTGTTTAACAATGTGGACCCTCAAGTCTGAGTATACTACAGTTCCATATTTGTTAATATTATTGGTTTTGCATCCCATTAACATTTCAGTATAGTATTTGATTGCTATTCTTAATAGTATGTAACCTCAACACAGATCGGAGGTCATTTTTTTTTTTTTCATACTAGCGGTCATTATCAATGACAAAAACGTGTTGCATTCCCCGCCAGAAGATGCGTGGAGATGAGGAAGGTGGATAGAACGATGTGATGATTGGAGGAAGGAGGAAAATGAGGCCTCTTGGCTACAGTGTTGAGAATGAGAGGAGATTTGCGCGGAAGATGTGATGGAGGTATGATGCGCTGAAGATGTGGAGGGTTATACCAGAGTGCCAGGATTGAGGTGATTGGGGAGGAGTGTAGCGATGAGCTGGCTGAAGGGAGTAGTGAATAGTCGAAGAAGGGATGCTTGCAGAGGTGTTGGAAGAAAGGAACGAATTGAGGGAGGAGGTGGGCGGACAGAAGCGCTAGGTTGATAGGAAACAGAGGCTGGGCATGTGCTATATCATGGGTGTGGGGGAGGATTTCTGAATGATGGTCGAGGAGGGGAACGAGTGGGTTCAACTTTATGTCGATGCCTGAAGATATATACGCCGTTGGTGAGGAGATGGCGGACGTCTGCTTCCGTAGGTAGATGAATGCGTACCAAGAATGTAGGCCCAGTAGGGTTCTTGATGCGGAAAGCTCGGCGTGCCAGAACGCTTGCGGCGTGGTGTTCTCGGAGAATGGCTGAGATAGATAGAGTAGGGTCGACGCCTCGGATGACACAGCTATACATTCCATGGTATGATGAAGCTGATATTGGTGATGATGATAGAGGTAAATCGACAGTCGTATCTTATGGTGTGGCAGGTGTGGCTTGAAGTGGCTGCCGATGATTGTGACTGGGGCATGCAGGTGTTATAAGGAGGAAGGAGGACATGATCGGAGATGGATGGGAAGACATGAGCGTGGTGAGAGATGCAAAACGAGAGGTGCGAGCGGAGGTGATGGTTGTAGTGGTGGTGATAATTGTGATGGGAAAGGATTGTAGTTGGGGAGGCCAACTGCCAGTGCGGAGTCAGCCTATATGCTTTCTTGCAGTCGGCGGGAGCTGTAATTAAAGATGAAGAGCCACCCGGCCGAGCAAAAATATAGGAGAAGTTGCAGAGATTGGAGATGCCCAAAAGCAGCAAGATATCTTGTGGAGGTCGGTCGTTATCAAGGACCAAGGGGGATGTTTTCATTCCCCTCCCCGAAGGGGAGGAGCGGGCCACCTAGAAGGTTACGCCTTCTCTCTGGCCAGGAGATTTGGCGGGGTTTGGGGATTTGATGGGGGTTTGAAGTTAAGAGGGAAGTAGCTTTGGGATTTGGAGATGTGAAGGAGTTTGGCCTCTTGGCTAAGTGTGCAGTCTCTGCTCTTGTGCTTTTTATTAGGTTAGATACAATGGTGTTACAATGGTGTTTCATATTTACATTTGGAGATACAATGGTGTTACATAGATACAATGGTGTTTCATATTTACATTTGGTTTACAATTTTGGTGTTATGCTAGGGGTTACAATTTTAGTATATGTGATTTGGGATTAGGTTTGACTGTGGGTATGGTGGGATGACCATGGTTGGGAGCAGGTGTGAGGTTAGGAGATGAAGAGTGGTGGTACAGTTGTGAAGAGACAGGATGAGGAAGTGGAGGAGATCCAGTGAGGGTGTGGGCGGCTGGTAGGGGCTGGAGTGAGGGAGAGGTGGGAGAGCTTGGTGATATGGTGGGATTTGTGTGGGGGGTGGCCGGGGGCGGGGATGCATAGTGGCTGATGGTTGGCGGGTGGATGGGGGTGGTGAAAAGGAGGGTTCCACTCGGTGATGTTCGCCGTAAATTTGTGCTCCTTTGCTGATGAGTTGTTGTACATCTCGTTCCGATGGTAGTTGCAGGCGGACCATATAGGTAGGGCCATGGTTGTTTCTGATCCTTATGGCCTTCTTCACAGGGATGCCTGCAGTGCGGAGTTCCTGAATGATGTCTCTTGTAGGGATGTCCGGGTTGATGCCACGCAGTACACAGCTGTGGATGGACATGGGAGATGGTGGCTGCTCGGTCGGCGTTGTTCGGTCGGTGTAGTACTCTTGTTCGGATGGTGTTACGTGGTCAGCGGTATAGTCCTGCAGAGTTATTTCGGACGTTGTTTGCTGTGGACTGGGGGGTTGGTAGATGGGAGGGGGGGGAGGGTTGATGTCATGACCGGGAAGGAGTGGCAGGGTGTGCTGGTGGTGGTTATGGTTGTGGCATGGGTGCTGGTAGTGGTTATGATGGTTGTGGTAGTGGTTGTGATAGGGAGGGAGAGTGGCAATGGTTTTGTTTTTATTGGAGGCTCATGGAGGATGGGAATTAATTCAGGTTTTGCTTGAAGTTGGTCGAGGATGTTCTGTGGCGGTGTTATTACCACGTAGTTGTAGTTCCTAAGGTTGACTCCCTGCAGTATTAGGCGGTGCACTTCTTGGTCGGTCATAACTTGTAGTAAGATGTGCTCTGAAGGTCTCTTCGTTCGGCCATCTATTACACGAAGGGATTTTACAACTTGGGCATATTGTGTTTTAAGTGCTTGCTGTATTTCTGTCTCTGGGATAGAGAGATCTACCCAGGGGAGGAGTACATAGGGCATGGTATTGGGGAGGCGTCTGCCTATTTGTGCTTTTTTGAGCTCGGCTGGGCTGCGATTAGAGATTTGGGCCACCCGGCCGAGAAAAAAAGTTTGAGATGAGTGATTTGTGCGGTCGTTATCATGTTGTTGTTTCAATGCTTTCATTCCCCACCCTGAAGGGGTGGGGCGGGCCACCTAGAGGGTGTCGCCCTCTCTCTGGCTAGGAGAGATGACGGGGTTGAGAGGAAGTGAGAAAAAGGGGGAGATGGGGAAAATGCGGTATGAGTAAGTAATGGAGATGAGAAGAAAGGACGTGTCGGTTATCGATGGTTTTAATGACAGATTTACAAGGACAGATGGGCTATGTGCGAGGTGTGGAGGTTAGAGCGGTGTGCTTGGGTGGAGATGAAAGGTTAGAAGATTGAGGGTAGCGGTGAGATTACAAAGGGAGGTAGTGAGGAGACGAAGGAGTTCGTACGTCGGAAGGGGTGTAGCGAAGAAACTTGGCGGGGGAAGGGGCGGACAGACTGGTTGACGAGGTTCGAAGGATGGAGGGACTGGCCGGGGGCGACGAGACGTGTTAGGAAGGGAATGACGAAGTTGTAGGGGCGATGAACGAGAGGGTTCCACTTTATACCGGTGACGGTAGATAGTTGCTCCGTTGTGAATAAGATGGTGTACATCGTTGGCAGTTGGAAGGTGTAGTCTGACCATGTATGTAGGACCGGAGTCGTTCTGGATCCTGGACGCACGGCGGGCGGGGACACCAGCTGCTTGAAGTTCCCGGAGTATTTCCCGTGATGAGATTGTAGGGTCGATGCCGCGAAGTACACAGCTAGGCATAGCTGTGGATGATGGTGGTAGCTGCGTTGGCGATGACAGAGAATTGGCTGTTGCTGCGGCGTCAGGGCATGGAGATAGTGGTGGTGGTGCGTGGGAATCCAAGACGTTCGTAGGGGGTTGCTGGGGGATAGATTGTGCGGGAAGTGAAGTAAGAGGAAGGGATGATATCATTATTGACGAAGGATGACAGGTTACTACAGTAGCGGGGGGAGTATTGGAAGTGGTAGAGACTGAAGTCGTAATGGTGGTGGTGGTGGTAGTGGTGGTCGTGGAAGTGGGAAAAGGGGGCAGTGACTCTTCTTGCGGCGTCCTGGGTGGAGAAGCAACTTCGGCGAGCAGGTTAGCAGGATCTGTGTTGAGTTGGGCGATGATGTTCGGAGGAGTAGGCTCCACGTGGTAAAAGCGTTGATAGATAGTAACGCCGGTGTCGAGGAGGCGGGTCACATCGTCCACTCTGGGGAGATAAAGAAGAACTGTTGATGACCGTAATCCAGTAGTGCCATCCAACAGCCTGCAGGCATCGTAGATGGGGGCGCCAGTTGAGCGGAGTTCGTGATAGATGTCAGTATCGGTGAGAGCGGGATCAACACCGCTGAGAAGACAGGTGTGCATGGTGGTGTTGGGAAGGCTGACCTCCAACTAGGTGCCAGCCTATATGTTTGAATTGAGGTCGGCTGGGTAGCGAATATAGATGAAGGCCACCCGGCCGAGCAAAAGATCTGAAGTGGCTGCGACGGGAAGTATGCGTCCGCTCCCCAAGAGAAGTGAAGTCTGTCCCTAATCGTTTTGAAGGGAAACCAGAGCTCGTCGTTATCAGTTCTCATGCTCATTATCTTGCTGGGTAATTTGTTCAGCACATAAAACTTTTCTTGGAATATAACTGCAATGTAAGATTATTTTGTGACAAACACTGGTACAGTATAAACAACAAGGCAGTGCGCCAAGAATCATACAGATGGCAATATGTTATTGAAGAGTTGGTCACACCGTTGCCTACGAGATATACAAGGCCGGGACATAGCTACTAATTTGCCGCGGAAAAGACGGCCCGACCGTGTTTACGGTTTGGCCGCTAGATGTCAGGTTTCTGTTCTGCTCTTGGCGGACTTTAACATTGTGATGTACGGAGTAATTGTGATGTTGTGTTGATTATATGCAAATTATTGTGCGTATTGTTTCTGTCGGTGAGTGTCCGTGAGGTTGAAAAGAATGGTGCACTGTTGTAAACCTCTATGTACTTCGGATGCCGCTGAAAAGCAAAAAAAATAAAATAAAATAAAATAAAATAAAATAAATAAATAAATAAATAAATAAATAAATAAATAAATAAATAAATAAATAAATAAATAAATAAATAAATAAATAAATAAATGTGACGTTCCAAATTTTCCTTCGGAGTGCGGTTTTAGAGAGAAATGCAGGCAAGCTATTTCGAGGTACGAGTATGTAGCATGCATTTTAGTACATCAGATTTCAATGTAAGCATATCAATCAAGTGAATTCTCCCCAACGAAGTTCCTTCTGTTTTTAGTGTATATCCTGTTCACATCAGAAAAGCGTCAAACGCAGGAAGGCTCCAGCTACAAGAAATGATGTATTGCCATCAAAATGTAGTAAAATTTCTGATTCAGATAACGATGAACATACCATATCTTCAGCATATAACTGATCTACGTCACCCATAAACAAAAAAAGAAGTACCAACTGCCAGTGCGGAGTCGGCCTATTTGATTTCTTGCAGTCGGCGGGAGCTGTAATTAAAGATGAAGAGCCATCCGGCCGAGCAAAAATATACGAGAAATTGCAGAGATTGGAGATACCCAAAAAAGCAAGATGTCAGTATATATTATTTCAAATGCCAGATTACGGAAAACAGTCTTTATTATGAGAAGTAGGATACGGTAATGACATCAGAAAAATGAGTTAAGGTATGTAAACCATATTGAAAATAATGGTACAAATGATCTTTTAGGAGCTTTATTCCTGTTAGAACAAACTGAATCTTACAGGAGGAAAATGAAATACGGAGAAACTACGCTAAAAATTTGCGTCCTCTGGCGTAGGGAAGCACCTACCGGCTACAGATTTTAGATCCTTGCACTGCCTAACTGTACCACCTCAGAACATGCTGAAAAATTACATAATATTTTCTAATGGCAACACGGGCATAACATCGCTCTCCAAACAGCGGCTTCAATAGGAATGTCGCAACATCAGATGTGTGGAGGAAAAGGTAGGATAGCTGATAATTTATAAGATGGTGATTAAACACAAAGTTATTTATGACTGCAATCTCTATCAATTTATCGGTACACTGAGGCAGAATTAGAGAAACACGGGAAGAAGTGACAAACTCGCTAATAGACTTCTCTGCTTCTTTCGTGAATTACCGGTACTTATTTCGTTTTAACAAAGTTTAAGAAATACATTGTAGAAAGTAAGGCATACAACTGCTCTTGGTCTATTTTTTATCTCACATCTGTTCGGTGTCTTCTGAAATTGCTAGTTAGTTTTATAAATGAATTTTTATAGGTTTTCGTACTAGAACATGTTGCAATGAGCGGGCGAGACAGTTCAGTAAAGAGAACTCTAGCGGCGCTTGTCGCAAGTATCTCGAGGCCGAATCTAGTGTGCCGTATTTTCCGGCCTTATGGACAACTCAGGAGATACTAGACCTGATTGATAAACGACGACAATACAAGAATGCTAGAAATGAAGAGGGCAGAAAAGAATACAGGCGATTAAAGAATCAAGTGGATAGAAAGTGCAAGGTAGCTAAGGAAGAATGGCTGAAGGAGAAGTGCAAGGATGTCGAAGTTGTATGGTCCTAGGAAAGGTAGATGCTGCATACGGGAAAATCAAGGAAACGTTTGGAGAAAGGAAATGAATATTAAGAGTTCAGATGGAAAGCCACTTCTAGGGAAAGAAGACAAAGCAGAAAGATGGCAGGAACACATCCAACAGTTGTATCAAGATAAAGATGTAGATAATTTGGTTCTGGAACAAGAAGACATCTCTATTGCAGAGGATGCGCTCATCGCACAATTCCTCACACTTTTCATTCGGCCAGGGTGCCATACCATTTCTACCTCAGCACCTCGCCGAGTCGCCAAGGCATAGGCTGGTCCCAAGTTGGTGGCCTCTTTCACGGCTCTAACCCTGCACCGGATGTCCTCCTCTACTTCAACTCAGCTACTGCCTGCCTCTCCGTTCAAGAACATGGAGCGCTCATCAATCGCCGCCTCCATCAAGTGATACCTACACCGCCTCACCTTCAAGACGACTCCGACGCCGATGAAGAACCTGTAGCGCATGCTGTCCTACCGCCTCCTCTGTCTTCCTCATCGCCATTATCTACGTCTTCTCCCCCTTCTTCGCCGCCTTCTTCTTTTCTGGTTTAGACGGGTTGGGAGGTGGTTTCCCAGCCCTGGTCGACGATGCCGCCTCCGCCGGCTGGGGCACGGCTTTCGCCACTTTTCCCATGCCCAGCCCCGTATCAGTTCCCATCTCTGTTACTCTTTCATCCATCCTACCTGTACCTACTACCACCACTACCACCACCATCACCACTTCTGTGTACATCTCTCCTCTCCATTCTCTTACTACCACGACTTCGTCCCATCCTTCCCACCTATTGATCACTTCTCTCCCCATCCTTCCCACCACTGATCTACCACCTAACCCAGCCATCTCCTCCAGTGACCGTGGTACAGCCACCTTCGACGACACCGCCATCTCGAAGGTGGCTGTAATCTCCCTCCACTTGCAGCTGTGTCATCAGAGGCTTGGTTCCCAGCATTGCGTCTGCCATCATCGTTCAAGACCTTCGCGAGGCAGGCCAACCAGTACGACGGGCATTCCGTATATACAACGCTGACGGACCTACCTTCTTGGTACGCATACAACTGCCAACTTCTACCGACGTCCAGCGCATTATCGTTCGCGACATACACATCTATAGTCGCCATTATCACGTCGAACCCTCTCATTCTCCCCCCCCAAAAAAAACTCTCCACCGTCTTCCTACATTTCGCAATCGCCCCCGGCCTAACCCTCCTCCTCCACTGTCCCATCCTCATCTACGTTCATCTTTAGTCTCACCTCCACCACCCTACTTACCCCCACCTCCACCTCCTCCTCACTTCCCCCGCCTTCTCCCTACTTCCCTTGTACACTTCGCCTCTTTCTACCATATCCTAGCCTCGCATCTTCTCCCTAGCACACCCACATAACTCATTTATATCTATGCTTTGTACCGGTAATATCTCTGTCACATGCATATGTCTTGTACTAATATCTCAATAAAATCTTATATACAAAAGCACTTAGGCAAAGACGCAATTCCTCTCCCATCTCCTACTTCTTCACATCCTTACCCACCTCCTTCTTCCCTCACATCTCCCCAACCCGCCCGCATCTCTTGGCCAGAGAGAGGGTGTAACCCTCTAGGTGGCCCGCCCAACCCTTGCAGGGTGGGGAATGAAAGCATTTGTAGCAGTAACAAGAAAAGGCTGTTGATGCTGATGAAATGGGAGACCCAATTTTTAGGTCAGAGCTTGACAGAGCTGTGAGTGACCTAAATAGGAACAAGGCACCTGCAATTGATGACATTCGCTATGAATTACTGACTGCCTTAGGAGAAACCAGCATGGCAAGGTTATTCCATTTAGTGTGTAAGATGTACGAGAGAGGAGAAGTCCCATCCGATTTTCGACAGAATGTTGTTATACCGGTACCTATTCCCAAGAAAGCCGGTGCTCACAGGTGTGAAAACTACCGCACTATTAGTCTAGTATCTCATGCCTGCAAAATTTTAACACGTATTATTTACAGAAGAATGGAAAAACAAGTTGAAGCTGAGTTGGGAGAAGATCAATTTAGCTTCAGAAGAAATGTAGGAACACGTAAAGCAATCCTGACTTTGCGTCTGATCTTAGAGGATCGAATCAAGAAGGACAACCCCACGTACATGGCATTCGTAGATCTAGAAAAGGCATTCAATAATGTTGACTGGACCAAGCTATTTAAGATTCTGAAGATGATTGGGATCAGATACCGAGAACGAAGAATTATCTACAATCTGTATAAAAATCAGTCTGCAGTGATAAAAATCGAGGGCTTTGAAAAAGAAGCAGCAATCCAGAAAGGAGTGAGGCAAGGCTGCAGTTTGTCTTCCCTCCTTTTCAGTGTTTACAAAGAACAGGTAGTGAAGGAAATCAAAGATGAATTTGGAAAGGGAATCACAATCCAAGTTGAGGAAATCAAAACTTTGAGATTTGCCGATGATATTGTTATTTTATCTGAAACTGCAGAGGATTACATAAAATCATCTTCATGGTCCGTATCGCACTTCAAAAGATTCACAATTAAGTATTTATTATTTTCCACCTAGTCGATACAATGATTGCTTAAGGCAATTTAATGGTTTAAAGTGGTACATGTTTCGTATATTATCAACATCTTCAGCAACATAACACTGTTTAGATGAAAAATATATAAGTTAAATTGACAAAGTAATTCTTAAGAGGAAGTGTCCTTAAAATTAACATAAGATTGACAACATTAAAACAAACAAAAAACTCAAGACAAAATATATAAATTATTTCTACAATTGAAAGCAGTCGTCAAGGGAACACTTGTAGAATATTCCATAGAGAATATGTCCTAAATGAATATTCTTTTCTTAATAATTCATGAAAAAAGGTCAATTTATAAATTATAAATTAAACAATTTATAAGTAATTGCCAAAATGAAGAAATCCAGACATCACAATGTGGCTCTTATTATTAAAGCAGATGAAAATATAACTAATTCCTAGTTGTCAATTCTTATTAAGCCTGCTTTCCTTTGGAACAGTAACTCCTGTCATTCTTTCACAGTCTTGTGCCTGGTGTAATAATGATGATGTGTTCTTCCTTGCTCTTGCACTTAAGGAGGTGGAGGAGCGGGGGATATAGGTGTGTCAAGAACCTCCTTGCTGTCACCTATAGCTTTAACTGAGGAGGAATAAGTTGTAGGGCTATCTGTAGGTGGAGAAATTCCAATTCTTTTTTCGTGATCTTTCTCAAGCATTTTCAAATATAACTTACTAGAATTTGATAATATAAATGATTCTTATATTCTACAGCCTCATTAAGGTTATCATTTTTCTTTATAAGTTGGTCTAGATGAATATATAGATCTTCATATGTGTTCATTAAGCTGCCCTTCTTTAATTTCTTTATGATGGTCAGGTCTTGTTCTATGTTGGTAAATTTATGACCTGTGGCAATCATGTGTGATCCCATAGCTGAGAATCTTCTATGTTTTTCAGCATTCACATGTTCCAAATATCTAACTTTAAAATTGCGGCCAGATTGTCCTATGTACGTCTTCTTGCATTCAAAGCATGTGAGTTTATATATTCCCGAATCAAAAAATTTATCTTTTTCCGAGAGATTTATTGTATCATGGTTGAAAATACTATGTTTCATGTTGTTATTGGTGGAAAATGCAATTTTGAAATTTTTTCTCTTAAATAAATTTGTTATTACGTGTATGTTTGGATTATTATATGTGAACTTGATGTATTTTTCAGTTTTACTAGGTTCGATTGCTAATTTGGATTGCTGCTTCTCCGAAAATTTATTAATTATTTTATCAATCATGTTATTGTTGAAACCATTCAAGAGAGCTTGTTGTCACATAAACAACAGTTCTTTATTCCTTTCAGATTTGGATAAAGGAATACTAAACGCTCTGTTAACGTAACTATAATATGCTGATCATTTCTGTGCCTCAGGGTGTAATGAGTTGTTCTTGATAGTGGTCAGTGTGAAAGTAGATTTTCTGTGTATTTTGAAAGAAAATCCTTTTTCTTCTCTCGTTGAGTTGACCTCGAACCAGCCCTCAGGTCCAGGTAAAAATCCCTGACCTGGCCGGGAATCGAACCTGGGGCCTCCGGGTAAGAGGCAGGAACGCTACCCCTACACCACGGGGCTGGCTTATTTTGTTATGGATTTGTAAATTTTGTTGATATTCGGAAACATTTATTTGTAATTTCTGTAATGTACGGTAGTAGATTTTCAAGCACACGGTAATTTTAAATTCTTCTAACCCACATTTCCAGTAGTCTGAATAGGTAACATTGTATAGTAGTAGGTTAGAAGAGTGTTAGAAACAAGAAAATTATATTACTACTGTCGACCAAACTAAGCTCATTCAAATGTTGTTTATGATATAACCAGTAAGCCTATAAAAATCCAATTACACCATAATTTTCCTCGTATTATTTCATGGTAGTCATGAACGTTTGGAATTTTAAATTTGTACTTTAATATTTTTAGGGGCTGGCTGGCCGAGGCGGTAAAGGCGTGCTTGGTTCGGCCGGAAGGGCGTGGGTTCGAATCCCCGTCAGGAAGTCGTAAAATTTAAGAAACGAGATTTCCACTTCCGTAAGTGCACATGGCCCTGAGGCTCACTCAGCCTACAACAAAAATGAGTACCAGGTTAATTCCTGGGGGCAAAGGCGGCCGGGCGTAGAGCTAACCACTCTAGCCCATCAAGTGCCGAGGTTGCGGATAGTGGAAGCTTTTACCTTCCACCCCTCCAAGGGCCTTCATGGCCTGTACGGAGATGACAGAATTTTAGTATTTTTTATGGCAAATGGAACGCAGGAAGTGCCCGTCTTTAAACGTGTTTCAACAATACGTCAAGTTAAAAAAATATTTCTCAAAACACGTCATCAGATCGAATCCTAATTTTAACACAGTATACAATGTAATGTTTCATACATTAACTTATTTATAAATTTAAGAATTTACCGAGCTCGATAGCTGCAGTCGCTTAAGTGTGGCCAGTATCCAGTAATCGGGAGATAGTGGGTTCGAACCGCACTGTCGGCAGCCCTCAAGATGGTTTTCCGTGGTTTCCCATTTTCACACCAGGCAAATGCTGGGACTGTACCTTAATTAAGGCCACGGCCGCTTCCTTTCCATTCCTAAGCCTTTCCTATCCCATCGTCGCCATAAAACCTACCAGTGTCGGTGTGACCTAAAGCAAATAGCAAAAAAAAAAAAAAAAAAAAAAAAAAAAAGTAAAAGAAAAGAATTTTATGTTCCCGTGGAATAAAGCTGTTTTCAATTTTGTAAGACAACTTTTTCTTGGCTTAGGGTGGTTGGAAAACTACATTCTTGGTCGCGTTGTAATCTTTATATATCCAATAGTTATGCAATATGACCGTGAAATTCGTAAATGAATTCAATTCATTCATATCATTTGTGTTTATATTGGATAGAATGATATACAGTACATCACTGACTGGCCGCGTGGCCGGTACAAGGAATGATGTGAGGCGTTGCCTCGCACTCCCTCATTTGTTCGGTAGAAGTACGTTATTTTGCAACCGTTTTATAGAACGGTTGTCTGCGCGCAACAGTTTCGGTGACAACCGTTGTCTAAGCGCAACTGTTTTGCCCAGCACTAAATGAAAGTAACAAATTTGATATAGCCCATACCAGAAGACATTGGTGCACTGTAAACACTACATCTAGTGATGTGCGCGAGTGATGCCTGGAATCGCGGTACTCGATTCTTTCGAGTCCAGGCTCGGACTCGTTTCGCTTGCGAAAGCAGGCGGTAGGGACGACGTGAGTCAAATGAGAATATTATGAAATATGTAAGTGATGTTAATGTATTGTGGTAATGAGGGATTATAGTTGTAAATTAGAGTGATCTAAGAACTGATTTAATATATTTATTATTATGTGAGAGGGCTTGTATACCAGACATGCAATTGAGGTGGGGAGGGGAAAATTGAAATGTATTAAGCTTGAGTACAGGCAGCGTCTTGAGGAGTTATACAACGGACATTGAAAAAAAGAGATGATTGATATCGGCATCTACGGATCCACAATGACATAGGGGATGCTGTTGTAAATGAACGCGAAATTTATATAGTGGCGTAAGAACATGATTAAAGCGAAGGCGTAAGATATTGATAATATGCCGACGAGTGTAGGTTGCGAGTTGATACCAGAAAGTAGTAGGTAATAGTGGTTGCAGACTATGATAGAAATTGTCCATATGTGTTGCCATGATTGTTTTTGTTGTGATTTTAAGAGAGATATGAAATCTGTGGCGGGAATAGAAAATGTAGCTGGGTTTGTAGATAATAGTGAAGCCTCTTTCGCTAATCGATCAGCCTTTTCATTACCTGGTATGTTTTGATGTGCCGGTATCCAAATGAGTGTAACTTGGACACCTAATTGATTTAAAGTACACTGACTGACAGAGCAAATGCAACACCAAGAAGGAGTGGTCATAAACTTATGCCAATTGCAGGGTAGACTAACGTCACTGAGGTATACTCATGATGTGAAATGCGCCGCTGTGCTGCGCATGTAGCGAACGATAAATGGGACACGGCGTTGGCGAATGGCCCACTTCGTACCGTGATTTCTCAGCCGACAGTCATTGTAGAACGTGTTGTCGTGTGCCACAGGACACGTGTATAGCTAATAATGCCAGGCCGCCGTCAACGGAGGCATTTCCAGCAGACAGACGACTTTACGAGGGGTATGGTGATCGGGCTGAGAAGGGCAGGTTGGTCGCTTCGTCAATTCGCAGCCGATACCCATAGGGATGTGTCCACGGTGCAGCGCCTGTGGCGAAGATGGTTGGCGCAGGGACATGTGGCACGTGCGGGGGGTCCAGGCGCAGCCCGAGTGACGTCAGCACGCGAGGATCGGCGCATCCGCCGCCAAGCGGTGGCAGCCCTGCACGCCACGTCAACCGCCATTCTTCAGCATGTGCAAGACACCCTGGCTGTTCCAATATCGACCAGAACAATTTCCCGTCGATTGGTTGAAGGAGGCCTGCACTCCCGGCGTCCTCTCAGAAGACTACCATTGACTCCACAGCATAGACGTGCACGCCTGGCATGGTGCCGGGCTAGAGCGACTTGGATGAGGGAATGGCGGAACGTCGTGTTCTCCGATGAGTCACGCTTCTGTTCTGTCAGTGATAGTCACCGCAGACGAGTGTGGCGTCGGCGTGGAGAAAGGTCAAATCCGGCAGTAACTGTGGAGCGCCCTACCGCTAGACAACGCGGCATCATGGTTTGGGGCGCTATTGCGTATGATTCCACGTCACCTCTAGTGCGTATTCAAGGCACGTTAAATGCCCACCGCTACGTGCAGCATGTGCTGCGGCCGGTGGCACTCCCGTACCTTCAGGGGCTGCCCAATGCTCTGTTTCAGCAGGATAATGCCCGCCCACACACTGCTCGCATCTCCCAACAGGCTCAACGAGGTGTACAGATGCTTCCGTGGCCAGCGTACTCTCCGGATCTCTCACCAATCGAACACGTGTGGGATCTCATTGGACGCCGTTTTCAAACTCTGCCCCAGCCTCGTACGGACGACCAACTGTGGCAAATGTTTGACAGAGAATGGAGAACCATCCCTCAGGACACCATCCCCACTCTTATTGACTCTGTACCTCGACGTGTTTCTGCGTGCATCGCCGCTCGCGGAGGTCCTACATCCTACTGAGTCGATGCCGTGCGCATTGTGTAACCTGCATATCGGTTTGAAATAAACATCAATTATTCTTCCGTGCCGACTCTGTTTGTTCCCCAACTTTCATCCCTTTCGAACCACTCCTCCTTGGTGTTGCATTGTCACTGTCAGTCAGTGTAAATAGGATGTGCTTTACGTTATATACATACCAATTCAGCGTAAACTTGGTAGATTTTATTGTTTGGAGCACGGAGAGGTAGTCAGTAAATATATTAGCAGATTGTATGGATGAATTTTGTATGTACAGTAACGTTTGTCGTATTGCAAGGAGTTCGGCAGAAAAAAATGGAAAAGTGTGACGATAAATGAAACAATTCAGCATGCTGAGTTTGTTCGTAGTAAAAAGCAGCTCCAACGCCACAAGAATTTTTGGATCCATCGGTATAAACGTTGGTACATGCATTAGTTGGTGAGACACGAACTTTTTTAGAATATAGAGGGAAATATGAAAGCCGGTAAGGGAGCATAGCAAAGGATGATTCTTTAGAATAAAAAATAGTAGGAGTATATTGAATCACGTCATATGACACAGAATAGTATGGTAACACCTGACTACGAATAATATTAGGTTTAAATGGGGAGACAGACTATAATGCCCAAATTAAGGCAGGGGCTCGGCAATTTTGTGTGAGAGGGGATGGAAATAATTGAGCGAGTAGTTGTAGTTTTGGGAGAAGGTTATTGGAGATCACTAGAAGTCGTTTGAGAAGAGACTTAGATGCTAGAAATCTGGGTCGAAGGAGAAGAGGAGGTTCACCAGTTTCTACGAATAACGCATTAGTAGGAGTGGTATATAATGCACCAAAACAAACCCGTAGCGCTTGATTTTGTGTCGTATGAGGGATTGAAGGGAGGATGGTGAAGCAAGATCAATGATATGTGCACAGTAGTCGAAACGAGCACGGATGGTGGAGCAGTATACTAATTTCAATCAATCAGTCAATCAATCAATCAATCAATCAATACTGATCTGCATTTAGGGCAGTCGCCCAGGTGGCCGATTCCCTATCTGTTGCTTTCCTAGCCTTTTCCTAAATGATTTCAAAGAAAATGGAAATTTATTGAACATCTCCCTTGGTAAGTTCTTCCAATCCCTAACTCCCCTTCCTATAAATGAATATTTGCCCCAGTTTGTCCTCTTGAATTCCAACTTTATCTTCATATTGTGATCTTTAATACTTTTATAAACGCCATTCAAAGTTATTCGTCTACTAATGTCATTCCACGCCATCTCTCCCCTGACAGCTCGGAACATACCACTTAGTCGAGCAGCTCTTCTTCTTTCTCTCAATTCTTCCCAACCCAAACATTGCAACATTTTTGTAACGCTACTCTTTTGTCGGAAATCACCCAGAACAAATCGAGCTGCTTTTCTTTGGATTTTTTCCAGTTCTTGAATCAGGTAATCCTGGTGAGGGTCCCATACACTGGAACCATACTCTAGTTGGGGTCTTACCAGAGACTTATATGCCCTCTCCTTTACATCCTTACTACAACCCCTAAACACCCTCATAACCATGTGCAGAGATCGGTACCCTTTATTTACAATCCCATTTATGTGATTACCCCAATGAAGATCTTTCCTTATATTAACACCTAGATACTTACAGCGATCCCCAAAAGGAACTTTCACCCCATCAACGCAGTAATTAAAACTGAGAGGACTTTTCCTATTTGTGAAACTCACAACCTGACTTTTAACCCCGTTTATCAACATACCATTGCCTGCTGTCCATCTCACAACATTTTCGAGGTCACGTTGCAGTTGCTCACAATCTTGTAACTTATTTATCACTCCATAGAGAATAACATCATCCGCAAAAAGCCTTACCTCCGATTCCACTCCTTTACTCATATCATTTATATATATAAGAAAATATAAAGTTCCGATAATACTGCCTTGAGGAATTCCCCTCTTAATAATTACAGGGTCAGATAAAGCTTCACCTACCCTTATTCTCTGAGATCTATTTTCTAGTCACTCTTTTGTCTAGTCCAACTGCACTCATTTTTGCCAGTAGTCTCCCATGATCCACCCTATCAAATGCTTTAGACAGGTCAATCGCGATACAGTCCATTTGACCTCCAGAATCCAAGATATCTGCTATATCTTGCTGGAATCCTACAAGTTGAGTTTCAGTGGCATAACCTTTCCTAAAACCGAATTGCCTTCTATCGAACCAGTTATTAATTTCACAAACATGTCTAATATAATCAGAAAGAATGCCTTTCCAAAGCTTACATACAATGCATGTCAAACTTACTGGCCTGTAATTTTCAGCTTTATGTCTATCACCGTTTCCTTTATACACAGGGGCTACTATAGCAACTCTTCATTCATCTGGTATAGCTCCTCCGACCAAACAACAATCAAACAAGCACTTCAGATATGGTACTATATCCCAACCCATTGTCTTAGTATATCCCCAGAAATCTGATCAATTCCAGCCGCTTTTTTAGTTTTCAACTTTTGTATCTTATTGTAAATGTCATTGTTATCATATGTAAATTTTATTACTTCTTTAGCCTTAGTCTCCTCCTCTATCTCGACATTATCCTTGTAACCAACAATCTTTACATACTGTTGACTGAATACTTCTGCCTTTTGAAGATCCTCACATACACACTCCCCTTGTTCATTAATTGTTCCTGGAATGTTTCTTGGAACCTGTTTCTGCCTTAAAATACCTATACATACCCCTCCATTTTTCACTAAAATTTGTATGACTGCCAATTATGCTTGCCATCATGTTATCCTAGCTGCCTTCTTTGCTAGATTCAATTTTCTAGCAAGTTCCTTCAATTTCTCCTTACTTCCACAGCCATTTCTAAATCTATTTCTTTCCAGTCCGCACCTCCTTCTTAGTCTCTTTATTTCTCTATTATAATAAGGTGGGTCTTTACCATTCCTTACCACCCTTAAAGGTACAAACCTATTTTCGCATTCCTCAACAATTTCTTTAAACCCATCCCATAGTCTGTTTACATTTTTATTTACCGTTTTCCACCGATCATAATTACTTTTTAGAAACTGCCTCATACCTGCTTTATCAGCCATATGGTACTGCCTAACATTCCTACTTTTAAGACCTTCCTTTCTATCACATTTATTTTTAACTACCACAAAAACAGCTTCATGATCACTAATACCATCTATTACTTCAGTTTCCCTATAGAGCTCATCTGGTTTTATCAGCACGACATCCAGTATATTTTTCCCTCTGGTTGGTTCCATCACTTTCTGAATCAGCTGTCCTTCCCATATTAACTTGTTTGCCATTTGTTGGTCATGCTTCCTGTCGTTGGCATTTCCTTCCCAATTGACATCTGGCAAATTCAGATCTCCCGCTACAATCACATTTCTTTCCATGTCGTTTCCCACATAGCTGACTATCCTATCAAATAATTCCGAATCCGCGTCAGCGCTACCCTTTCCCGGTCTGTACACTCCAAAGACATCAAGTTACCTATTATCTTTAGAGAAGAGCCTTACACCCAGAATTTCTTGTCTTTCATCCTTAACATTTTCGTAGCTTACAAATTCTTCTTTCACCAGAATGAATACTCCCCCTCCTACCATTCCTATCCTATCTCTACGATACACACTCCAGTGCCGTGAGAAAATTTCTGCATCCATTATATCATTTCTCAGCCATGATTCAACTCCTATTACAATATCTGGTAAATATATATCTATTAAATTACTTAATTCTATTCCTTTCCTTACAATACTTCTACAGTTCAACACTAACAATTTCATGTCATCCCTACTTGATTTCCAGTTCCCTGTTCCCTTATCACCGCTCCCTAGGCCATCCCGTTTCCCTGAATGTACCTCCCTATTACCCTTCCAAACAAATTTCCTAACTTATACGTACCACTGCGGTTTAAATGAAGGCCATCCGAGCGCAGATCCCTATCTCCTACCCACCCATTAGGATCTAGAAATTTCACTCCCAGTTTCCCACATACCCACTCCATAGTCTCATTTAAATCCCCAATCACCCTCCAGTCAGTATCCCTTCTACACAGTATTCCACTAATAACAATCTCCGCTTTCTTAACCCCTCAGCGCCGACCTCTATACGTGGTATAGACCCTCTTTTCTTCCGTAGCCGCCGACCTCTATACGTGGTATAGACCCATACATGGTTTCACATTTACGGCTATAGCGCGAAGAGTTTTGGAGTTACTGATATGCAAATTGTTTTGTTTCCAAGAAGACATTTTCGGGTTTATCAGCGTTGTAAATAAGAATTGAAAAATCGTTATAATGTAGTTGTTTTTGTAAGGATAATTATTTGTCAAATAAGACTGAGCACTAACCTCTTGCTTTTTTAAAAGTCAGTTTGCTTCATTCTTTCCCACAGAATGAAATAAAGAAAAGATGATCTGAGAAGTTTGTCTTTTCGTGTGATGTTCTTTGCTCTATTTGTACATTGGGAGTGCGGTTTATTTATTATATTTGTCTTTATTTCTCAGCTTGTAATATTTTCGTAACTCTCCACGAGCGCTCTGTGTAGGCATCAGTTAGTGCTGCTTTCTGTCATACGATACGAGAACCAGTTGTTCATGGTATATATCTCGTTTGAAAGACGTTGTCTCGAACTTTTATCTGAAATATGTATCGAGTTGGTTTGTTTCGTCATAAATGTTATTCCCCTCATTCAGTTTCGTCCTGTTGCTTTCGGTCTCGCTGCAGCTTCACCAGTCCGTGTGACGCGCCGCGCTCAGCCGTGGTATGACTGACAGTAACGTGCTTGAAATATTGTATAATTCAGATGAAAGTTTAATCGGAAGAAGTAGTGACAGTATTACCAGCAGTAATAATGAAATAGATGATGTAGCAGTGGTAAATGATGAGAGTGACGATGAGGAGGAAACAGTACTTGGAAATTTCGTGTAAGAGATTATAGATAATTATACAGGTCAAAGAGAAGTTTTCAACTATGAATTCTGATTGCTAAATTCTCTAATAATACTCACACAGGCCACAGAGACAAATATTGAGCAATTACCTTATCGGGTTCAGCTGGTGAAAGGTTTGTTTACAAAATACGCTCCGGAGGGAGGGGAACGAAATATTCAAGGCCGGCGCGCATCAGATAATACAGTTCCAAGGTTGCAGGAAAGACATTTTATCAGGAAATTAGCACCCAAGAGTTGGAAATCCAAACCTCAGAGACATTGTATCCTGTGTTCAAAACACGGCGGAAAGAAGACGTCAGTGTACTGCTGCCAGGAGTGTGACTTGAGTCCCTGTCTCAAAGAGTGCTTCGAACTCTATCACACGGAACTAAATTACTAAGGAAATGTGAAAGAATTATGTAATTATCTGCATGTACATAGTTCTGTCATAAGGAATTCCAAATTTCGTGAAAATCGGGCTACTCTTATACTTGTAGTAACGCTTTAAGTGAATCGATGTATTTCAGTCGCGCGTAGTTGAAATCTCATCCGGCCGCGGGGTAGGAAGCTATTTAAATGGCTGCGACGCTGAGGGGTTAAACTTCACCCGTGCTGCATTTACCAGATCCCACACATCTCCAACTATGTTGGCACTTATATCAGCTTGCCTTACGTTGTTGGTACCCACGTGAAACATTACCACCTTCTCCTTCCCCTCCTCCCTCTCTTCTACTTTCCTCAACATCTGCCTCAACCTAATTCCTGGATAACACTCTACCCTGGTACCCTTTCCTCCACACACTTCCCCACGTGTCTAACGATGGAATCCCCCATGACCAGAGCCTCAACACTACCCACCTCATTTGATCCCCTCCCCTCCTGGTCAGCCCTATCTTTCCTAATAGCTGCAGAAGCTACTTCCTCCCCCCTTTTCTCCTTCCCATGACCCTGTTCTACCTGCCTTTTCCTATCCTCTACTCTACATTTTCCTTTCCGACTTTTTCCCTTCCTCCTACTTTCACACATTTCAGCAACAGTTCCCCGTCCCTCATCTTCCCTCTGTTGTTCTACTTGGAGTGACTCGTACCGATTTCGCACAGACACCTGTCCTGAATTCTGATCCTGCTGATTTTGCTGTAACAGGATCAGCTCCCCAGGAACGACGTGTAATAGTTTTAATAGGTTAATATATGTGGCAGTACTGTTTCGTAGGCGTTGTATATGGTGGGAGAAGTGTAATTTACGATCAAGTATAATGCCAAGATATTTATGGTGCGAACGTATGGGAATTTCATATCTATCGAACAGTAAAGGCTCTGAATTATAAACACGCTTGGTAGTAAAAATTACCGCAGAGAATTTTCCAGGAGATAAGGATAACCCATGACTGTGTAACCAAGACTGGACTTTAAGCAGGAGCTGTGTTATGCATTTCCGGGCAACATCTATATCTTTATGGGAAAAATAGAGAACTATGTCGTCAGCATACATAAGAATTCTGGCAGATTGGAGGGCAAGTTGCTCAAGGTCGGATAAATATAAAGCAAAGAGTATTCCACTGAATATATCACCTTGAGGGATGCCGACAGTAGCCTGACGAGGGAATTGTGTAGTGAGGGGAGGTTTGAAGATGAGAGTGCGATATATTAACAGATGACGTAGAAGAGTTATGAAAGTAGTCGGGATTCCTTTTTGTAATAATACATCCCATAATATATTCAGGGGGACTGAATCAAAGGCACCTGGTATGTCTAGGAAGACAGCAATAGTGTGCTGTTTCCTCGATTTAGCTAATAATATGTCAATAATAAGCATATTGATCGCATCTTGAGCATTTCGACCTTTACAGTAAGCATACTCAATCAATCAATCAATACTGATCTGCATTTAGGGCAGTCGCCCAAGTGGCAGATTCCCTATCTGTTGCTTTCCTAGCCTTTTCCGAAATGATTTCAAAGAAATTGGAAAGTTATTGAACATCTCCCTTGGTAAGTTATTCCAATCCCTAACACCCCTTCCTATAAATGAATATTTGCCCCAGTTTGTCCTCTTGAATTCCAACTTTATCTTCATATTGTGATCTTTCCTACTTTTATAGACGCCATTCAAACCTATTCGTCTACTCTTGTCATTCCACGCCATCTCTCCGCTGACAGCTCGGAACATACCACTTAGTCGAGCAGCTCTTCTTCTTTCTCTCAATTCTTCCCAACCCAAACATTGCAACATTTTTGTAACGCTACTCTTTTGTCGGAAATCACCCAGAACAAATCGAGCTGCTTTTCTTTGGATTTTTTCCAGTTCTTGAATCAGGTAATCCTGGTGAGGGTCCCATACACTGGAACCATACTCTAGTTGGGGTCTTACCAGAGACTTATATGCACTCTCCTTTACATCCTTACTACAACCCCTAAACACCCTCATAACCATGTGCAGAGATCGGTACCCTTTATTTACAATCCCATCTATGTGATTACCCCAGTGAAGATCTTTCCTTATATTAACACCTAGATACTTACAATGATCCCCAAAAGGAACTTTCACCTCATCAACGCAGTAATTAAAACTGAGAGGACTTTTCCTATTTGTGAAACTCACAACCTGACTTTTAGCCCCGTTTATCAACATACCATTGCCTGCTGTCCATCTCACAATATTTTCAAGGTCACGTTGCAGTTGCTCGCAATCTTGTAACTTATTTATCACTCTATAGAGAATAACATCATCCCCAAAAAGCCTTACATCCGATTCCACTCCTTTACTCATATCATTTATATATATAAGAAAACATAAAGGTCCGATAACACTGCCCTGAGGAACTCCCCTCTCAACTAATACAGGGTCAGACAAAGCTTCACCTACTCTAACTCTCTGAGATCTATTTTCTAGAAATATAGCAACCCATTCAGTCACTCTTTTGTCTAGTCCAATTGCACTCATTTTTGCCAGTAGTCTCCCATGATCCACCCTATCAAATGCTTTAGACATGTCAATCGCGATACAGTCCATTTGACCTCCAGAATCCAAGATATCTGCTATATCTTGCTGGAATCCTACAAGTTGAGCTTCAGTGGAATAACCTTTCCTAAAACCGAATTGCCTTCTATCGAACCAGTTATTAATTTCACAAACATGTCTAATATAATCAGAAAGAATGCCTTCCCAAAGCTTACATACAATGCATGTCAAACTTACTGGCCTGTAATTTTCAGCTTTATGTCTATCACCCTTTCCTTTATACACAGGGGCTACTATAGCAACTCTCCATTCATCTGGTATAGCTCCTTCGGCCAAACAATAATCAAATAAGTACTTCAGATATGGTACTATATCCCAACCCATTGTCTTTAGTATATCCCCAGAAATCTGATCAATTCCAGCCGCTTTTCTAGTTTTCAACTTTTGTATCTTATTGTAAATGTCATTGTTATCACAGGTAAATTTTATTACTTCTTTGGCCTTAGTCTCTTCCTCTATCTCGACATTATTCTTGTAACCAACAATCTTTACATACTGCTGACTGAATACTTCTGCCTTTTGAAGATCCTCACATACACACTCCCCTTGTTCATTAATTATTCCTGGAATGTCCTTCTTGGGACCTGTTTCTGCCTTTAAATACCTATACATACCCTTCCATTTTTCACTAAAATTTGTATGACTGCCAATTATGCTTGCCATCATGTTATCCTTAGCTGCCTTCTTTGCTAGATTCAATTTTCTAGTAAGTGCCTTCAATTTCTCCTTACTTCCACAGCCATTTCTAAATCTATTTCTTTCCAGTCTGCACCTCCTTCTTAGTCTCTTTATTTCTCTATTATAATAAGGTGGGTCTTTACCATTCCTTACCACCCTTAACGGTACAAACCTATTTTCGCATTCCTCAACAATTTTTTTAAACCCATCCCAGAGTCTGTTTACATTTTTATTTACCGTTTTCCACCGATCATAATTACTTTTTAGAAACTGCCTCATACCTGCTTTATCAGCCATATGGTACTGCCTAACAGTCCTACTTTTAAGACCTTCCTTTCTATCACATTTATTTTTAACTACCACAAAAACAGCTTCATGATCACTAATACCATCTATTACTTCAGTTTCTCTATAGAGCTCATCTGGTTTTATCAGCACGACATCCAAAATATTTTTCCCTCTGGTTGGTTCCATCACTTTCTGAATCAGCTGTCCTTCCCATATTAACTTATTTGCCATTTGTTGGTCATGCTTCCTGTCGTTGGCATTTCCTTCCCAATTGACATCTGGCAAATTCAGATCTCCCGCTACAATCACATTTCTTTCCATGTCGTTTCCCACATAGCTGACTATCCTATCAAATAATTCCGAATCCGCATCAGTGCTACCCTTTCCCGATCTGTACACTCCAAATATATCAAGTTGCCTATTATCTTTAGAAATGAGCCTTACACCTAGAATTTCATGTGTCTCATCTTTAACTTTTTCGTAGCTTACAAATTCTTCTTTCACCAGAATGAAAACTCCCCCTCCCACCTTTCCTATCCTATCTCTTCGATACACACCCCAGTGCCGTGAGAAAATTTCTGCATCCATTATATCATTTCTCAGCCATGATTCAACTCCTATTACAATATCTGGTAAATATATATCTATTAAATTACTTAATTCTATTCCTTTCTGTACAATACTTCTACAGTTCAACACTAACAATTTTATGTCATCCCTACTTGATTTCCAGTTCCCTGTTCACTTATCACCGCTCCCTAAGCCATCCCGTTTCCCTGAATGTACCTCCCTATTACCCTTCCAAACAAATTTCCTAACTTATACGTACCACTGCTGTTTAAATGAAGGCCATCCGAGCGCAGATCCCTATCTCCTATCCACCCATTAGGATCTAGAAATTTCACTCCCAGTTTCCCACATACCCACTCCATAGTCTCATTTAAATCCCCAATCACCCTCCAGTCAGTATCCCTCCTACACAGTATTCCACTAATAACAATCTCCGCTTTCTTAAACTTCACCCGTGCTGCATTTACCAGATCCCACACATCTCCAACTATGTTGGTACTTATATCAGCTTGCCTTACGTTGTTGGTACCAACGTGAAACATTACCACCTTCTCCTTCCCCTCCTCCCTCTCTTCTACTTTCCTCAACATCTGCCTCAACCTAATTCCTGGATAACATTCTACCCTGGTTCCCTTTCCTCCACACACTTTCCCCACGTGTCTAACGATGGAATCCCCCATGACCAGAGCCTCAACCCTACCCACCTCATTTGATCCCCTCCCCTCCTGGTCAGCCCTATCTTTCCTGATAGCTGCAGAAGCTACTTCCTCCTCCCTTTTCTCCTTCCCATGACCCTGTTCCACCTGTCTTTTCCTGTCCTCTACTCTACCTTTCCCTTTCCCACCTTTTCCCTTCCTCCTACTTCCATGCATCTCAGCAACAGTTCCCTGTCCCTCATCTTCCCTCTGTTGTTCTACCTGGAGTGACTTGTACCGATTTCGCACAGACACCTGTCCTGAATTCTGATCCTGAATAGAGCCCTTGGCCTGCAATCTCCTTCCCCTTAGAACATTAGACCACCTGTCTTCTACAACTCCTCCCTTTCCTTCCCCTCCCTCTTGTACACCTACTGTAACCTGTACATTGTTTGAGGGAGTCCTATCTTCCTTTCTGTCTTCTGTGAGAATCCTAATTATCTCCCTCAAACTTTCCAACTCCTCCCTCATACCCCTCAATGCCTCACCACACCCACAATAAGTACACTCGCTCTCCTTAGCCATTCTTTACGGGGGAAAATTTTAAATTAAAAAATAAAATAACTTATTTGCAAAAAAAATAATGAACGGAGGGATATATTGTCTGGGATAGTACACAACAATAAGGTAATTAATATACGACTACACTACAATACTACTTAGTCGTGCTCTATTCTTTTTATCCTACAACCCCTAACAGGATAAAAGCTGCTGTTAATTACTGAATATAGAAAGTAATACACAAGAACTACACAATTCCAAACTGCAATTAAGCCTATCCTAATTTCAACAATATTTTAGTAAGAGTTTCTACGGATACCTCTACTACACCAGTACTACACAAATATTTGACAATAATAAAATAAGCACACTAAATTCTAAGAGGATATTACTCGTATACTACTGTACAGTACACTACAGTAATTTTTAAACTACTTTCAGACGTATCCTAATTACGATACCGGTACCGTACCGTATGTCACTACTAAGCACAACAGAAATGAAATTTGCAAGAACTACTGTACTCAAAGATTTTTTTTTTGCTAGGGAAGGGAATAATACTCTAAGTACCACAGAAACCTTTGGAGCATGATTTTGAGAAATAGTTTGCGTAGACAAGATGGCAATATTATTCCCCTTATATTGTGAGGGGTGGTCATTGGAAAACGAGGCTTTGGAACATCATCATCATCATCATCTAAAGGCTTCGCCTTGTCGCTGCAACCATTGATCTCTTCTCTCTGCGATCCTTTTCATCTCTCCATAACCTTGGCATCCCATCATCTCAACTACCCCTTCAATGATCTTCTTCGTGGTTTCCCTCTGCCTTTCTTTCCCATCACCTTGCCTTCGAACAAGTTCTTTATGAAGTTATTATGCCGGAGAATTTGACCGAAAACTGATGTTTTTCTCCTTTTTATCGTTGTTATTAAATGTCTCTGGGTGTTTATTTCTCTAAGCACTGCTTCATTAGTTTTCTTCTCAATCCAGCTAGTTCTAGTCATCTTCCTCCATAGCCACATTTCCACTGCCTCTAGTCGTTTCACGTCCTCCTTCAAGAGAGTCCATCCTTCACAGCCGTATAGCAGCACACTCCAAATGAACGGGGACTAGGAAAAAAGTGTTCCATTCCGGAGGAGGAGTCGTAGGGGTTAATACAAAATTAAAGTGCTGAACAAGCACTTGTAGGGCTTTGATCGGCAATTGTTGTAACATAGCATAAGAGATACAATCAGGACCTGGGGTGGACGATTTGCAGGAGTTAAGAATGGACGTGAGCTCTGGGAGAGTGATGGGACGAGAAAGGACTGAAGACCGACTAGTGGAAGCAGTCATAGCTGGGGTATAAGGTGGAAGTACATAATCTGGAGTGAGGGACGTTAGAAATTGATTCAGAATATTCGATGTGATTTGAGGGCGTGGGACATGAGTGGAAGCTCGAGTGAGAGCACGGATAGCATTCCATAACTGAGATGCAGAAATATGGGTATGGAAAGAGGACATAAAAGTTTTCCAGGCTTGTCGTCGTTTTTGATTGAATACACGTCTGATATGAGCAATATGATGTTTGAGGTGAAAGTAGTGTGAAGTGGTTAAAGTTTTACGATATATTTTGAAGATTCTCTTGCGTTTAAGGATGAATTGGTGACATTCAGTGTCCCACCACTTTAATTTAGAGGTACCAGTTGTTATGGAGTTTGATGGTGCTTGAAAAGGATGGTAGAGGTCCAGATACTGTGTTATTATTTTGAGAATTGATTGATAGGATAATTCTGTTACAGGGAATGTCTCTAATTGGGTTACCATGAAGGACTTAAAGCCGAAGCATTGAAATGTTTCATGGAACGAATTTGAGCGGTATAATGGTTGTTAAGAGGGTTTTTATTAATATACCCATGTCCATAAGTAATGAGGGTAGGAAAGTGATCACTTGTATGAGTGTCACTTAGTACTCGCCACGTGGTTATAGAGGCGATAGTGTTGCGGCAAAGTGATAAATCTACTGCGCCAGGCAACGAACCAGGAGGAGTGAGCCTGGTAGGGGAACCATAATTAAGAATCAAGAGATTATGTTGAGTTACAGCATGTAAGAACTGTGTGCCTTTAGAGGTGTCGAGCGGGGCTCCCCACTGAGTATGATGTATATTGACATCTCCCAAAAAAAGCAGTTGGGTTTCAGATGGAAACTGATTAAAAAATTTGAACCACTGGGCGAAGGAGAAGTAATTATCAGGAGGATTATATAAGTTTATAACATATGTGCTATTATATATAAGGCCGAGGGAATAGGTATTTGGTATTATGTATTGTAGATGTAATGGAGTGTACGATAACGAATTATTTGTCATAAGTGCGACAACATCAAATCCTGGTCCGTCATGGCGTTCAATAGAATGACTTGGAAATTAAAAGTTGGTTTTATGAGAAAACCAAGTTTCTTGCAGAGCGACTATATGAGATGTTTCGTGCATTAGAATTTTGAATTCGTATTGTTTATTTTGTAGGCTCCTAGCATTTCATTGAAGGATGCGTACTACCATTATTAAAGATAAGGTGTAAACTTTCTCGAAGTTGACTAATAACTGGTAGGATATTGGGGTGATCTCCAATAAGTTGTGTAAGCTGCATGAGAAGGTTGAGAACACACTGTTGAACATGTTCTCGCTGCGGGAGTGTAGTAGCTGTTTGGGGATGCTGTGCGAGTTGCAGAGGGATTGACGGGCTCGATGTTGAGGGAGTTGTCTGACTGGGTTGAATGGGGTATTGATAACTCAGAGATTGAGAGGGGCGAGAGGATGTAGTGGATTGCACTAGCTGGAGATATCCAGCTCTATCATATCCGGGAGAAAGCTTAGGTGGCAAATCCTTGACTATCACTTGTGTGAATTTGCGTTTGAGAGGGATTTCTGGTATTCGAGAAGGATGTTGAGAAGGTAGGGGAGGAAATTGTTGAATGTTATTATACTCAGAATAAGTAGGTGGAAATAGTCGAGTAGAAGCTTCTGAGAAGGAGATGTTATCAGTGCACATTAGTTTTTTGATTTCCACTTGCTTCTGATGAACAGCACTATCAGATGAGCCCGTTTCGTGTTCCCGATTGCATGGTACACATAATTTGACATTAGCAAGGCAGTCTGAGGTAGCATGATTCAAACCACAGTTGCGACAGCGAAAGTTAGTGGACTGACAATTGCGTATGGTGTGACCATAACACTGGCATTTGGAACAAATAATGGGGTAGAATATAAAGGGATTGACTTTTAACATTACGTGATAGATTGAAACATATTTGGGCAAAGTTTTAGAGCAAGAAACAATATTTACGGAGCCGGTAGGTAGATATACTGGCTGACCATCTTGGAGGGTTTTACGACGTAGGCGATGAACAGAATGAACTTTGACGTCACTCTTAAGTAAGGTAAGAATATCTGATTCAGTTTGATCTTTCTCAACACAGCGTATAATGCCTACTCGGAAGATATTAGAGTGAGGAATAAAGGAATGCAACTTGTGTGTATCAAGGAACTTATTTTGCAAAAAGTCATTAGCATGATTAGGAGAATGAAAGTTTACCTGAATCCTGTTACGGCCTTTATACTGGATGGATTTAACAGGAAAGTTTATTTCATGGAGTAAACGCCCAATAGCCATAGGGTGCAGGTTGCCAATGTTATTACCTTGTTTGGATGAAACAAAAACAGGATATGGTCCTGGGTGGTTTAATGGGTATACATTACATGCAATAGTATTAGGAGGTTGAGCAGGAAGGGGAGGGTTATTATTGCATTGGGTCGAAGTTTGTAACGAAGGGGTAGTAGGAGAACTATCAGTCACGTTTGTATCCATTTTCACCTCTTCTTCCTGTTCAACATTACTATTTGACGCGGGATGAAAGTCCCTAGAATCTCCACTATCAGAACTCATGTCACCACTTCACAATCACACGCAAGCTAGCACTCGAATGCAGGAGTACGTTCTAGAAACTTCAGACACCGAACACGAAACCTCGAGCACTACGAACCGTACAGTACGATGTCGTGGACGAGACTTTACACACAATAGTAGGAGATATAGGAGAATCACAGGGACACAAGGTATACTAATCTTCACGCTAGAGTGGCCGATCTCAGCGACTTCTACAAAACATACAACACCGGGCCAACATATAAGGGATAAGTAGGAGAGGGCAGTGGAACTACGGAGGGGTGAATATATGTAAGAGTGTGGGACTTTGGACAGAGGGAAATTAATATCTGATCAACGTATTTGGGGGATTTAGAGTGCGGAACGTGTTATTGAGATCGTAAATAAAAATTAAGAGGGGTGACAGTGTGATGATATGTCGTCAATGAAAATGTACACGCGATCGGTGGAGGGGGACAGATGACAATGTACAGAAGACATGTGGCTTGGTTTAAAAGTAGTGATGGGCGATATTTCACGAACTGTGATTTTTTCACTGATATCAAGAAATCACGAGTAACGACTGTTACTTTCTACGCTATCACTGTGATCAGTCGTGATTTCACTTCAAGTGATCATCGTGTGCCCTCTTAACTCCATATACAGAACTAGAATGTTGCTACCTAAACTGTGACTGTGATAGATGTTGTGATCAGTCGTGATATCACGACTTGTGCTGTCGCAATGGTATCCACGCGAAGCGATGCTTTCAAGGAAGGAGCATCGCCATGATCACCAATCGTATGGACATACTGTATGCAGATTTTTTTTTTTAAGGACGTCAACATATCGTCAGTATATATGGTATTTATAGAAATTGAGCATATTTCTCCCGAATATAACTAACAACTGAAACACTTGTAATCCTCGGCATCGCTTGCAATATCAGATTTAGGAAATTGTCAGTTGACTCGCAGTGTGGTATTATTTTCAAGCGCGCGTTCAAAAACATCGTGTTACACGGGACTCGCCTAGAATTGCAACAAGCATGTAATTCTCCTGTATTTTGGAAAGCCCGAGGGTGTTTCCCTTTCTTACCTCTCATATTGTCACCTGAGCTCAGTATCAGGAGGCAAGTTGACCGAAATGGCGTTTCCTAGAAAGAGGAGGAATTGTGACCTGTGGCAGTTCTTTAAAGAAGTGCATGAAAATTTCGCATTATGTAATATGTGCAAACAGAAATTGTCTTATAAAAGAAGTACTTCAAATCTGAATAAATAGTTGAAATGCAAGCACTCTTCAGTTGCTTTGCCAGAAAGCAGTAGTCAATAATCGGCATGTATCTGATGAGATAGACCTGGGAATTCAGACTCTTAAAAAGAAAAATTTTTAGACACCTAAAATAGGCTTATAAAACAAGTAAATAGGTTTTTGAAAGAGAATATAGTCACTTCAAATATGCTTTAAAAATAGGTAGAAAATAAGCGTTAAAAATGACAATATAGACCTACACAGTAACATGATCTTTTTTAAAAAATGATGTTGCATAAGCTACCCATTCTTAACAGGAATAACTGCAAAATTAAGGCATAATTAAACAGACGTTTATCACAAACAGCTATGGATTAGGTATACAAAATCTTGATCAGTACTGTACTAAAAGTACTGAACGCAATTACAACACTGTAGTCATCCAATAATGGTGTAAATGTGGAGTATGTGTATTTATTTGTGAGGAACATTCCTACTGTACCTCTCATTCGTAGTTTGTTTTACAGTACATAACAGTAATCTTCTCCAAATTTTCCAGTCAGGCTGTGTCTTTTGCCTGTTAAAATATTTTTAAAAGCAGAAAAAGTGCACTCTATACTCACAGATGTTGGAGGAGCTCAGCAAAATTTACCTACGTCTTTCAGTTGAATTTCACTCGGTAGGTCTTCTTTTTCCCCATCCATTACCTGATGTACATTTTTCTGCACTGAATTACCTGGATTCATCTGCAATACACTAGTCCACCTGTCTTTCATTTTATCTCCTATTTTACCCCTAGTACTTTGTACATTATTCTCAGCTTCCTTAATTACAAAAATAGCTGTTTGAGACTGTTTATTATTATTATTTTTTTCTATTTTTGTAATGGTGACTGGAAGAAATTGAAAATTTGCCTGAATATATGCAATGTCTCTCTGAACACTGGAATAATCCTTTAGCAGATCTTTGCTCATACGACACACATGCAGAGTTGTCTGTCAAAGGCATATTGTCCATCACAGATGTTCCATATAATACAGGATAGCTTCCATTGGGGAACCCCAACGGCTGTGGTGGAAAGGGAATAGAGAAGAATTTCTCTCGGAAATTTCATTCATTTACAGAACACTTTCTTCATTGTTGAAATCAGATTTTTTTTACTGCAAGGAACTTGGCCCTAACTATTTCTATTAGTCTATGCAAGGCATGGGTGATGCAAGTAACATGAATATTAAAGAAGGGTAGAAAGTTTTGAGGAGAGGTGGAGTAGCAATCATGTAGGAAACGCATCATAGACAAGGAGAAGGACTTTATGATCATCAACACTTCCAGGATACAATGATTGGAGCCCCTTGTTGATGATGTACACAATGCTTTGCTCTACTTTCTGAAGCTGCTTAGAGCAAAGAAGGGCAGCAGTAGATGCCAATTGGATTCCAGTTTTCCTACTAAAAGATTAGCAGTGTACCTGCCCACAGAGTTCGTGGTTTTGTCCACACACAGCCATATGCAAGACTCGCAAATATCCTCCGTGACTGACAAAATTACCTCTTTGTAACAAATATCTAACAAGTAAGTAGTTTTTCTTTAATGTAGATGTTGAAGGTATATACTGTTGGTGTATTTCTTTAAACAAAACTCTGAAAACGGACTATGCACATGCAACTAGTGCTCTAAACATATAAGCATAAAAAGTACTATGAGTAGAATAATTGGATGGTTCTGCGGCCTCAACCTCCGCCCCCGGGCGCGGGAAATTTGAATTTTGGCGGAAAATTTGAATTTTGGCGGGAGATTTGAATTTTGGCGGGAGATTTGAATTTGTAAACAAAGCCACGTGCTTCTTGACAGCTGTCATCGACAACAACGCATCGCTAACCTCACTGCTGCCATCTTGAAGGGCATAAACCTCAGTGGTACCAACTTAACCTAACTAGCATGAGGTAAACAAAGCCACGTGTTTTTTGACAGCCACGTGCTTTTTGACAGACAACAACGCATCGCTAACCTCAGTACTGCCATCTTGACGGGCCTAAACCTCAGTAGTGCCAACTTAACCTAACTAGCGCGTGGTAAACAAAGCCACGTGCTTTTGACAGCCACGTGCTTTTTTGACAGCTGTCATCCGCCATCTTTAAACTACAGAGCACCGTGCTGCCCTCTATATCGCAGTAGCTGCAAAATTCGTCACCTGTCATCGGCAGTGCTGCCATCTTGACGGGTCTAAACCTTAGTGCTACCAACTTAACCTAACTAGCGCGAGGTAAACAAAGCCACGTGTTTTTTGACAGCTGTCATCCGCCATCTTTACTCCATAGAGCACAGTGCTGCCCTCTTTAGCTACTTACCTTTGAAATGTGGTGGCGGATAATTTGAAAAATGCTTTTTGACAGCAGCCATCTCGCATCGCAAACCTCAGTGCTGCCCTCTTTAGCTAGATACCTGTGGTGGCAGACAATTCCACGTGACAGAAGCCATCTTTAATCAAGAGAGCACCGTGCTGCCCTCTATGTGGTGGCGGCAAATTGAAAAATTGAAAAAATTCCACGTGCTCTTGTTTGGAAACAAACTCACGTGCTTTTTTGACAGCTGTCATCTGCCATCTTTAATCTATAGAGCACAGTGCTGCCCTCCTTAGTTTGAAATTATTATTATTATTATTATTATTATTATTATTATTATTATTATTATATGCATGAATGTTAGGATTCAGCTAAGAGCCCCGTGGTTGCAAACCCACGCTCCCTCGTAGGAGCTCCTGACGTCCCTTTCCGTTGCCTCTTATGACAGGCAGGGGACACCGTGTGTGTTATTCTATTGCCCCCCACCCACAGGGGGAAATCAATTTGGGTTGTGACTACGAGGCCCTTAGCTGAGGTCTTTACATTGCTTTCATTTACTTGTGTCAGACTCTGACCTATTGTAGCCCATCCGACCTCCTCTGGTCAACACTTGTTCTTTTCCCACCGCGACGGCATTAGCGCATTCGAGGCCTAGGGAGTTTTTCTTTTCCACGCACATTGTGGCCTTCATCCTTCTTTGGCCGATACCTTCATTTTTCAAAATGTTGTACCCTTCCATTTGTTTTCTTCTGATTAGTGTTAATAGATGATGGTTGCCCAGTTGTACTTCCTCTTAAAACAATAATTACCACCACCACCACCACCACCACCACTTTGTACTAGTTATGAGCGATACCGTGATTTGTGAGTCACAGCGTGATTTGATATCGTGATTTTCTGATATCAGTGATTTTTGTCGTGACGTGATCACAATCACTGCATCGTCCGTGCTGCTTGTTATTTGTAGCTTGTGATCAAGAGAATGCCTTGTTATTGTGACCAGGCCATCTGTGTGTAAACATTTATAAGAAAATCAGCCACCTAATATTTTGTATTAATTAATAAACAGCCTACATTTTGGTTGCATTATAGACACGACAGTTGCCAATTTACTTCTATGCGTACGAACATATTTTATTATTTACATTTGCTTCTTGTGGACATGCTGAAGTTCAAATAATATGTCAAGAAAAAAATAGGATCAATATTGGCAACAGTCGTGTTTTATTCCGTAACCGATTATTTGGTATGTGCTAGGAAAGGAAATTCTACACATTTATCTGGCACAAGTGAAAAATATAATGATGAATAACTATTTTCAGCCATCTAAATGCAAGGTTAAGGATACCACTGACCTTTCCCTAGATACCAGCACCGGCAGTTAATTTAGAAAGATGTAAGGTCTGGAAAGGCATTGACCCAGCTACGTGAGGGCAATTAGGAAGCTACAGTGAACAGCGGTGGCAGAGGCAAGGCAATATAGCTGCGGGATGTGGTGTGCTGACCACACGGCTATCTAATATCTGCAAGTCTAGAGCTGAGCAGCAGCTGTTATTGAAAGCCAAGGCCTTTTGAGGCCTGGAGTGTCCTTGTTCTTAATTAACTTTAGAGTAATAATGGGCAAATGAAATAATTCGAAATTACAAATTTTATTCATTAGCTATTCCTTATCTTATTCTCTAATTCTCATCACATTATTGTATTTTAGATTTCACAAGAGAAAATATGCCACCTTCAGCAGCATGCTGATAGTGCCAGTCACAAAGCAAAATCAGCCATGAATAGTAATATTGGACGGACTCTGCTCACACAAAGTATACCTTCCACAACCCATAGTAGTAGTATAATTGGATGGTTCTGTGGCCTCCTCCTCCGCCCGCGGCGCGGGAAATTTGAATTTTGGCGGGAAATTTGAATTTTGGCGGGAGATTTGAATTTGTAAACAAAGCCACGTGCTTTTTGACAGCTGTCATCGACAACAACGCATCGCTAACCTCACTGCTGCCATCTTGACGGGCATAAACCTCAGTGGTACCAACTTAACCTAACTAGCATGAGGTAAACAAAGCCACGTGTTTTTGACAGCCACGTGCTTTTTGACAGACAACAACGCATCGCTAACCTCAGTACTGCCATCTTGACGGGCCTAAACCTCAGTAGTGTCAACTTAACCTAACTAGCGCGAGGTAAACAAAGCCACGTGTTTTTTGACAGCTGTCATCCGCCATCTTTAATCCATAGAGCACAGTGCTGCCCTCTTTAGCTACTTACCTTTGAAATGTGGTGGCGGATAATTTGAAAAATGCTTTTTGACAGCAGCCATCTTGCATCGCAAACCTCAGTGCTGCCCTCTTTAGCTAGATACCTGTGGTGGCAGACAATTCCACGTGACAGCAGCCATCTTTAATCAAGAGAGCACCGTGCTGCCCTCTATGTGGTGGCGGCAAATTGAAAAATTGAAAAAATTCCACGTGCTCTTGTTTGGAAACAAACTCACGTGCTTTTTTGACAGCTGTCATCTGCCATCTTTAATCTATAGAGCACAGTGCTGCCCTCTTTAGTTTGAAATGTGGTGGCGGCAAATTCCACGTGCTCTTGTTTGGAAACAAAGCCATGTGCAGCTGTCATCCGCCATCTTTAATCAACAGAGCACCGTGCTGCTATCATGCGGGCAATTTCATCACCTGTCATCCGCCATCTTTAATCCACAGAACACCGTGCTGCCCTCTTTATGGCTACTACCTTAAGCACGTAGTAGCGGGCAATTTGAAAAGTTCTGCTAGCTATCATCCACCATCTTTAATCAAGAGAGCACCGTGCTGCCATCTTTAGCTAGATACCTTTGAAATGTGGTGGCGGCAAATTGAAAAATTCCACGTGCTCTTGTTTGGAAACAAACTCACGTGCTTTTTTGACAGCTACCATCCGCCATCTTTAATCAACAGAGCATAGTGCTGCCCTCTTTAGTTTGAAATGTGGTGGCGGCAAATTCTACGTGCTCTTGTTTGGTAAACATACCCACGTGCTTTTTTTGACAGCTGTCATCCGCCATCTTTAATCCAGAGAGCACCGTGCTGCCCTCTTTATCGTAGTAGATGTAAATTCGTCACCTGTCATCCGCAGTGCTGCTATCTTTAGCCAGATACCTTTGAAATGTGGTGGTGGATAATTTAAAAAGAGAAATTCTACAGCAGCCCTCTCTCGACGCTAATTGCATAAGATGGCGGCTATACATGACTCCTTAAGGGTGCTCACGCAAGATGGCTGCTATACACAGGTTCTTATGAGACGCCCTTGGGATGCTTGCGCAAGATGGCAGTTATACATGGCTCCTTATGAGATGCCCTAGGGATGCTTGCTCAAGATAGCGACTGCTCTTATGGGACGGCTTAAGTGTCCTTGCACAAGATGGCTTGAGACGCCCTAAGGATGCTTGCGCAAGATGGCGGACACAAGATGGCGGCTATACACGTCTCCTTATGAGACGCCTTAAGGGTGCTTGCGCAAGATGGCTGCTGCTCTTAGCTTAGAGGCTAACGCGTCGTGCTAGTTCGATTCATTAAATTTGGGGCTTAAATGCAAAATGTTAAATATCTCGAAAGCGATGCATCGTAGAGCAAAACGGACAAAAATGTTTCTGCCCAGTACCTCGGTTCGCAGTACGAGGAACAAGAAAAACATAGTCTAATGATGAGATCAACGGTTCGGTTCCTACTTAGACCCTTTGGCATTCGTTCTGTTTTAGCTTGTATTGAAGCAAGTATTCGTAACATGATCAGGTTTAGCTATGGTAGAGAGTATAACGTGCCGTGCAGGTTCGATTCATTAAATTTGGGGCTTAAATGCAAAATGTTAAATATCTCGAAAACGGTGCATCGTAGAGCAAAACCTGATACCTAGGTTTGCAGTATCAGGAACAAGCAAAAAACATAGTCTAATGATGAGATCGACGGTTCGATCCCTACTTAGGCCCTTTGTCAATGGCAGCTATCTAATTCTACAAGATGGGGGCTATACATAGCTTCTTATGAGGCAGCTTAAGAGCGCTTGCACAAGATGGCTGCTGCTCTTATGAGATGCCCTAGGGGTGCTTGCGCAAGGTAGCAGCGACAAGACGGTGACTATACACAGCTCCTTATAATACGGTCTAGAGGTGCTCACACAAGATGGTGGCTGCTCTCATGAAGAAAGCTAGCTTTGCATCGTGCAGGTATCTTTACAGTACTAAACCTCATACCTTTGAAATGTAATTTGAAAAATTCTACGTGCTTTTTCTTAACAGCAGCTATCTTTAAACAATAGCGGCTATACATAAGCTGTTAAGGCCTCCTCTTATGTCAAGGCATAAACCTGCATCGGGATAGCTAGAGTAAGCACGTGCTGCAGTGATGACGTCATTATGCATGTTTAGACTTGCTAATCACTAAAGAAACATAACAAGACTAGAATCGAACACTGCACTCTATGCTGTTAACTTTATCATGTGATCGGAACATTGATTGAAGTGTTTAGAACACTAAATAAGTAGAACAGAACACTGTACTCGATACAACATGTCAGGGGATACCTTTGTTCTAAGAAGATTAGATTACCGCACATTCCTTGTAGGGCTAATAGGCTAAAGGGCTAATGGTCAAAAGGGCAAAAGGGCTAATGGGCTAAAGGGCTAATGGGCTAAAGGGCTAAAGTGCTAGGGTGCCTCTCCTCTCTTTATCCGGGCTTGAGACCGGCTCTACAACTAGAGGCGGAGTTAACACCCTAAGGAAGGAAGAATGTTGGGAAATAATCTATACGAATATAGCTACTCGATCGACTATATACTACAGATGGATGACTTAGGTGAGGGTAAGCGCTTACTTAATAATACCAACACGACGTAATTCATGCTCTATTTCAAAAATATCTTCTTTGTACTGTGTGTAACCAGCATCATGATAGGCTCTTAGCAGTTGTAAACGTTTTACCAGTACGTTGGGGTCTTTACAGTAGCTTATATGTACATAGGGTAACAGAGGCTTGTTGTGAACTTTGAGTCTATATGCAGACAGTTGATGTGCAGGGACTTGTTTTGATATAATACGTGCTTCAGCAGTAGCGTTTCTAGGTACAAACATAACTTGTTTCGATAGCGATGAAGCGTTGAAATTTCCTTCTTCTTTACCTTGCATCTCTTCTTGAGATGTTTGCACTTCGACAGAACGTGTAGTAGGCTTAGGAAATGAAGTAAAATCATCAAGCTGTAATGGCAATGAATTTTCTTCTTCTTCTACTTTCCTTTTACTACTGTTTTGATCAACATCATTATCCTTATTATCATAATCATGATCTTGCCTCTCTTTATCTTGAAGTTTGTGCTCAGTAACAGAACTTGCAGCAGGCCTAGACAACAAGGGAGAATTAAAAATCTCTCGCAGAGGTGTACTTTTTAAACATAAATCAGTGTTCGCTGGAATATGGTCGAGCTCTTTGTATTTTGTTCCCGATGAAGCTACATTACACGCGGCTTCATGACGTTGAGCGTTGTATGCGTTCTTGAACTCTCTTCTACAATGTTTGCATTGAAAAATCGTCCTACATGATATCTCATGACGTCTCCTGTGATAGCTTCGGGAAAATGCTTTTCCACACTCTTCGCAAATATACCTAGAAATAGGTTTTTCCATGACGGACTTTTATCTTCTGCTAACAGATTATTCTTTAAATCTACTCGACATTTGTTACTCTCAACTTCGATGATGCGAACAGCTTAGCGATTAACAGTAAACTAACACAAAAGCGTATAACCAAGGTAGCAACAGTAAGGTTTAAGCCCATCAAGATGGCAAGAGTGAGGTTAGAGACGTTCTGCTGTTGGATTTTAAATTCCGCGCTATAACATGCATAAGGTGGCAGCCTTGAGGTTTACTGCCGTAAAGATGGCAGCAGTGAGGTTAGCAACGCTCTATTGTCCTTCATAGTGAGGTTAGGGTTCGTCAAGAAGACAGCTGTCAAAAAAGCACGTGGCTATGTTTACCAAACAAGAGCACGTGGTCGTGACGTCACGCTCACGTAGTATGCTGCTTCAGCATGCAAAGTTCAATGTCTACACCTACGTAGTTAACACTCTGCTATGTTCACTTACACATAACTATTTTTTATGCTTTAAGTTCGTGCATATAGGTTATGTTAAGATAGCAGCACAAGTGCAAGCGATGGTCGCACGCTCGCGTAGAGGTTGTTTAGTACGATAGTTGATGTATGCATTATCAAAAGGTGACATGTACACGTTTGTAAACCTTGCTATTCTTACTGCTACTATGTTCGCAAGATTTTCAAACATAGCTATTCTTTGTGCTTTAAGTTCGTTCGCTTAGGTCATGCTAAAGTAGCAGCGCAAACACATGTGAACGTTGTACATTCTAGCGAGATTTGTTAATATAGTTGATGCATGCAATATCGAAAGGTGTTGTGTACACACTTTGAAACTTAACTATTCTTCGTGCTTTAAATCCGTGCACATAGGTTATGCTAAGATAGCAGCAAACCCTAGCGGGAGAAGTTTTGTACTCTAGTTGATGCATGTACAATCGATAGGCAATGCGTACACGCTTTTAAAACATTGCTATTCTTACTGCTGCTGCTATGTTCACAAGATTTTTATACTTCAGTATTCTTTATGCTTTAAGTTCATGCGTATAAGTTATACTAAGTTAGCAGCATACTTATAAGGTTGTTGCACGCTCTAGTGGAAAAAGTTTAGTAAGAAAGACGATGCATGCAAAATCGATAGGTGATGCGTACACGCTTTGAACTTGGGTATTCTTTGTGCTTTAACTTCGTGAACATAGGTTATGTTAAGTTTGCAGCACACACAAGCGATGATCGCACGCTGTTGTTGCAGAAGTTTAGTACAAGAGTTAATGCGTGCAAAATTGACAGGTGTTGTGTACACGCTATTCTTTGTGCTTTAAGTTCACGCACATAGGTAGCAGCACACAATTGCGAACGTTGTACACTCTAGCGGTAGAAGTTTAGTACGATAGTCGATGCATGCAAAATCGATAGGTGATGTGCACACGCTTTGGAGTATAGCTATTCTTTGTGCTTTAACTTTATACACATACGTTAGCAATACACATATGCGATCGTTGTACACTCTGGCGGTAAAAAAATAGTCGATGCATGCAAAATCAATACGTGATGTGTACACGCTGTTAAACATCGTTATTTTTTGTGCTTTAAGTTCGTGCGTATAGGCTATGCTAAGATAGGAGTACAATCTAGCGGAAGAAGTTCAGGGTGATATGTACACGCTTTGAAACATGGTTATTCTTTGTACTTTAAGTTCATGCACATAGGTTATGCTAAGATAGCAGCACAATCTAGAGGAAGAAATTTAGTACGAAAGTCGATGCTTGCAAAATCGTTAAGTAATATGTACACGCTTTGAAACATGGCTATTCTTTGTACTTTAAGTTCATGGGTATAGGTTATGCTAAGATAGCAGCACAGTCTAGCGTAAGAAGTTTAGTACGAGAGTCGATGAATGCAAAATCGATAGGTGATGTGTACACGCTTAGAAACATGGCTATTCTTTGTACTTTAAGTTCATGTGTATAAGTTATGCTAAGATACCAGCACAATCTACCTGAAGAAGTACAGTACAAGATTCGATACATGCAAAATCGATAGTTGATGCGTACACGCTTTGAAACATGACTATTCATTGTACTTTAAGGTCATGCGTATAGGTTATGCTAAGATAGCAGCACGATCTAGCTTAAGAAGTTTAGTACGAGAGTCGATGCATGAAAAATCGATAGGTGATGTCTACACGCTTTAAAACATGGCAATTCATACTGCTGCTCTGTTCCTAAGATTTTTAAACATAGCTAATCCTAATACTGCTCTTAACGACGTAGAGCTAAGGATGATTACGTGACCGTGACGTCACGACCACGTGCTCTTGTTTGGTAAACATAGCCACGTGCTTTTTTGACAGCTGTCTTCTTGACGAACCCTAACCTCACTTTGAAGGACAATAGAGCGTCGCTAACCTCACTGCTGCCATCTTTACGGCAGTAAACCTCAAGGCTGCCACCTTATGCATGTTATAGCGCGGAATTTAAAATCCAACAGCAGAACGTCGCTAACCTCACTCTTGCCATCTTGATGGGCTTAAACCTTACTGTTGCTACCTTGGTTATACGCTTTTGTGTTAGTTTACTGTTAATCGCTAAGCTGTTCGCATCATCGAAGTTGAGAGTAACAAATGTCGAGTAGATTTAAAGAATAATCTGTTAGCAGAAGATAAAAGTCCGTCATGGAAAAACCTATTTCTAGGTATATTTGCGAAGAGTGTGGAAAAGCATTTTCCCGAAGCTATCACAGGGGACGTCATGAGATATCATGTAGGACGATTTTTCAATGCAAACATTGTAGAAGAGAGTTCAAGAACGCATACAACGCTCAACGTCATGAAGCCGCGTGTAATGTAGCTTCATCGGGAACAAAATACAAAGAGCTCGACCATATTCCAGCGAACACTGATTTATGTTTAAAAAGTACACCTCTGCGAGAGATTTTTAATTCTCCCTTGTTGTCTAGGCCTGCTGCAAGTTCTGTTACTGAGCACAAACTTCAAGATAAAGAGAGGCAAGATCATGATTATGATAATAAGGATAATGATGTTGATCAAAACAGTAGTCAAGGGAAAGTAGAAGAAGAAGAAAATTCATTGCCATTACAGCTTGATGATTTTACTTCATTTCCTAAGCCTACTACACGTTCTGTCGAAGTGCAAACATCTCAAGAAGAGATGCAAGGTAAAGAAGAAGGAAATTTCAACGCTTCATCGCTATCGAAACAAGTTATGTTTGTACCTAGAAACGCTACTGCTGAAGCACGTATTATATCAAAACAAGTCCCTGCACATCAACTGTCTGCATATAGACTCAAAGTTCACAACAAGCCTCTGTTACCCTATGTACATATAAGCTACTGTAAAGACCCCAACGTACTGGTAAAACGTTTACAACTGCTAAGAGCCTATCATGATGCTGGTTACACACAGTACAAAGAAGATATTTTTGAAATAGAGCATGAATTACGTCGTGTTGGTATTATTAAGTAAGCGCTTACCCTCACCTAAGTCATCCATCTGTAGTATATAGTCGATCGAGTAGCTATATTCGTATAGATTATTTCCCAACATTCTTCCTTCCTTAGGGTGATAACTCCGCCTCTAGTTGTAGAGCCGGTCTCAAGCCCGGATAAAGAGAGGAGAGGCACCCTAGCCCTTTAGCCCTTTAGCCCATTAGCCCTTTAGCCCTTTAGCCCATTAGCCCTTTTGCCCTTTTGACCATTAGCCCTTTAGCCTATTAGCCCTACAAGGAATGTGCGGTAATCTAATCTTCTTAGAACAAAGGTATCCCCTGACATGTTGTATCGAGTACAGTGTTCTGTTCTACTTATTTAGTGTTCTAAACACTTCAATCAATGTTCCGATCACATGATAAAGTTAACAGCATAGAGTGCAGTGTTCGATTCTAGTCTTGTTATGTTTCTTTAGTGATTAGCAAGTCTAAACATGCATAATGACGTCATCACTCCAGCACGTGCTTACTCTAGCTATCCCGATGCAGGTTTATGTCTTGACATAAGAGGAGGCCTTAACAGCTTATGTATGGCCGCTATTGTTTAAAGATAGCTGCTGTTAAGAAAAAGCACGTAGAATGTTTCAAATTACATTTCAAAGGTATGAGGTTTAGTGCTGTAAAGATACCTGCACGATGCAAAGCTAGCTTTCTTCATCAGAGCAGCCACCATCTTGTGTGAGCACCTCTAGACCGTATTATAAGGAGCTGTGTATAGTCACCGTCTTGTCGCTGCTACCTTGCGCAAGCACCCCTAGGGCATCTCATAAGAGTAGCAGCCATCTTGTGCAAGCGCTCTTAAGCTGCCTCATAAGAAGCTATGTATAGCCCCATCTTGTACAATTAGATAGCTGCCAATGACAAAGGGCCTAAGTAGGGATCGAACCGTCGATCTCATCATTAGACTATGTTTTTTGCTTGTTCCTGATACTGCAAACCTAGGTATCAGGTTTTGCTCTACGATGCACCGTTTTCGAGATATTTAACATTTTGCATTTAAGCCCCAAATTTAATGAATCGAACCTGCACGGCACGTTATACTCTCTACCATAGCTAAACCTGATCATGTTACGAATACTTGCTTCAATACAAGCTAAAACAGAACGAATGCCAAAGGGTCTAAGTAGGAACCGAACCGTTGATCTCATCATTAGACTATGTTTTTCTTGTTCCTTGTACTGCGAACCGAGGTACTGGGCAGAAACATTTTTGTCCGTTTTGCTCTACGATGCATCGCTTTCGAGATATTTAACATTTTGCATTTAAGCCCCAAATTTAATGAATCGAACTAGCACGACGCGTTAGCCTCTAAGCTAAGAGCAGCAGCCATCTTGCGCAAGCACCCTTAAGGCGTCTCATAAGGAGACGTGTATAGCCGCCATCTTGTGTCCGCCATCTTGCGCAAGCATCCTTAGGGCGTCTCAAGCCATCTTGTGCAAGGACACTTAAGCCGTCCCATAAGAGCAGTCGCTATCTTGAGCAAGCATCCCTAGGGCATCTCATAAGGAGCCATGTATAACTGCCATCTTGCGCAAGCATCCCAAGGGCGTCTCATAAGAACCTGTGTATAGCAGCCATCTTGCGTAAGCACCCTTAAGGAGTCATGTATAGCCGCCATCTTATGCAATTAGCGTCGAGAGGGGGCTGCTGTAGAATTTCTCTTTTTAAATTATCCACCACCACATTTCAAAGGTATCTGGCTAAAGATGGCAGCACTGCGGATGACAGGTGACGAATTTACATCTACTACGATAAAGAGGGCAGCACGGTGCTCCCTGGATTAAAGATGGCGGATGACAGCTGTCAAAAAAAGCACGTGGGTATGTTTACCAAACAAGAGCACGTAGAATTTGCCGCCACCACATTTCAAACTAAAGAGGGCAGCACTATGCTCTGTTGATTAAAGATGGCGGATGGTAGCTGTCAAAAAAGCACGTGAGTTTGTTTCCAAACAAGAGCACGTGGAATTTTTCAATTTGCCGCCACCACATTTCAAAGGTATCTAGCTAAAGATGGCAGCACGGTGCTCTCTTGATTAAAGATGGTGGATGATAGCTAGCAGAACTTTTCAAATTGCCCGCTACTACGTGCTTAAGGTAGTAGCCATAAAGAGGGCAGCACGGTGTTCTGTGGATTAAAGATGGCGGATGACAGGTGATGAAATTGCCCGCATGATAGCAGCACGGTGCTCTGTTGATTAAAGATGGCGGATGACAGCTGCACATGGCTTTGTTTCCAAACAAGAGCACGTGGAATTTGCCGCCACCACATTTCAAACTAAAGAGGGCAGCACTGTGCTCTATAGATTAAAGATGGCAGATGACAGCTGTCAAAAAAGCACGTGAGTTTGTTTCCAAACAAGAGCACGTGGAATTTTTTCAATTTTTCAATTTGCCGCCACCACATAGAGGGCAGCACGGTGCTCTCTTGATTAAAGATGGCTGCTGTCACGTGGAATTGTCTGCCACCACAGGTATCTAGCTAAAGAGGGCAGCACTGAGGTTTGCGATGCAAGATGGCTGCTGTCAAAAAGCATTTTTCAAATTATCCGCCACCACATTTCAAAGGTAAGTAGCTAAAGAGGGCAGCACTGTGCTCTATGGATTAAAGATGGCGGATGACAGCTGTCAAAAAACACGTGGCTTTGTTTACCTCGCGCTAGTTAGGTTAAGTTGGCACTACTGAGGTTTAGGCCCGTCAAGATGGCAGTACTGAGGTTAGCGATGCGTTGTTGTCTGTCAAAAAGCACGTGGCTGTCAAAAAACACGTGGCTTTGTTTACCTCATGCTAGTTAGGTTAAGATGGTACCACTGAGGTTTATGCCCGTCAAGATGGCAGCAGTGAGGTTAGCGATGCGTTGTTGTCGATGACAGCTGTCAAAAAGCACGTGGCTTTGTTTACAAATTCAAATCTCCCGCCAAAATTCAAATTTCCCGCCAAAATTCAAATTTCCCGCGCCGCGGGCGTAGGAGGAGGCCGCAGAACCATCCAATTATACTACTACTATGGGTTGTGGAAGGTATACTTTGTGTGAGCAGAGTCCGTCCAATATTACTATTCATGGCTGATTTTGCTTTGTGACTGGCACTATCAGCATGCTGCTGAAGGTGGCATATTTTCTCTTGTGAAATCTAAAATACAATAATGTGATGAAAATTAGAGAATAAGATAAGGAATAGCTAATGAATAAAATTTGTAATTTCGAATTATTTCATTTGCCCATTATTACTCTAAAGTTAATTAAGAACAAGGACACTCCAGGCCTCAAAAGGCCTTGGCTTTCAATAACAGCTGCTGCTCAGCTCTAGACTTGCAGATATTAGATAGCCGTGTGGTCAGCACACCACATCCCGCAGCTATATTGCCTTGCCTCTGCCACCGCTGTTCACTGTAGCTTCCTAATTGCCCTCACGTAGCTGGGTCAATGCCTTTCCAGACCTTACATCTTTCTAAATTAACTGCCGGTGCTGGTATCTAGGGAAAGGTCAGTGGTATCCTTAACCTTGCATTTAGATGGCTGAAAATAGTTATTCATCATTATATTTTTCACTTGTGCCAGATAAATGTGTAGAATTTCCTTTCCTAGCACATACCAAATAATCGGTTACGGAATAAAACACGACTGTTGCCAATATTGATCCTATTTTTTTCTTGACATATTATTTGAACTTCAGCATGTCCACAAGAAGCAAATGTAAATAATAAAATATGTTCGTATGCATAGAAGTAAATTGGCAACTGTCGTGTCTATAATGCAACCAAAATGTAGGCTGTTTATTAATTAATACAAAATATTAGGTGGCTGATTTTCTTATAAATGTTTACACACAGATGGCCTGGTCACAATAACAAGGCATTCTCTTGATCACAAGCTACAAATAACAAGCAGCACGGACGATGCAGTGATTGTGATCACGTCACGACAAAAATCACTGATATCAGAAAATCACGATATCAAATCACGCTGTGACTCACAAATCACGGTATCGCTCATAACTAGTACAAAGTGGTGGTGGTGGTGGTGGTGGTGGTAATTATTGTTTTAAGAGGAAGTACAACTGGGCAACCATCATCTATTAACACTAATCAGAAGAAAACAAATGGAAGGGTACAACATTTTGAAAAATGAAGGTATCGGCCAAAGAAGGATGAAGGCCACAATGTGCGTGGAAAAGAAAAACTCCCTAGGCCTCGAATGCGCTAATGCCGTCGCGGTGGGAAAAGAACAAGTGTTGACCAGAGGAGGTCGGATGGGCTACAATAGGTCAGAGTCTGACACAAGTAAATGAAAGCAATGTAAAGACCTCAGCTAAGGGCCTCGTAGTCACAACCCAAATTGATTTCCCCCTGTGGGTGGGGGGCAATAGAATAACACACACGGTGTCCCCTGCCTGTCATAAGAGGCAACGGAAAGGGACGTCAGGAGCTCCTACGAGGGAGCGTGGGTTTGCAACCAGGGGGCTCTTAGCTGAGTCCTAACATTCATGCATATAATAATAATAATAATAATAATAATAATAATAATAATAATAATAATAATAATAATAATAATAATAGTTAAGAAAATTAAAGCCGTTGGTAGACACGATTCCACAAGAAAGAGAAATTCAGTCACTATTAAGTTGAGTTAACCTAGGTTCGGATATTTTAGGGATTTCATTAGGATATTAAGTTAGGCTACGGTACGTTAAATTACAGTAGTTGGTTAGTGCGAGTGAAGCGAGTGTTGTGATCTTTAAGTATTTGTCCAGCCATATAATAGAGAGCATTTAAGATGAATGAAATATAGCTGTAAATAATAACTACAGTACCGTATAAGACTGCTATTATCAATTGTTGTTGTATTGATGGCAAGCTGGACACAAATTGTTGGTTTGAAGTGATAGGTCTATTGTTTGTTGTGATTGTAATTGGTAAATGAACAAGAATAGCATTTCAAACATCCGTGAAACGTTTCTACATTGCATGTAGGGTTAGAAAGATACTGTCTGTAGTTTACATGAAAAGGAATGGAGTGGAATGGCGTATGGCTTTTAGTGCCGGGAACGTCCGAGGACAAGTTCGACTCACCAGGTGCAGGTCTTTTGATTTGACACCCGTAGACGACCTGCGCGTCGTGATGAGAATGAAATGATGATGAACACGACATATACACCCAGCCCCTGTGTAAGCGAAATTAACCAATTAGGTTAACATTCCTGACCTTGCCGAACCAGGGACCCCTGTAACCAAAGACCAGCACGTTAACCATTTAGCCATGGAGCCGGACACATGAAAAGGAAATTTTCATAAAGATCAATACTACTATTGCACATTTCCTGTTACTTTCCTTGCTTGTTTTGAAATACAATTCTCTTTCTTTGGGAGGTTTCCTATTATATGTCAAAGACTTGGGTGGACTGGGATGTCGAAAATTGTTGGGATTGAATTCCATTTGAGTAGTTTCCATCCATGTGCCCCCTTCAGTTCAAATTGCGATTCTTCAAAATGCTGCTAGAAGAAAATACATAATAAAACCTACAAATATAAAACATCGTTCATATAAAACTATTATTATTCAGGAATAATACAAATGTATAACTTCACTAACCGCGCACAATATGGAATTATCTGTAGATCTGTAGAGGTCGGCCTTCCCATTATGCTCCTTACCTGCGTCGCTCGTTCTGTCCCTCTTGAGCTGACAGACGACACCATCACCACCGTCCTCAGTCGATCTGGAGTCTCTTCTGCTCTTCGGCTTCTCAACAGCTCCAACTACCAACCGTCCGCGATGTCCTGCTTTACTGCCGCACATCTTCTGGGGTCTCTACCCTTCTGCAACATGGCGCCCGTATCGCTGATTTCGACTACTACGTAGAACCCACTTCGGAGAGTCTTCGTGCACAGCTTCTGGATGGCGAATCGCCTTTGCCTATCACCACCGCTCGCCACACCGCGACTCCGCCACTTCCCTACCCTTCACCCCTTCCAATCGTGTCCTGCATACCTACTATTACTACTACTACTACTACTACTACTACTCTTACCCCTGCTATCATTACTTTCGCCCATACCTCTTCCCCGTCCCTAGTTACGACGACTATGTCTCATCCCTCCTCTCTCATGACATCATCTCTTCCTTTTCCTCCCTCCACTCACCTTACCACAACTTTGAATACTGCACTTCCACCATCCACCGAGGGACGTACATCGCCAGCTCCGGTTGAGAACTTGGACACACCACCATCTAACAGCAATTCTACCTACAGCTGCGTAGTCTGTGGTGTGGACCCCAGCATAACACCAGCTACCATCATACAGGACCTCCGCCGGACAGGGATTCCGTGCAACGCGTCTTCCGGATATTCAAAAAGGATGGTCCAACTTTTCTAATACGGCTTTATCTCCCTACGCTGGAAGACACAGAACGCCTCATTGCCAACGGCATCAACCTCCATGGCCGACAGCATAGAATCGAACCCGCCCGCTCACCTCCTCGCTCTTCTCCTCATCCCCCACCACATCGTAGTCGTCCCCGGCCTGCCACACCTGCCTCCCCACCTCGCTTTTCATTTCTCCCCTATTCACCCCCACCTATCCCTAGTTTCTTCACACCCCCACCATCCTTTGACATCCTTCACCTCATCCTTACCTCCCTGATTCACTTCGCCTCCTTTTACCATACCATAGCCCTTCACCTCTTTCCCTCTAAGTTAGACTAAAACCATTACGCTTATTGCCATTCCTATTTGTAGTTATGTCTTGTTATTCTTAATAAAGCATTCCATATTCATTAGCCTAGAGGTCGCATAGTAGTATAATAGGACAGCTCGGCCGCCGCCTCCGGGCTCCCAGGGGCCCCCTCTTCCTCCTCCGGCCACGGGAAATTTGAATTTTGGCGGGACATTTGAATTTTGGCGCGAGATTTGAATTTGTAAACAAAGCCACGTGCATTTTGACAGCTGTCGTCGACAACAACGCATCGCTAACCTCACTGCTGCCATCTTGACGGGCCTAAACCTCAGTAGTACCAACTTAACCTAACTAGCGCGAGATTTGAATCGGTAAACAAATCCAGTGCTTTTTGACAGCCACGTGCTTTTTGACAGACAACAACGCATCGCTAACCTCAGTACTGCCATCTTGACGGGCCTAAACCTCAGTAGTACCAACTTAACCTAACTAGCGCGAGATTTGAATAGGTAAACAAATCCACGTGTTTTTGACAGCCACGTGCTTTTTGACAGACAACAACGTATCGCTAACCTCAGTGCAGCCATCTTCACGGATCTAAACATCAGTGCTACCAACTTAACCTCACTAGCGCGAGATGTGAATCAGTAAACAAATCCACGTGCTTTTTGACAGCTGTCATGCGCCATCCTTAAACTACAGAGCACCGTGCTGCCCTCTTTATCGCAGTAGCTGCAAATTCGTCACCTGTCATCGGCAGTGCTGCCATCTTGAAGGGCCTAAACCTTAGTGCTACCAACTTAACCTCACTAGCGCGAGATAAACAAATCCACGTGCTTTTCTGACAGCTGTCATCCGCCATCTTCAATCTATAGAGCACAGTGCTGCCCTCTTTAGCTACTTACCTTTGAAATTTGGTGGCGGATAATTTGAAAAATGCTTTTTGACAGCAGCCATCTTTGAGCACCGAGCAGCCCTCTTTAGCTAGATACCTATGAAATGTGGAGGCAGGCAATTCCACGTGACAGCAGCCATCTTTGAGCACCGTGCTGCTTCTTTGTGGTGGCGGGAAATTCCACGTGCTCTTGTTTGGAAACAAACACACGTGCTTTTTTCTGACAGCTGTCATCCGCCATCTTGCATCACAAACCTCAGTGCTGCACTCTTTAGCTAGATATCTTTGAAATGTGGTGGCGGCAAATTCTACATTCTCTTGTTTGGAAAAAATTCTACGTGCTCTTCAGCTGTCATCCACCATCTTTAATCCAGAGAGCATCGTGCTGCCCTCTTTGTGGTGGCGGATAATTTGAAAAATTCTTTTTGACAAGCAGCCATCTTTAATCCCGAGAGAGCAGTGCTGCCCTCTTTAGCTACTTACCTTTGAGGCGGTTAATTTGAAAAATTCTATTTGACACGCTGCCATCTTTAATGAAAAGAGCATCGTGCTGCTATCTTGCGGGTAATTTTTATGTCACAGCTGTCATCCACCATCTTGCATTGCTAACCTTAGTGCTGCCCTCTTTAGCTACTTACCTTTGAAAAAATCTATTTGACAAGCTGTCACCCGCCATCTTGCATCGCAAACCTCAGTGCTGCACACTTTAGTTGAAATATGGTAGCGGATAATTTGAAAAAATTCTTTTTTGACAAGCAGCCATCTTTAAACTACGTACAGAACACCGTGCTGCTATCTTTATCGTAGTAGCGAGCAATTTAAAATCTAGATGCTTTTTTCTAACAGCTGTCATCCGCCATCTTTAATCTACAGAGCACCGTGCTGCCATCTTTGTGGTGGTGGTAAATTCCACGTGCTTTACAAACCCACGTGCTTTTCTTGACAGCTGTCATCCGCCACCTTTAATCAAGAGAGCGCAGTGCCGCACTCTATGTAGTAGCGGATAATTTGAAAAGATCTTTTTGACAAAGAGCCATCTTTATTCAACAGAGTTACCGCTATCTTACATCGCTTAACTCGGTGCTGCACTCTTTAGTTGAAATGAGGTGACGGCAAATTCGAACAAGTTTAATCATACATCAGAGGGGGGGAGCTAGAGTAAGCACGTGCTGCAGTGATGACGTCATCATGTATGTTTAGACTTGTCCGTTTTCTTAAGAGTAAGTCTGTGTAAAGGAATGCAATAAGTATGCATCATAAAAACAAGAGTTTGCATGTGCTGCAGCGATGACGTTATTGTAGGTGCGCATGTTAAAACCCGTTCGTTGAATAAAAGCTTTAGTCTTCGAGAAACAGTGATAGAGAGTAGAGAGCAAACATGACGAAAACATTAATAGTTGATGTGCAAGGCTTTAAAGTCTAGGTAGCAGATCAATCCAACGATATGAACCCTGCGCTGTAAATTCTCGCCACATCATTGTTTTGAGCGTACGATTAAAGCGTTCTACAACACTTGCCTTGAGATTGCTGAACGTAGAGTAGTGTTGAATGTCAAGTAACTTGAGGTAAGAAGAAAAATCCTTGTTGTAAAACTCTTTACCTTGATCAGTTTGAAGAAGCCTTGGGCAGCGTTTCGATTCTTCAACAATATGTTTAAATGCTTCTTTAACTTGAGCTGCTGTTTTAGAACGCACGGGTTGTGCAAAAGCAAACTTCGAGTACACATCGATAACAGTAAGTAGATACTTATACCCCTTATTACTAGAGGCATATGGAATCATTTCTACTAAGTCTGCTTGCCAGAGATCATCTTTTCCTCGTGTAATAACGCGTCTGCGACAGTAGGTGCGACGTGTTGGTTTATGTAACTCATGTGCGATGTTTACCTTTACAGGTGAGATCTTCTCTTGACGAGCCATTACAAAATAATACCGGCATAACGTAGTTCTCTTTCTATTTCTAGAATATCTGATCCGTGACCAGTGTGACCAGCCTCTTGCGATGCTCTTAAAAATTGTAATCGTTCAACGAGTAAGTTTGGGTCATTCCAGTATCTTACATCCACATACGGCAACAAAGGCTTGTAGATAACATCAAGACTACGTGCAGTCGGAAACAGCTTAGAAATAAACTCACGATACTTGTAACTCTTATTTGCATTTACAGCTTCTGTTGTCTTGTAATTACGTCGTGTTGCGTCAGTAGCAAGAAGTATTGCTTTATATTTTTTAAGATCATCTTGTAAAATTATATCCTTGTCAGGTATTCGTGAGAAAGGAAGTTCTATGAGTCCTTTCGTAGGTTTATAGGTAACACCTTTTACAATGAGTTTGTTGTTATTAATCTTAACATTTGAATTTCCTATCCGGAAACAGTCGTCTTCGTAGCGAATACCGTAGGTAGTGTCATTTTGTCCTGTAAAACGTTTTTCTATATAAGGTGCAAAGAGATATCCATAGGTATCTTGAATAAAAGTTCTAAACTGATTGCGATACTCTGGTGTAATCATGACCTCAGACAAAGTTCGTAGATTTTGCTTCGATGTAGTAGGTGTTTCAGCAATAACATCTGTAGTTAAAAACTCAACACGCTTAGATGGTGATGTATCATTAAGTTCTTCTTCTATTTCCTTATCTTCCTCTTCCTCTTCTTGATCTAAATCCTGCTTCTTCTCTTCCTTATCTTGTTCATGCTTTTCTTCTTCTTCTTCATGCTTTTCTTTATGAAATGATGATTGCATAGAAGCAAAACTTGAAGTAGACACCGGTAATGAAGTAGAATTAAAAATTTCTTTGAGTGGTGTACTTAGTTGTGTTTTTAAAAATAAATCCGTGTCTGCTTGAATACGTTTAAGCTCTTTAAATTTCCGTCGAATATTGTTTCGAGCTTGGATGATATGTTTTGTGATCTCCTTGCTAGATGTTAACATGATGATGGTTTTTAATCAAGTAGTTACTGTAATTCTGTGTTAATACATATAAAATGACCGAAACCCTTGCGATATCGTCCATGCTGTACATCACTTTCTTTATCAATAACTAAAAAGCTGGAACGGTGTAATGACCAACATTTAGCACACATACGTTTAAAGGCATCGAATGTCATATCAGTGTTAACATGATCGTTATACACATGTCGCACGTTGCGCTCATCTTGCCGAAAAAGCACAATAACATTTGCGTTGTCGCGTATCAACTGCTTAGGCACACGAGAATAGGTTTGGCACAAATAGATGCAATCAACATATTTATGCCGACCCATACTAAAGAATGCACGAATAAAGTTTTGCTGCTCTGTTGCGACATCATCAAAGATCATAAGAGAATTAGGAAGCACATGGTCTGGTAATGGTACTTGCTCATGCGAATTAAATTTAAAATATCTTATTCCATCTTTAACTAGATCGTGCATTACACTTTGTAGAATAGTATATAGCGGCTGATAGAGTGACTTTGCGAAAACGTGAATATTCTCGAAGCGTACACCATTTAGAGAAGTAATAAGTGTAAGTAAAAGGATTTGTTTTCCCGCATCCCGACGGGCCTGATATAATACATCGAACAGTAAAAGGAAACAACGTTCCATGACGTTTTCTTGTAGTTGTACTAGAACTAGGTAAGAGATGTGGTACAATGTCGGTAACAGGTAGTGTGTCTTGCTGCTTTATAATCTTCATGATAACTAAATCATAAAGTACGAAATACCAATATATATATTAAACGAAACAAGAGGCAACAGTTAGTTTATGATTTGCTCTTGACTAGTAAAGTCGTGTACAGCATGGTGAAACAACGATATCCAAACGACATGAAGAAGAAGAAGAAGAAGAAGAAAGTAAAAACTGTTTGATGGAAAGATGTTATATAGGCTGCGCAAAAAGCTATTCGAAGGGAATACAATCCTCGTGTAGCTATTACTAAGGCGTTACGCGCAGCAAGAGCGAGAATTTCTCCAAAGTGTAGAGCAATATTTAGTAAACGTGCACGAATTATTCCTGTACCAAAACGAGGAGGATTTCTTCCTGCGCTGTTTGCTGGCTTAGCAGCTTTAGGGTCATTGCTAGGTGGTGCTAGTGCTGTAGCGAGAACTGTCAAAGCTGTAGAAGAAGCGAAACAACAGTTGAAAGGGAGTGAACGTCATAACGAGACGATGGAGGCAATTGCGTTACGAGGCAAAGGTGTGAACATGAAGCTAGCGCCATACAAGAAAGGGCTTGGTATCTACATTTCTCCAAAAAACGTCTACTGAATGCACTGCCACATCGAGCTCTAACGCATGATGAAGTTTTTAAGTTTGCTAAACATCTAGGAATTCATTATTTTCGAGGAGTGTATATGCGCGATCAACTACCAGCGCGCCCACGTGAACGTGAATGTGCCGTAATTAACTAGGACGACAGTCGTGGACCTGGAACTCATTACGTTGCTTATGTAAAACGTAAATCTAAAGTATGGTATTTTGATACCTATGGAGACTTACCTCCTCCTTTTGAGCTCATACGTTATTTCGGAAGCAGTGCAGACATTGTTTACAATAAAAACCGTGTGCAAAACTTTAATACACGCATGTGCGGACGATTATGTCTTATGTTCTTATATCAAACCCACACAGTAGAGAAAGTGCATTAGTGTCTACGTGATGACGAACAGTGAAAGAACGTTTGCTGTACGTGGAGAAGGACCTGAAACAACCGTCTATTTTAATCCACCAATCGAACTTGGTTATTAGCCGCTTAGTCTTGGACTAGTATCTTTTGAAAGCTACAATAAAATCTATAATGTGCGTGATAGTGTAAACAAGTTCTATTATGATGAGAATGTGCTAACACTACCCTCAGGTAGTTATACAGTAGACGATATTCACGACTATATTGAAAGTACGTTAATTGATCAGTTTGGGGAAGATAGTTTTAGTAATCACAATTACAAGTTCTCGATCACTATAAGCAACATTACACATAAATGTGTTATTGAATCATCATTTAAGATTGACTTCAAATCACAACCTGATTCGATTGGACCACTGCTTGGATTTTCATCGAGGGAGCTCCTACCGAACGTTCGTTACGAGTCTGATCAACCTATAAAACTCTTCGATGATTATCATGTGAACATTACTTGTAATATTATTACAGACTTGAATAGTAATCTACAACCTTCGCACGTCCTGCACGACTTTATTATTACAGAGGAACGTGGATATACTATTTGTGAGAAACCAGCAGTAGTTCTTTATCATCCTGTGTCTGTAAAACACATTAGCAACATTGCTCTTAGACTTGTAAATAAACATAATCAGCTTATTCATTTAGATCAGCACGCGTACGTAGCTTACAAACTACATCTTAAACCAGTATGAAAACCATCTATAAAACACGGTGTACATTCCGAAGACATACTACATGTGTGAAGAGACTCATCGAGTTAACAGATACCCATAAGCAGATACTCCAAGATATACACTACTACAACAGAATGGAAGAAATGCTAGACATTACGAATACAGTAGAAAGTCGTGAACGTGTAGTACGAAGTGAGCTTCATTCCTATCAACCTTTTACGTTTGGATTAAATAACAATGATGAAATTCATTTTATTATTAATCAGCAAGATGTATACACTTTACCACACGAAAGCTACCTCTATATTGAAGGACGACTAGAAAAGTCGGATGGAAGTGGACCAAGCACTTCACAACTAAACAACCATGCTCTAGCTTTTCTCTTTTCTGAAGCGCGATATGAAGTAAATAATGTTGAAATAGATCGAACGAAGAATGTTGATATTACAAGTGCAATGAAACTCTACCCTTCTTTCTGTAATGAAGAAAGTAATCTTTTGCGGATGGCTGGATGGTGTCCAAAAGCTACTGACAACTGGATGATTAATGAGGATGGAACTTTTACGGGTATGTTATCACTGAAACATATTTTTAGATTCGCAGAAGACTTTACACGTATTATAATCAACGCAAAACAAGAGCTTATTCTAATCCGTGATCGAAGTGATTACAATTCTCTTAAAGCAGTAGAAACAACAGTAGAATCGAAAATAACACTGCATCGTATACTGTGGAGGATTCCACATGTAACCTTATCTGATCGTGAAAAACTTCGATTGCTCAAGATTGTAGAAAATGATACACCATTACCTATACGTTTTAGAAGTTGGGAGCTGCATGAATATCCTGTGTTACCACCTACAAACAAGCATAGCTGGGCTGTTAAAATATCACGTTTTACTGAGAAGCCCTTGTACATTATTTTTGGATTTCAAACTAATCGTAAATTCAATCACGAAAAAGACAGCTCACTGTTTGATCACTGTAAATTAAGACACGTTAGACTATATCTCAACGGAATTACGTATCCCTACGAAATCATACACATTAACTTTGAGAAAAATAAGTTTGGGATGCTCTATGACATGTTTTGTAAATTTCAATCATCGTATTATCAGAAAGAAGATCGTCCGCTATTTACACCTCAAGAATTTAAAAATAAAGCACCGATTGTAGTTATAGACTGCTCTTATCCTGAAGAATCTATAAAAGAATCTCCAGTTGATGTTCGTTTAGAATTTGAAACATCTGAAAACATTCCTGCTAACACAGCAGCCGATTGTCTTATTATTCATATGAGTGATGTTACTTACCATCCGCTAACGAATATTGTTACGAGACTATAAATAAGAATAGCTCTTTATCATTGTGTGTGCTTCGACATTGTACGCTATGGAACAAAACTGCAAATGTGCATGCTGTTTGCATGCTCATACGCAACATCTTATTTATCTTACACGAGTGAGTGAGGCTATTAAGATGTTCTATAAACATAGATCGTAGATGCCGAAACATCTTATTCAATACTTACCACCAGGTTTTTTATCTGCGTACGCTGCCTCTTACGTACATAATTTTTGGGGCATCCTTCCTCTACTAAGTAAGATATCGATCGAAGTAGCTTTATGCAGAACTTGTCAACGACATTACAAGCATCGAGGAGAAAATGGTGATGATAATTGGGATGGACCAAATCCGAGGATTGAACACTGTACACAGTGTATGAATGAACTTTCTCTAGTACCTCATGATGATGATGATTCCGAAAAGGAATAACAACAAGGTCAGAAGTATATGATCCTCTCTGTAAAGCATAACATACTTAGTATAATATATTTCTAGATGTTTTGTTTAATTTGAATGTTGCAGGAGGCATTTCAGAAGCATACGTTGTTAAGAAGCATACCAACATTGTCAGCAGCAAAAACGAACACTGTTGTAGCACATTTGTAAATAAATATTTGATCGCATTCAAAAATGTCGTACTTATTGCATTGCTTTACACCACTTACTCTTAAGAAAAACGATCAGATCTAAACATGCACAATGACGTCATCACTGCAGCACGTGCTTACTCTACCTTTCCCGATGCATGTTTAAATTTGTTCGAATTTACCACCACCACATTCCTTTACACCGACTTACTCTTAAGAAAACGGACAAGTCTAAACATGCATGATGACGTCATCACTGCAGCACGTGCTTTCCCTAGCTCCCCCCCCGATGTATGATTAAACTTGTTCGAATTTACCGCCACCACATTTCAACAAATGAGTGCAGCACCTAGGTATGCGATGTAAGATAGCGGTAACTGTGTTGAATAAAGATGGCTGTTTGTCAAAAAGAATTTTTCAAATTATCCGCTACTACATAGAGTGCGGCACTGCGCTCTCTTGATTAAAGATTGCGGATGACAGCTGTCAAGAAAAGCACGTGGGTTTGTAAAGCACGTGGAAGTTACCACCACCACAAAGAGGGCAGCACGGTGCTCTCTATATTAAAGATGGCGGATGACAGCTGTTAGAAAAAAGCATCTAGATTTTAAATTGCTCGCTACTACGATAAAGATAGCAGCACGGTGCTCTGTAGGTAGTTTAAAGATGACTGCTTGTCAAAAAATAATTTTTTCAAATTATCCGCTACCACATTTCAACTAAAGAGTGCAGCACTGAGGTTTGCGATGCAAGATGGCGGGTGACAGCTTGTCAAATAGATTTTTTCAAAGGTAAGTAGCTAAAGAGGGCAGCACTAAGGTTAGCAATGCAAGATGGTGGATGACAGCTGTGACGTAAAAATTACCCGCAAGATAGCAGCACGATGCACTTTTCATTAAAGATGGCAGCTTGTCAAATAGAATTTTTCAAATTAACCGCATCAAAGGTAAGTAGCTAAAGAGGGCAGCACTGTTCTATCTGGATTAAAGATGGCTGCTTGTCAAAAAGAATTTTTAAAATTATCCGCCACCACAAAGAGGGCAGCACGGTGCTCTCTTGATTAAAGATGGTGGATGACAGCTGAAGAGCACGTAGAATTTTTTCCAAACAAGAGAATGTAGAATTTGCCGCCACCACATTTCAAAGGTATCTAGCTAAATAGTCCAGCACTGTGGTTTGTGATGCAAGATGGCGGCTGACAGCTGTCAGAAAAAAGCACGCGAGTTTGTTTCCAAACAAGAGCAGTGGAATTTCCCGCCACCACAAAGAGGGCAGCACGGTGCTCAAAGATGGCTGCTGTCACGTGGAATTGCCTGCCACCACATTTCAAAGGTATCTAGCTAAAGAGGGCAGCTCGGTGCTCAAATATGGCTGCTGTCAAAAAGCATTTTTCAAATTATCCGCCACAAATTTCAAAGGTAAGTAGCTAAAGAGGGCAGCACTGTGCTCTATAGATTGAAGATGGCGGATGACAGCTGTCAGACAAGCACGTGGATTTGTTCATCTCACGCTAGTGAGGTTAAGTTGGTAGCACTAAAGTTTAGGCCCGCCAGGATGGCAGCACTGCCGATGACAGGTGACGAGTTTGCAGTTACTGCCATAAAGAGGGCAGCACGGTGCTCTGTAGTTTAAAGATGGCGGATGACAGCTGTCAAAAAGCACGTGGATTTGTTTACTGATTCACATCTCGCGCTAGTGAGGTTAAGTTGGTAGCACTGAGGTTTAGGTCCTTCAAGATGGCTGCACTGAGGTTAGCGATACGTTGTTGTCTGTGAAAAAGCACGTGGCTGTCAAAAACACGTGGATTTGTTTACCTATTCAAATCTCGCGCTAGTTAGGTTAAGTTGGTACTACTGAGGTTTAGGCCCGTCAAGATGGCAGTACTGAGGTTAGCGATGCATTGCTGTCTGTCAAAAAGCACGTGGCTGTCAAAAAGCACGTGGATTTGTTTACCAATTGAAATCTCGCGCTAGTTAGGTTAAGTTGGTACTACTGAGGTTTAGTCCCGTCAAGATGGCAGCAGTGAGGTTAGCGATGCGTTGTTGTCGATGACAGCTGTCAAAAAGCACGTGGCTTTGTTTACAAATTCATATCTCGCGCCAAAATTCAAATTTCCCGCCAAAATTCAAATTTCCAGCGGGAGGAGGAGGCCGCCGAATCCGCCTATTATACTACTACAGCTGTCATACGCCATCATTAAACTACAGAGCACCGTGCTGTCCTCTTTATCGCAGTAGCTGCAAATTCGTCACCTGTCATCGGCAGTGCTGCCATCTTGAAGGGCCTAAACCTTAGTGCTACCAACTTAACCTCACTAGCGCGAGATAAACAAATCCACGTGCTTTTCTGACAGCTGTCATCCGCCATCTTCAATCTATAGTGCACAGTGCTGCCCACTTTAGCTACTTACCTTTGAAATTTCCTGGCGGATAATTTGAAAAATGCTTTTTGACAGAAGCCATCTTTGAGCACCGAGCTGCCCTCTTTAGCTAGATACCTTTGAAATGTGGTGGCAGGCAATTCCACGTGACATCAGCCATCTTTAATCAAGGGAGCATCGTGCTGTCCTCTTTGTGGCGGTGGCAAATTCCACGTGCTCTTGTTTGGAAACAAACCCACGTGCTTTTCTCTGACAGCTGTCATCCGCCATCTTGCATCACAAACCACAGTGCTGCACTCTTTAGCCAGATACCTTTGAAATGTGGTGGCGGCAATTTGAAAAATTCTATGTGCTCTTGTTTGGAAACAAAGCCACGTGCTTTTTTGACAGCTGTCATCCGCCATCTTTAATAAAAAGAGCTCCGTGCTACACTCTATGTGGTGGCGGCAAATTCGAAGTGCTTTACAAACTCACGTGCTTTCGTCATCCGCCATGTTTAATCAAGTGAGGACCGTGCTGCCCTCTTTGTGGTGGCGGCAAATTCGAACTGCTTTACAATTTCACGTGCTTTTTTGACAGCAGAAATCTTTCATCAACAGAGCACCGTGCTGCTATCATGCGGGCAATTTCGTTAGCTGTCATCCGCCATCTTTAAACTAGAGAACACCGTGCTGCCCTCATGCGGGCAATTTCGTCAGCTGTCATCCGCTATCTTTAATCAACCGAGCACCGTGCGTCTCTCATGCGGGTAATTTCGTTAGCTGTCATCCGCCATCTTTAATCTACAGAGCACCGTGCCGCACTCTTGCAACCGCCACCTTTAATCTACAGAGCACCGTGACGCACTCTTTGTGGTGGCGGACAATTCCACATCCGTCATCCTTAATCTACAGAGAACCGTCCTGCTCTGTCAAAGCATAGCTTTATCGAACATACAACGCGACCTTATGCATAAGACAGCGCACGTATCACGTAACTGCATTTTTAGACTTGAACACACATACTGCTGTTAGAAAACCTATAGTTCGATGTTGTTGAACACTGCATTGTATGACTAGAATCAAACACTGTTTAGAATGAAAAAATCTCTTCTCAACATACTTACTAAGCCGCTCTTCTTCCTCTGTCAAGGTACATCTCTATCGAACATGCATTGCAAAAGCAAGAGTGTGCAAGTTTAGACTTGAACACATACTACCGTTCAAAAACATATATACATACTAGAGTTCGATGTTGTTGAACACTGCATTGCAAGACTAGAATCAAACGCTGTTCAGAAAAAAAATCTCTTCTCAACATGACCTAGACGATAACATACTTACGAATATGCTCAACACCTTCTTTCTTGACGTACTTACTCTTCTTCCTTGGGTGATATAGTTTTGAACAAAACTCTATCTTGCTAATAAGGAGCGGGAGGAAGGTAATACCTAATCTAAAATAAAAGAATATGCCAATTCTACATTATTTATTTACATCTTGTATGTACAAGTTTTATCTGGAATCATTTTACCATAGTGATGTTTGCGTACTTCTCCTATCCTCGATGCAATTCTTGTATGTACAAGTTTAAACTTGCTGAACTACGCTCTCGGCGTACCTCTCCCTATCATTATACAATATGTACAGTGAATTGTGATGTAAGACAGCTTAACGTATATATTACAAAGTACACACCTCTAGCATAATGTTTTTCACACACACACACGCGCGCGTGCGTGCGCGGAGAGCCCAGCTATGCTTGTTTATAGGTAGTAACACAGGATATTCATGCAGCTCCCAACTTCGAAAACGTATAGGTAATGGTGTATCATTTTCTACAATCTTGAGCAATCGAAGTTTTTCACGATCAGATAAGGTTATATGTGGAATCCTCCACAGTATACGATGCAGTGTTATTTTCGATTCTACTGGTGTTTCTACTGCTTTAAGAGAATTGTAATCACTTCGATCACGGATTAGAATAAGCTCTTGTTTTGCGTTGATTATAATACGTGTAAAGTCTTCTGCGAATCCAAAAATATGTTTCAGTGATAACATACCCGTAAAAGTTCCATCCTCATTAATCATCCAGTTGTCAGTAGCTTTTGGACACCATCCAGCCATCCGCAAAAGATTACTTTCTTCATTACAGAAAGAAGGGTAGAGTTTCATTGCACTTGTAATATCAACATTCTTCGTTCGATCTATTTCAACATTATTTACTTCATATCGCGCTTCAGAAAAGAGAAAAGCTAGAGCATGGTTGTTTAGTTGTGAAGTGCTTGGTCCACTTCCATCCGACTTTTCTAGTCGTCCTTCAATATAGAGGTAGCTTTCGTGTGGTAAGGTGTATACATCTTGCTGATTAATAATAAAATGAATTTCATCATTGTTATTTAATCCAAACGTAAAAGGTTGATAGGAATGAAGCTCACTTCGTACTACACGTTCACAACTTTCTACTGTATTCGTAATGTCTAGCATTTCTTCCATTCTGTTGTAGTAGTGTATATCTTGGAGTATCTGCTTATGGGTATCTGTTAAGCCGATGAGTCTCTGCACACATGTAGTATGTCTTCGGAATGTACACCGTGTTTTATAGATGGTTTTCATACTGGTTTAAGATGTAGTTTGTAAGCTACGTACGCGTGCCGATCTAAATGAATAAGCTGATTATGTTTATTTACAAGTCTAAGAGCAATGTTGCTAATGTGTTTTACAGACACAGGATAATAAAGAACAACTGCTGGTTTCTCACAAATAGTATATCCACGTTCCTCTGTAACAATAAAGTCGTGCAGGACGTGTGAAGGTTGTAGATTACTATTCAAGTCTGTAATAATATTACAAGTAATGTTCACATGATAATCATCGAAGAGTGTTATAGGTTGATCAGACTCGTAACGTAAGTTCGGTAGGAGCTCCCTCGATGAAAATCCTGGCAATGGTCCAATCGAATCAGGTTGTGATTTGAAGTCAATCTTAAATGATGATACAATAACACATTTATGTGTAATGTTGCTTACAATGATCGAGAACTTGTAATTGTGATTACTAAAACTATCTTCTCCAAACTGATCAATTAACGTACTTTCAATATAGTCATGAATATCGTCTACTGAATAACTAGCTGAGGGTAGTGTTAGCACATACTCATCGTAATAGAACTTGATTACACCATCACGCACATTATAGATTTTATTGTAGCTTTCAAAAGATACTAGTCCAAGACTATGCGGCTGATAGCCAAGTTCGATCGGCGGATTAAAATCGACGGTTGTTTCAGGTCCTTCTCCACGTACAGCAAACGTTCTTTCCCTGTACGTCATCACGTAGACACGAATGCTCTTTCTCTACTCTCTGGGTTTGATATAAGAACATAAGATATAATCGACCGCACATGCGTGTATTAAAGTTTTGCACACGGTTTTTATTGTAAACAATGTCTGCACTGCTTCCGAAATAACGTATGAGCTCAAAAGGAGGAGGTAAGTCTCCATAGGTATCAAAATACCACACTTTAGATTTACGTTTTACATAAGCAACGTAATGACTTCCAGGTCCACGACTGTTGTGCAAGTTAATTACGGCACTTTCACGTTCACGTGAGTTCCAGGTCCACGACTGTTGTCCAAGTTAATTACGTCACTTTCACGTTCACGTGGGCGCGCTGGTAGTTGATCGCGCATATACACTCCTCGAAAATAACGAATTCCTAGCTGTTTAGCAAACGTAAAAACTTCATCATGCGTTAGAGCTCGATGTGGCAGTGCATTCAGTAGACGTTTTTTGGAGAGATGTAGATACCAAGCCCTTTCTTGTATGGCGCTAGCTTCATGTTCACACCTTTGCCTCGTAACGCAATTGCCTCCATCGTCTCGTTATGACGTTCACTCCCTTTCAACTGTTGTTTCGCTTCTTCTACAGCTTTGACAGTTCTCGCTACAGCACTAGCACCACCTAGCAATGACCCTAAAGCTGCTAAGCCAGCAAACAGCGCAGGAAGAAATCCTCCTCGTTTTGGTACAGGAATAATTCGTGCACGTTTACTAAATATTGCTCTGCACTTTGGAGAAATTCTCGCTCTTGCTGCGCGTAACGCCTTAGTAATAGCTACACGAGGATTGTATTACCCTCGAATAGCTTTTTGCGCAGCCTATATAACATCTTTCCATCAAACAGTTTTTACTCTCTTCTTCTTCTTCTTCTTCTTCTTCTTCTTCATGTCGTTTGGATATCGTTGTTTCACCATGCTGTACACGACTTTACTAGTCAAGAGCAAATCATAAACTAACCGTTGCCTCTTGTTTCGTTTAATATATATATATTAGTATTACGTACTTTATGATTTAGTTATCATGAAGATTATAAAGCAGCAAGACACACTACCTGTTACCGACATTGTACCACATCTCTTACCTAGTTCTAGTACAACTACAAGAAAACGTCATGGAACGTTGTTTCCTTTTACTGTTCGATGTATTATATCAGGCCCGTCGGGATGCGGGAAAACAAATCCTTTTACTTACACTTATTACTTCTGTAAATGGTGTACGCTTCGAGAATAATTACGTTTTTGCAACGTCACTCTATCAACCGCTATATACTATTCTACAAACTGTAATGCACGATCTAGTTAAAGATGGAATAAGATATTTTAAATTTAATTCACCTGAGCAAGTACCATCACCAGACGATGTGCTTCCTAATTCTCTTATGATCTTTGATGATGTCGCAACAGAACAGCAAAACGTTATTTGTGCATTCTTTAGTATGTGTCGGCATCTATTTGTGTCAATCATATTCTCGTGTGCCTAAGCAGTTGATACGCGACAACGCAAATGTTATTGTGCTTTTTCGGCAAGATGAGCGCAACATGCGACATGTGTATAACGATCATGTTAACACTGATATGACATTCGATGCCTTTAAACGTACGTGTGCTAAATGTTGGTCATTACACCGTTCCAGCTTTTTAGTTATTGATAAAGAAAGTGATGTTCAGCATGGATGATATCATATTGGTTTCGATCATTTTATATGCATTAACACAGAATTACAGTAACTACTTGATTAAAAACCATCATCATGTTAACATCTAGCAAGGAGGTCACAAAACATATCATCCAAGCTCGAAACAATATTCGACGGAAATTTAAAGAGCTTAAACGTATTCAAGCAGACACGGATTTATTTTTTAAAACACAACTAAGTACACCACTCAAAGAAATTTTTAATTCTACTTCATTACCGCATTCTACTTAAAGTTTTGCTTCTATGCAAACATCATATCATAAAGAGAAGCATGAAGAAGAAGAAAAGCATAACAAGATAAAGAAGAGAAGAAGCAGGATGTAGATCAAGAAGAGGAAGAGGAAGATTACTAAGAAGAAGAAGAATTTAATGATACATCACCATCTAAGCGTGTTGAGTTTTTAACTACAGATGTTATTGCTGAAACACCTACTACATCGACGCGAAATCCACCATCTTTGTCTGAGGTTATGATTACACCAGAGTATCGCAATCAGTTTAGAACTTTTATTCAAGATACCTATGGATATCTCTTTGCACCTTATCTGGAAAAACTTTTTACAGGACAAACTGACACTACCTACGGTATTCGCTACGATGATGACTGTTTCTGGATAGGAAATTCAAATGTTAAGATTAATAACAACAAACTCATTGTAAAAGGTGTTACCTATAAACCTACGAAAGGACCGTTAGAACTTCTTTTTTCACGAATACCTGACAAGGATATAATTTTACAAGATGATCTTAAAAAATATAAAGCAATAATTCTTGCTACTGACGCAACACGACGTAATTACAAGACAACAGAAGCTGTAAATGCAAATAAGAGTTACAAGTATCGTGAGTTTATTTCTAAGCTGTTTCCGACTGCACGTAGTCTTGATGTTATCTACAAGCCTTTGTTGCCGTATGTAGATGTAAGATACTGGAATGACCCAAATTTACTCGTTGAACGATTACAACTTTTAAGAGCATCGCAAGAGGCTGGTCATACAGGTCACGGGTCAGAAATTCTAGAAATAGTAAGAGAACTACGTTATGCCTGTATTATTTTGTAATGGCTCGTCAAGAGAAGATCTCACCTGTAAAGGTAAACTTCGCACGTGAGTTACATAAACCAGCACGTCGCACCTACTGTCTCAGACGCGTTATTATACGAGGAAAAGATGATCTCTGGCAAGCAGACTTAGTAGAAATGATTCCATATGCCTCTAGTAATAAGGGGTATAAGTATCTACTTACTGTTATCGATGTGTACTCGAAGTTTGCTTTTGCACAACCCGTGCGTTCTAAAACAGCAGCTCAAGTTAAAGAAGCATTTAAACATATTGTTGAAGAATCGAAACGCTGCCCAAGGCTTCTTCAAACTGATCAAGGTAAAGAGTTTTACAACAAGGATTTTTCTTCTTACCTCAAGTTACTTGACATTCAACACTACTCTACGTTCAGCAATCTCAAGGCAAGTGTTGTAGAATGCTTTAATCGTACACTCAAAACAATGATGTGGCGAGAATTTACAGCACAAGGTTCAAATCGTTGGATTGATCTGCTTCCTAGACTTTTATCTACCTACAACGATAAACCTCACCGCACTATCGGAACAAGGCCACGTCTTGTTACAAAGAATACACCTCGTCTAGATGCTATCCATCTTGTAAATAAAACAGCTGATCCACGTCGCTATCGCTTTAAAGAAGGCGATTTTGTTCGCATCAGCAACCACAAATCTGTCGTTGCAAAAGGATACACACCTAACTGGAGCACTGAAATTTTTCAAATCAGAAGTGTTAAGCTTACTAATCCAGTCTAGCTCGAGCAGCCGAGGAGCGAGGTCGTGTGGTGTAGTGCGTGCCGCGAACATGGTCGGTATTGAGCAGAACCGGGCCGCGATTTGGAGATGGCAGGCGAAGAAGAAGGAGACCTAGAATGGACGGGTGCTTAGAAAAGAAGGATTAATAATGAGTGAAGCGGTGCTGGTAGTGGCGGTGATAGCGGTGCTGCTGGTAATTGGGGGTGGAATTAATCCCAGGCCCAAATACCAGTGGAAAATTTAGCACGGAGGACTTGGCAGCACTCAAGATGGTAGTGAGTGAGGTAATTCAGGAAAAGTGTCAATGGGATAAGGTGCAGGAAATAAAGGACATCATGGAGGAGCAGAGAAATGAGTTAGGGAACATGAAGAAATGGCTTGAAACGAAGACGGAAGAATCAAGCAGGGGAGTGGACAATAATGAGAAGGAAATCGAGTTATTGAGAGGGGAAGTGAAACATTTGAAAGAAGAGGTGATGAAGATGAAGAAAGAAGCGGAGGAGTACAGGCAGGAGAGATTGAAGAAAGCCATATTTATATATGGAGTTGAGGAAGGTGGGAGGGAGGGCAAGGTTGACCTGATATCCAAGGTGGTAGGAGTCATACGAGACAGAATGAAGATAAACTTCAGTGAAGTAGACATTGATGATGTAGAGAGAGTTGGAAAACCCAGAGGTCGGAGGCCTATTAGGGTAACATTTTTCTCGACCTTAATGGCAGATATTGTGTTATGTAACAGTAATAATTTACAGGGACAGAAAATAGGGGTGAAAAGAGACTTAGGAAGGGAAGGAAGTGAAAATATGAAGATCTTGAACAGGCACTTATGGAGAGCGAGGAATCAGGGGCTAAAGGCCCGAATAAGAGGTGAGAGGTTGGTGGTGACAAACGGACAATGGGTGAGGAAGCACTCAGTGGCGAAACTAAAGGAGATGGACGAATGCGCTATTTCCGAGGGAGGAGAGATGACAAGGCAAGATGGCAGGAAGAAAGAAAGCACAAAGAGGAGGGGAGACGTGGAAGGAGAGGAGATCAGCGTAGAAGAGAATGGACAGTGCAGTGTGGATTCAGAAAACCAAAATAGTGATGGGGTTAGTGGGTGTGAGCAGCAAGAATCGGTGAGAGCAGAGTGCAGTGGTGTAGTGGGCAAGAAAGGACACGAGGAGACTGATCGACAGGAAGGTAAAAAAAAATTATGATTAAAGGAAGAAGTAGGAGCTTAAAAGACATCTGGGAAAAAGTACGTAAAGGGATGGAAGATACAGAGGACATGGAACGGAATAGGTTAGTGAAAAAGGAGAAATGGAGATAAGGGATGAGAAGTCGATAACTACAAGAAGTAAGAATAGAGGGGGAGACTTAGAAGGGAGGGAGGGAAAGTTATAACTATACTGGAAAAAAGGATGTGTGAATGTTGAGGGACTAAGGAACAAATTAGGAAATAAGAAAGTTCGGGAAGTAATAGAAAGTTTCGATGTTGTGGCACTCTTAGAGACGTGGCTGGAAACAGGGAGGGAGATTTCATGGAAAGGGTTTGTGATAAAATATAAATATAGAAGAAAAGATCAGGAGGGATGATAGTTCTAATTAGGGAAGAAATTAGGGAAATGGTAGAAGATATAGGGACCGATATGAAAGAAACAATATGGTTAAGATTGAATATGGGAGAGGTTGAGGGAAGGAGGAAGAAAATAAATCTAGCTTTTGTTTACTGCCATCCTAGTAATTCAGCATATGCAAATAAATATTTTTTGAAGAGTTATTGATAGATATTGGTAGGATAAGAGGAACGTTTCCAGGGGAAGAGGATATGTTGTTATTCAGGGATTGGAATGCGAGAATAGGGGAACAGAGCCCAGGATATATTAGGGAGGATGGAATGTGTATGTTGAAAAGTAGGAGTGAGGACAAAATTATAAACAGTTATGGAGAGAAGCTCCTAGAGATGTGTGCTGTGGGAAATTTGTATATTGTGAATGGGTGGATAGAGGGTGACAGGATGGGGAAATTGACATATGTTACTGAGAAGGGTGGTAGTGTGATAGATATGGTTTTAAGTTCGGAGGGGTGATTGAGGATATTGTAAGAATGGAAATACGAGATTGGATTGAATCACACCATTTCCCGGTGAGGGTTATGCTGAAAATTGGGGAAGAGAAGTGTACAAGGAAGGAGGATGAGATGAATGATAAACGAGGGAGTGGTTATAATAAGTATAAAAGGTCAGAGAAGGTCGGCCGGGATTGGAATAGGGTAGTAAAAGAGGAGTTACAACTTCTGAAATATGGGTGGGAAGGGGCGTTAGAAGAGAATAATACTGATAAAGCCTTGGCATTGCTGCTACATCCAATAAAGATAATAGCGCAGAAGGCGAAATCTAGAATGAGAAATAAGAAAGAGGAAGAAGAATGGTTTAATAGGGAGTGTGAAGGAATGCGGAGGAAGGTGATGGACGCGTTAGGAGAATTTAGAAGGAAAGGTGGGGGCCAAGAAAGGGAGATTTTCTGTGAATTGAGGAAGGAGTATAAAAAGAAAATTTGTGAGACAAAAAGGCGTGGTTAGAGGAACAAATTGAAGCCATAAATAATGATTGCAAGACAAATAATTTTGAGAGAGTTTGGGACAAGATTAATAAAATTATTAAAGGTGGGAGGAATATAGAGAAAACGAGTATTGAGGGAGTGCAATGGGTCAGACACTTTGGTGAATTACTAGGGGAAAAGGGAGAAGAAGGATGGAGAGGGATGGGGAAAGAGGTAATTTGGAGGAATAGGAGAGTGGCAATTTATGATCTGGATAAAGAAATCACAAGGGAGGAAATCCTGAGAGTGATAAGCAGAGTCAGAGCGAAGTCGGCCGGGGGATGTAATGGTATAAATAACTAGTTTTGGAAGGAAATTAGCAAAAATGAGATAATGATAGGGGGCATAGTTAAACTATTCAATAAGATATTTGAGGGAGGTAAGTACCCGAAGGAATGGGAAACAGGAATTATATGCCCTATATACAAGGGGAAGGGTAGTAGGAACAGTGTGAACAGTTATAGAGGTTTATCTCTGTTGGATTCCTTGAGTAAAATATACACTGGAGTGTTAGCGAACAGAGTAAGCGGGTGGGCGGAAGAAAATGAAATTTTGTCAGATTAGCAAGGGGGATTTAGGAAAAAGGAAAGAACAGTGGATAATATAATTATAGTAAAGACTATTCTAGAAAAGTATAAGAATATGGATAGAAGTACGGTTTATATAGCAGCAATAGATTTTGAGAAAGCTTTTGACAAGGTGAACAGAGAGGCCCTATTAGAGAAATTAGGCAGGCTAGGGATTTCGGAAAAGATGTTGAGGGCAGTGGAAGGAATATATAGGGTTGTCAGGTTTTGTGTAAAATTGGGAGAAGAGAGACTGAGTGGACCCTTAGATTCCAAGGTGGGTTTAAAACAAGGGTGCAAGTTATCGCCAATACTGTTCATTTTATTTATCAACGATAATTTAGAGGGGTTTGGGGCAGAAATTTGGGCTGTGACGGTAATTAATGGTTTAGAGGTACCAGGACTGATATTTGCGGATGATGTGTTATTGATGACGCTAACTTCAGGGGGGATGAATAGGGCGTTAAATTCAGTGACGCTATTTGCGAGGAAATGGGGATTGAGAATTAATGGAAATAAGTCTAAAATATTAGTAGTCCAGGTAGACAAAAGAAGAAAGATAGAAGGTAAATGGGTAATTCAGGGAGAAAGATTGGAACAGGTTTCGGAAGTTGGAATATCTAGGAGTTGTTTTTACTGATAAAGGAACGTGGAAAGACCAGATCAAAGGGTTAAATACAGAGGATTGGCAGCCCTAGCCTCAGTCAGAAATTTGCTAGCCAAATACCTGGGTATCAGTTATAAAACACTGAGGCTAGTGTTAAGGTCGGTAATTTTTGGGAGGGTATTGTACGGCGCAGAAGTTTGGGGGCTGGATGAGAAAAGAGAGGAACTAAGAAGGATTGTTAGTAGTTTTGTTAAGTTAGTAATGGGCTTACCGAGGTGCACAGCAAATGCAGGGGCGGAATTAATGTGTGGGGAGGATTTGGAATCAGAGGGTGTGAAGAGAATAGTCAGATACTGGATGAATTTAAAAAGACAGGAAGGTGGGAGGGTATTACAGGCAGCGTATGAACAGCAATGTAGGAGCATGTATAGGGGTGGATGGCTAGAAAAAATAAAGGGATATTTGGAGAGGATAGGTTTAGGACACCTGTGGGGGGAGGCCTGGTCGAAGACAGAAGTGAGAGGTATGAAGATAATTGAAAGGAGAATTAGAGATATCCATAGGCAGAAATTATTGGGGGAAAGCAGACTGAGAAACTCGCTGAATGTTTTGACGAAAATAGAGGAGATAGCTGGGTTGAATATTAGATTCGTTGATAGGTCAAAAGGTATGGGATGATGTGGTGCCTGTTAGGATTGCAAAGGAATAGAGGGTGGCTGCAGGGGAGGGATAGACAAAGTGTATACTTTGTGGAGCTGTGAATGATGAATTTCATTTGCTAAGAGACTGTGAGGAAACGAGGGAGATAAGACATGGATTATTGAGTGCCGAGCATCGGAAAATTTTGGGGAGAGGGGATGAGAAAGCAATCTTGAGATGGATTATTAAACAGTGGGAAAAAGGGGGTGAATTGAACAGGTACTTATGTGCGGCAAAAAAGGCCTGCGAGAGTAAAATGAAGGAGGGTGAGTTAGAGTGCGGACAAGGGGGTAGGGGGTGGAATAGTTATGTATATAATGGAAGGGGATAGTATGATAAAATTCTAATGGGATAGAGAATATAGGAGTAGAGTACTTAGTTAAGTGTGTGGAGTAGGGTACTGATATGGGATTGCATGAAGGCAAGGTCTTTCTGTTTGTGTTAGAGTTGGTTGGAATGCAAGTGCTGAAATGCTGAGTGTTGTTGTTTAGAGTATTGACTAGGTGTAGGTCAGGAACAATAATGTGACGCAAGTGCAGAGCGCAATAAGGACATTTGACGAGCATGTTTGAACATTGAGTAAGTGACTGCTACAGCTAATGACTGCTAGGAATAATACTATCATATTTATATTATTATTCTTATTATTATTATTTTTATCATTATTTCTCTCTGGATTCTGGGGTTTAATTCAACGGAATTGAGGGGCATGGCACGAGGTTCTGAGGATGCCGGAGTATCCAACGAACCTCATGGCATGCCCAGGGGATATATGAGTTGTCCATTATTATTATTAATATTATTATTATTCTCTATTATTTATTTTACTTTTATGTGAACATGTATAGGGGCGAAGTCGCCTGTTATGTTCAATAAATGTTCTAGTTCTAGTTATACTAATCCAGTTACGTATTTACTTCGCGATCTCAGAGGACAGCCTATTGAAGGAGGATTCTACATCGAAGAACTGCAGAAAACAAAATATCCTGATCACTGTTTAGTTGAACGTGTTATTCGACGTCGTGGGAATAAACTGTATGTTACATGGCTTGGTTTTAATAACAGCTTTAATTCATGGATTAATAAAGAGGATGTACTTTAAATCTTATGTGTGTTTTCTTTTAATCCTCTACCTCTCCTTTCTTCTAAGTCACTAGGACATGCTGTAGGATTAAACACCACCTGTAATATGTTTTGACAATTCATATTTATTTTAGAATATATATACATTTTATCCTTTGTTTATTTTACGGTCTTTGTCACTCAGTTTTCGTTTTATTGCACCAACAACGACAAGTGCTGCTTTCTTCTTCTGAGCAGCTGAAGCACTAGGTAATAACACACACAGCATAACTTTAGGAAGCAAATTTTAACAGCTGCATGACATACTCTATGCAGGCAGCATGTAACTACGTGTCAGGCGATCGTGTTCTAGGGCCGCAGGGGAGTTGAAGCTCGAAGAAAAGAAGATCAATCACTGTATTGATGAGTCCACGCCCAATATGCTTCCGCATCTTTTTCCCAGCACGTTTCTTCACCTTTTCCTTGTTTACTCTATCCACAGCCATGATAAGTGTTTATAAGCGAAGACAACTTGTTAGTTTTAGGTCCATGATATAGTTTAATTAGTTGACATGTACGGCACTGTCTCACAGAAGGTCTTCTACCTAAACTCACGTGTTCATGATGTAAACTACACGTTTGAAGCTCTGACAAAACAGGATCTTGAGTCCACTCACGAGGCACCTTATCCCAAATCTTCTTTACAGCATTCGCAGCTACATTAACCAAAAATGCCTTTGGTAATGCATTTAACTCTTCTTCAGTAAAAGTGTTTAGTTTCTTTTTGCATGCATAAAAGTTTACGATCGCCTTTTCAACTGCGTTACACTTAGTATATGTTAGAAATGACATGATGTCTTCACTCTACAAATGTTTCTTTTACACTAAGGTTATTTCGACACTGCAGTTTACATATGTTGTTCAATTCCCGGCATGCACTGCAACACAACCAATCAAAGAGCATGCATACATGTTGTAAAGACTGTTTACTTGTTTCTCTACTATGCTCTTTCGGAAGAGTTTTAAATGATGGACACCCCAATTCATGCATGTCGATAATTTCACACGATGATGGTAGATAATCACGCAACCATTCTTTCTCTTCACAACCCTTTAAAAGAACAAGATCTGCTCTTGACAAATGTGCATTCATCATTAAAGGTAGGAAACGATAACGTATTCCTTTTTCTTCCCACTTCAAACCTAACTTGTTTTCAATCCACTGAGTCTCCTTTTTATCTTCATCTGTTTGCAAACAGTAAGGGAAGGGAGGGCTAAATACTAAACTAACAAGTTTTGATGCCCACTACACACTGCAATCTAACACAGCCACCTCTTTAAACACAAATTTGTTGCCGTTTACTTTAAAGCCTTGCACATCAACTATTAATGTTTTCGTCATGTTTGCACTCCACTCTCTATCACTGTTTCTCGAAGACTAAAGATTTTAGTCAACGAACGGGTTTAAGCATGCACACCTACAATAACGTCATCGCTGCAGCACGTGCACACTCTTGCTTTTATGATGCATACTTATTGCATTCCTTTACACCGACTTACTCTTTAAGAAAACGAACAAGTCTAAACATGCATGATGACGTCATCGCTGCAGCACGTGCTTACTCTAGCTCCCCCGATGTATGATTAAACTTGTTCGAATTTACCGCCACCACATTTCAACTAAAGAGTGCAGCACCGAGGAAAGCGATGTAGGATGGCGGTAGCTAAAGATGGCAGCACGGTGCTCTGTCGATTAAAGATGGCTGCTTGTCAGAAATAATTTTTCAAATTATCCGCCACCACATTTCAAGTAAAGAGTGCAGCACTGAGTTTTGCGATGCAAGATGGCGGATGACAGGTGTTAGAAAAGTATCTAGACTTTAAATTGCTCGCTATTACGATAAAGATAGCAGCACGGTGTTCTGATGATTAAAGATGGTGGATGACAGCGGGTGGAATTACCCGCAAGATAGCAGCACGGTGCTCTGTAGTTTAAGGATGCCTGCTTGTCAAAAAGAATTTTTCAAATTATCTGCTACCACATTTCAACTAAAGAGTACAGCACTGAGGTTTGCGATGCAAGATGGCGGATGACAGCTTGTCAAATAGATTTTTTCATATAGCCCGCCTCAAAGGTAAGTAGCTAAAGAGGGCAGCACTAAGGTTAGCAATGCAAGATGGTGGATGAGAGCTGTGACGTAAAAATTACCCGCAAGGTAGCAGCACGACGCTCTGTTCATTAAAGATGGCAGCTTGTCAAATAGAATTTTTTCAAATTAACCGCCTCAAAGGGAAGTAGCTAAAGAGGGCAGCACGATGCTCTGTTGATTAAGGATGACTGCTTGTCAAAAAGAATTTTTCAAATTATCCGCCACCACAAAGAGGGCAGCACGGTGCTCTCTGGATTAAAGATGGCGGATGACAGCTGAAGAGCACGTAGAATTTGTTTCCAAAAAAGAGCACGTGGAATTTGCCGCCACCACATTTCAACTAAAGAGTGCTCTGTTGATTAAAAATGGCGGATGACAGCTGTCAAAGAAGCGCGTGAGTTTGTTTCAAAACAAGATCATGTCGAATTTTTCAAATTGCCGTGACCACATAGAGGGCAGCACGGTGCTCTCTCGATTAAAGATGGCTGCTGTCAGGTGAAATTGCCTGCTACCACATTTCAAAGGTATCTAGCTAAAGGGGCAGCACGGTGCTCTCTGGATTAAAGATGGCTGCTGTCAAAAAGAATTTTTCAAATTATCCGCCACCACATTTCAAAGGTAAGTAGCTAAAGAGGGCAGCACTGTGCTCTGTTGGTTAAAGATGGCGGATGTCAGCTGTCAAAAAGCACGTGGATTTGTTTACCGATTCAAATCTCGCGCTAGTGACGTAAAGTTGGTAGCACTAAGGTTTAGACCCGTCAAGGTGGCAGTACTGAGGTTAGCGATACGTTGTTGTCTGTCAAAAAGCACGAGGCTGTCAAAAAGCTCGTGGATTTGTTTACCGATTCAAATCTTGCGCTAGTTAGGTTAAGTTGGTACCACTGAGGTTTAGGCCCGTTAAGATGGTAGTACTGAGGTTAGCAATGCGTTGTTGTGGATGATAGCTGTCAAAAAGCACGTGGCTTTGTTTACCAATTCAAATTTCCCGCGGGAGGAGGAGCAGGCCCCTGGGAAGGAGGAGGAGGAGGTATGGGCCCCTAGGAAGGCCCCTCGGGAGGAGGAGGAGGAGGAGTGGGCCCCTGGGAAGACCTCTCGGGAGGAGGAGGGGGCCCCTGGGAGCCCGGAGGCGGAGGCGGCCGCAGAACTGTCCTATTATACTACTTCGCATTCCCCTCCAACACCCCACTTCTCCTTATGTCAACACAGCTTCACCCCTCTCCTTCCTGGAAAGCTTCTCTTCATCCCCGTCACCACTCCTGGCCAGAGAGAGGGCGTAATCCTCTAGGTGGCCGGCCCTAACCCTTCGGGGTGGGCAATGACAACTTTTCGCACGCACACCAATATGGCCGCCACCGCAAAGGATTGTGGTAGCGTGACTAACCTCCCTAGACAGACCTTGTGGAGTCGAGAGCAAAGAGGATAGAATTGAGATGTAACTCAATGATAAATTTCGGTACCAAGCCACCAGACGCTAGTAGTTTCAGTCCCCGATCAGAGATAGCGCCACAATGAGCATTTTTTGCAATACCTTACTGCTATTATCAACAGATAGGGCAGGGAGGGTGGCCTAAGATTCACCGCCACCTAGCACCATGTATGACGTAACGCATAGCCGACCATAGCCGACTCCGCTCCGCTCTTACTGCAGCACCCGACAGGGGCCAGCGGCTACGCGCGCCCTGGGACTCGCATTAATATAATAATTTAAGACAATTCTGAAATATACGGTACACTTTCACTGTAGAACGCATGGTGACATGAGGTCATCCTCAGTAGTCATTATTAAAAGAAACTTGAAGTATACTTTAAAATTCAAAGTTCTTTTTCTTTTCAGAAATATACAAAGTACACAATAAATTTGTTATTAAATATCACTTTGTCAGAAACATAATGCTGAACTTCAGCGGGACAAGAATATATGATAAAATAATTTTATTCAGAACTGTTCTGTTAGTTTTGTGTCTTCAGTCAGAATCCTTGGAAAACTCTCTGTAAATAAAGAATAGTTATTCACTGTTTCAAAAAGAATATGTTCATGGCAGCAAACGATACGTTTAAAATTCAGTGTAACATTATTATTGATGTAAAACGAAGATTCGTTTAGATACCAGTTCTCAATGGCTCCATGGGTAAATGGTTAGCGTGCTGGCCTTTGGTCACAGGGGTCCCGGGTTCGATTCCCGGCAGGGTCGGGAATTTTAACCTTAATATTACGCTGGCACGGGGGCTGGGTGTATGTGCCGTCTTCATCATCATTTCATCCTCATCATGACGCCCAGGTCGCCTACGGATGTCAAATCAAAAGACCTGCAACTTGGACACTCCCGGCACTAAAAGCCATACGCCAATTCATTTTGCGAGTTCTCAATAAATAATAAAATTGTACAATAAAATAGACAATGTTTATTCGTGAATAGCTAGTAATCTCCCTAGAAATGATGTCTCTAGTTAATCTCCGTTTCAACCCAAACCTCGTAATTATCTCTATTTCTGTTTATAACTCCATGACACTGAGAAGGTGGTTGTGATTAGTGTGAAAATGAAAGACGCCGTAGCATTCGCAGATGTAATACCGCCAGGGTGGGTAATGAGCAAGAGTTGACTAAGAGGGGTTCGACAGAACTCATGAAAGTGTGGTGCCAAGCACAACTAAGTGGAAGCAATACACGACTCAGCTACAGGCCCCGTGGTCGCCAACCACGCCCCCCAGCTGAAAGCCCCAGATACCCCTTTTAGCCGCCTCTTACAAGCAAGGGATACCGTGGATATTATATTCTACAGACCCTGCAACCTCAGAGGTTACCGGGCAAGTTAGCCGTGCGGTTACGGGCGCGCAGCTGTGAGCTTGCATCCGGGAGATAATGGGTTCGAGCCCCACTGTCGGCACCTCTGAAGATGGTTTCCGTGTTTTCCCATTTTCATACCTGGCAAATGCTGGGGCTGTACCTTAATTAAGGCCACGGTCACTTCCTTCCCATTCCTAGATCTTTCCTATCCCATCGTCGTCATAAGACCTATCTGTGTAGGTGCGACGTAAAGCAAGTTGTAAAAAACCTCAGAGGGCTTCGTGAAAACGTTGTATATTACCAACAATAAGCCTATACAGTACTTCAGTGTAAATTTATTATTAAAGTTTTCTACATTGGATATATAAATCTGAATTTTTAAAAATAATATGCATAGCTATAACACACACAAATGTCTATTTAACACATATTATTCTACGCTGTTCTTAGCTCCTTAGCTTAATGGTCAGCGTCAAGACCTCCATTTCAGAACATCATAGGTTCGATTCCCGGCGGGCTCGCTTTTTAATTCGGGGACTTTGTGGATTTTTTGCTAGTGGTTTAACGTCTTATTAACGCAATTTCAGGGTTGTCGACGGTGGACTTCAAACCCACCATCTGCCGCGTGCAAGCTAACAGCTGCGCGAACCTAATCACTTGGCCAACTAACTCGGTACTCGTAATATTGAATACATCCCTCCACATATATTTGGCGTTAGGAAGGGCATGCGGTCATAAAGCAGCTCCAGTCCGCATGTGCTGCACAGCTGGGCCTCGACTTCACAAGATGTGGGTAAAACGGAAGAAGAATAGGAAAATTCCATGGCACTATTGGTTTCGTACAAGAAGTCCAGACACCCCAGGAGTTTTAAGGAATATACTTTTATTGAGCATTTTTTATATAATGTGCATTAATGTTAGCTTACGGAGTCCGACTCATTGGCTGAATGATCAGTGTTGAGGCCTTTGGTTAAGACGGTCCCGGGTTCGATTCCCGGCTGGGTCGGGGATTTTAATCGCGTCTGATTGATTCTTACGGCTGGGGACTAGGTGTTTGTCCCAACATATTCATATTCAGACAACATACTACACTACCAACCACCAAAGAAACACACAACACTGATTACATCCCTCTATATAGGGTTGGGGTCGGGAAAGACATCCGGCCGTAAAACAGGGCCAAATCCACATGTGCGACACATTTCGCACCCGCGACTCCACAGATGTGGGAAAAGCGGAGGAAGTAGAATAATAATAATAATAAATTACTATTAGCTTCCGCAATCCGCACGAATCCTCCACTCTTACTTGGATCCAAGGACACCCATTTCCTTTTTCGGTCTTCTACACCACCTAAACTATGGAAGTTTGGACACCTATCAAAATAAAATTCTGGATGAATGCCCCCCTCCCCCCAAACTGAAATCCTGGCTACGCTGCTGAATAAAGTTACACAAAATTTTAAACATATCGTTTGCATATTCTTTATTTACAGAGATTTTTTCCAAGGATTCTGACTGGACACAAAACTAACAGAACAGTTCTCAATACAATTATTTTTTGGCATATTCCTATTCGGCTGAAGTTGAACATTATGTTTCTGAAAAAGTGATACAGTAGCATCAAAATATTGTGTACCGTAGGCGGCTAGGCGTACTTTATATTTATAGGTATTTCTGAAGAAAAACCTCCGAATTTAAAAATATGCTTCCAGTTATTTTCAATAATTAATACAACCGTGAGACAACTGGAGCAGTTATACATTATTCCTGGACTGCCACACGGTCACATCTCTACTCCTTTCGTTTTAATTAACGTATAAGTTCCTTACGATGGAACTTCCAAAAATTAAACAGAATAGTTGGGGTCTCGCGTTAAGCGGACGCCCCACCTCTGCCTACCACGGATAACTTTGCATTAAGAACGTCAATATTTATGTCAGAGCATTTACAATAATATTCAGAGTGCTAACAGCGGGATAGAAAATGAATAGAGAATACTTCTTCAACTTATTCTCATGCTTCCTTCATTATATAGCAAAATATTTTTTTCACCAATATATATAGCCAGTTTACTCGATGAACATCATATAATATCGCAGAATTCTATAATCGAGTACACACGCCACCGACACCAACGCTAGAAATCAGGCCATTGTCCCTTACCAAATACAGTGTATTTGCCCTTACTCACGGATTAACAAACGAAGCGGTGTGGACTTGACGGCTGTACAGTGTGGCCATGTCGAGTCCAGTCGCCATGTTTTAGCCAAGTACTCAAACAGCTGATATAGATATAGATGCTTGATGATGATGCTTGGTGTTTAAAGGGGCCTAACATCGAAGGTCATCGGCCCTAGATATAGATGAAGGAGAATGACATTATTACTGTTTCAATAAGGAATAGACTACCGGTACATCAATGTTTTAAGATGGTCTTTACTTGCTTATGCTAAATGTATATAGGTCTCTCAGTATTCGTTATATTTAGAGACTGACTTCCGGTACCTGACGTTAAGACCAGTAGCGGCGATTGGAAATAAAAAGTTGCGGGGGTGGGCAAAAACTATACAGACAACAAATAGTACCCGAGTTTGCGGGATATAACGGACGGAGGGGAGGGAATCATACATCAAAACCAAAATTTAAAAAACCGCTCCAAAGTGGTAAGTTTTTTATCCTTTCTGAGCGAATTTCCACACAGAGGTAAAGGTTGACAGTTGGCAGCACCAACGTATAAAAAAAAATATGCGGAAATAATAGTTTCCATGAGATTTTGATTCAGTACCATACAATAAAACTTTCACGAAAGGAACAATGGGCAATGAACTCTTGCATACGATTTATATTTTCTTTGAACATTTGGACATGCATTTCCCCTTTTTATGAGAAGCTATCCTGGTTGAAAATCGATCAACTAAGAAATTTACATACTGCGACACTAATTTTTCGACTTCTGAACGAATCTACACCTGAATACCTATTCTCACATTTTAACTTCCTCTCATCTATCCATGGACATAAGTTAATACTAGATCGACTTCTACCCTTATGATACCGGTTAATCATTCAACTGTATACAGCCACTCTTTCCTCTTGTCTAGTGCAAGGCTATGGAGCACTCCCTGTCATTATACCGGTACATAATAGCACTTCAATAGTCTAATTTAACCCGTACCTCGTAATCTGCAGGCCTTCGGGCTTGGTAGGCCAAGGCCCTTCAAGGGCTGTAGTGTCATGGGGTTTGGTTTGGTTTGTGATGCTGATATGCACATAACAAATATCGTTGCAAGATGGCCTGGATCAACTCATGACAGCAGAATTTTCCGGAATTCTGTAATTCATAATGAATTAGAACAAGGCAGATATGATGGTCACCTGATTGGAGATAGTGGATATGCTTGTAAGAAATATCTTTTAACCCCTGTACTCTGGTTTTCCTTGACACTGAGAAGGCATATGACAGCATTGCAACAGAGAAGATACGGGAATGCCTGAGCAAAAGGAATGTGCCAGAGGGACTGGTGAGGAAAGTTCATATGATGTATGAGAACTGTACCAGCTTTGTGCGATTGGGTGATGATCATTCATCCTAATTCAAGACTTTAAGTGGAGTCCAGCAAGGCAGTGCACTATCTCCATTATTGTTTATCACCATCATGAATGACATAATGAAGAACATCAAGTAAACCTCTGGTGAACTAAATGCAATGGCCTTTGCTGATGATGTTATGATCTGTGGAGAAACTGAGGAACAAGTACAGTTGGGACTCAATGAATGGGAGATTAATTTCCAGGAGTTCAATCTCAAAATAAGCAAACTCAAAGCAGTAGTGATGGCAATAAATAACGAGGGACGACCAGCGAACATCATGCTAGGAAACCATCCAATAGAAAGTGTGGAAAGTTTTACATACCTCGGCAGTGTGATATCTCGAGATACACTAGCCACAAAGGAGGTGGCAAATAGAGTGCAGAAGAACTCTCACTTTTACCAGCAAGTACGAACACTCCCCTGTGATCCAAGAGTACCAACAAAATCAAAGCTGGTGATGTTCAATCACTACTTCGTACCAATCTTAGCCTATGGTATTGAAACCTGCACCCTCACTAAGAAAAACTCATCAAGGTTGCAGGCATCTGAGATGAAGTTCCTTAGGTCCACAATTCATAAAAAAAAAAAAAAAAAAAAAAAAAAAAAACTGGACAAATTGAGGAATGATGTTGTAACTGTTCTACCCCTAATCAAAACACTTGGGGAGATGAAAGTTATTATCTTGGGACACATGAATATCAAATAAACTATTTGTGGCTTGCCCGCAAATTGCCACGCAAATAGAAACAATTAACATTCCATGGTTTCCCATTTCTCTATGTAATGTTTGGGCGCCAGGGTTACAGTTTTAAACAAAACTGTAAACCAAAATTTATATTTACTAGCATAGAGACTTATACTTAAATCACAGGGGTAGGATTTTAAATAATTAACCATTAAGTATCGCTTAAGAAAGAAAATTAACGCAATATAAAATACAAATTAATTTATTATACAAAAAAATGAGATGAATCGGAAAAGTTCCTTAAAGCGTAGAGGAATTTATAATTTACTTTACTGAATTTAATATTGCTTGCTTTATCTAATTGAGCTCACCAATTTCAGCTTTCGTTGAAGTCATCTGGTTTCCGTGGTTACTCGTTCTCTTCTTCTCGATGTGGAATTTGCTCCATGGGCATCCTTCCTTCCTTCTCTGATGTAATATGGGCTATCTGGACTAACACTCCCTAATTGCCTAGTCTTTAAATTAGACATTGGCCCTATACTTGTAAAAACTGATCAGCGTTGAACGTTTGAGGAGAAAATTCAGAGATATGAATTTTTCCATATTAGTAGAAATCTCAATCCAACTGAGCTATACTATTTATACAGTACAGACTTGTACCAAATTCCGTAGACTTGAACTAAACATAGTTCTTCGTCCAGAATATTTACTGAAAATAACACAAGCCGTAAGCTTGTTTCGTCTCACGCAGATCTGATAACATTACCGCACCTAAGTACTGTATCGAAGCGACAACACATGGTACAAAAATAACTATGTCGCGGAGCGACCACACACTGTTTCAAAAATCAAATCACGTCGTTCAAAGTAGATGTTCACAGTAGAAGTAGCAGTGATGGAGTCTCCGTAAGTATCTCGCTCCGCACTTGATAATATCACCGGGCTCCCCCACTTTTGGTAACAGCTTAATCACAGATCTCTATATAACGAAACATCTGATTCGTAGATCGCATTATCATCTCCCCTTCTCTTCTTCCTTGCCGAGTCCAGTAGGTGTGGTGATGGTGTACTCTGACCAGCTTGCAAGCCTCGCGCGCAGGTCGCTGTTTACTGCCTTCCCCAAACCCATGAGTCATGCAAAATCCCCAGCTTCAAGAATAACCCTCCGTATACACAAATATGAGATGAAATGAAAACAACTATGTCTCAACATATTGACCGTATTTACAACATAATGAATTCCTATCCTACATAATATAATAATTTAAATAATAAAACGATGTTATCATATATACAATATGATTCCGAAAGGCCTTGGTTACAAATGATTGACGTTGAATAAATATGTTATTACGAATAATTGCCGATGGCGGATAAACTTGATATCAAATGATATTGCGTAAAATGATATTATATTAAATTAGTAGGGCTGGAGAAGCCTGGACGTTTACAATGTGTTTAGGAAGGAAGCTGGGATTGTTACATCATTGTTAGATCGGATCAGCATGTCCAAACTGAGGTGGTTTTGGGCATGTAATGAGGATGGAGCCAACAAAGACAGTATATATTAACTTGGAGAGGCTTGTGGCACGGAAACGGATGGTGGGAAGACCAAGAACCCACTGGATGGACATCGTAAAGATGGACATTGCAGATCGGGGAAAGACACAGGAGGACATCATTAACAACAGAACATATCTCAATGAGCCAGAATGGAAGAGGCTCGCCAACAGTACCTGGGAAACTGGAACTGTAAAATGATGATGATGAGTCCGAGAGAGAAATGCTGCTGAGAGGTGGTATAACATTTCTTATCGTCAACAAAGGAATGTAGTAGAAAGGGTGTTTGGTATCTGGAAGAGACGATTTCCTTGTCTCCACTTCTTAGAGGGAGGTCTGTTTACTGCCTGCCGGGGCAGGATAAAGGGAGTGGGGTGTAAAGTTGTGACTGCAGTTGACATGGAGATTAATCTTCTGGCCAGCTCGTCTTCCTTGTAGTTGCCAAACCTCTCACCTCTTGTCGCAAGCAGTTCAGTGTAAGTGGCATCTGTTTCTGTTTTGTGGTTGTTAGTAAGTATGTAACTGGTCCAGCCCCACAGTGTAAGGGGCAATGTGTCCGTCTGTCAAGCGGCGGTCCCTGGTTCGATTCCCAGCTGGGTCAGGTTTTTAAAATTGTAATGATTAATATCCCTGGCCTGGGGACTGGGCGTTTGTGACGTCCTTAATCTTTCTTTCCTCACCCACAGCATTCCACACTACCGCCATTCCAATTACATGCAGGTTCATACAAAATGGTACCAGTAAGGGCAAAAGATCCACATGGGTTGACGCCTCGAACAAATAGCATTTAAGAAGAAATAAAGGTAAATAACTGTGTTTTAAATACTAATTATGTACAATCATTGTATTTCAATATATATTTCGAGTACGATTAAGAACACCATCAGTGGATTAGACCTACTGGGGATACCATAATTTACTGTAAAAAAATGTGCCAAATATGCTACTGCTGGATGGTGTGGAAAAGGGTACACAAGATTTATGTCCCCCATCCTCCCCACACACCCTTTTCCCCCGAACTCATTTAAAAAAAAAATTGTTTTATATCTTATATTTATGCCAATAAGGTGTACAGAGACAAATGGCAGGTTGAAGGATTTGTCAGTCTATAGGTACCACGCCTTTTAAAGAATAATAATGTTATTGATTTTACATCCTAAAGCACTTTCAAATACCACCTGACAGAGCCAGGACCCCTGTGGGTGGGGGTGGTAGAATAACACCCACGGTATCCCCTGCCTGTCGTAAGAGGTGACTAAAAGGGGCCTCAGGGGCTCTGAACTTTTGAGCGTGGGTTGGCGACCACGGGGCCCTCAGCTGAGTCCTGGCATTGCTTCCACTTACTTGTGCCTGGCTCATCTATCCCATCCGACCTCCCTTGGTCACTCTTGTTTTCTTCCGACCCCGACGCTATTAGGTTTGCGAGGGCTAGGGAGTCTTTCATTTTCATGCCCTTCGTGGCCCTTGTCTTCCTTTGGCCGATACCTTCATTTTTCGAAGTGTCGGACCCCTTCCATTTTTTCTCTCTGATTAGTGTTATATAGAGGATGGTTGCCTAGTTGTACTTCCTCTTAAAACAATAATCACCACCACCACCACCACCCTGACAGAGCCAGGCTCAAACCTGCTAATTGGGGATAATTTTTTTTTTTTTGCAAGTTTCTTTACGTCGCACCAACACAGATAAGTCTTATGGCGGTGATGGGACAGGAAAGGGCTAGGAATGGAAAGGAAGCAGCCGTGGCCTTAATTAGCGTACAGCCCCAGCATTTGCCTGGTGTGAAAATGGGAAACCACGGAAAACCATCTTCAGGGCTGCCGACAGCGTGGTTCGAACCCGCTATCTCCCAAATAACTGGATAGTGGCTACACTTAAGCAACTGCAGCTATCAAGCTCGGTAATAATTTGGGATCAGAAGGCCAGCGCTCTACTTTCTGAGATCATCAGCCCGGTCCCTGTTAAAGAAAACGGAACGTGAGACCAAGTCAGTCAGTCTGGCCAGGTAGTCTACAACAGAACACAGCAGTCCAAATGAATGAGGGAACAAGTGAGCTGGAAGCGAGGGGTAAGAGAATGGAATGCGGGAATGTGGCAACATCATGAAATGGCATGTGCAATGCTCGTCCCTCCAGCCCTAGCTGTCAGAATTGATCTTTAGTTATTAGAGGTATAGGCAACTGTGGGTGATAACTCCGCCTCTAGGAAATGCCCTAGTGCCAGTCTCAAGCCCAGATAAAGGAGGAGAGATGCCTAAAAAGTAGTATGTTTTAACAGACTGATATTCTGTCATAAGTGCATCCAGTAGCGTAGCCAGGACCGGCCGATGGGGGAGCAAGGGGGGGGGGTCATAGTACAAAATGATGATGGAACATAATGAAGGTGCTTGTGCGTGTGTGCCGCGCACATGCACGGTTTGTCATTATATCAATCAATCAATCAATCAATCAATCAATCAATCAATCAATCAATCAATCAATCAATCAATCAATCAATCAATCAATCAATCAATCAATCAATCAATCAGTCAATCAGTCAGTCATTCAGTCAATCAGTACTAATCTGGAGTCGCCCAGGTGGAAGATTCCCTATCTGTTATTTTCCTAGCCTTTTCTTAAATGATTGCAAAGAAATTGGAAAATTATTGAACATTTCCCTTGGTAAGTTATTCCAATCCCTAACTCCCCCTCCTATAAACGAATATTTGCCCCAATTTGTCCTCTTGAATTCCAACTTTATCTTCATATTGTGATCTTTCCTACTTTTAAAGACACCACTCAAGCTTATTCGTCTACTGATGTCCTCCCACGCCATCTCTCTGCTGACAGCTCGGAACATACCACTTATTACAAGTGATGAAAATCATTTTTCGTCCGTATTGAAAGTTTCATAAACTGTATATAGGATAATATCTTTTGTTTATTTCCACCTATTCAATTCATTACAAGAAGTTGGCATTTACTTTAAAACATTATTCAGATGAGACATGTTTCGCCTCTCACTGTGAGGCATCTTCAGTCATTATCAAAAACCTTATTATTTTACCAGGCATCTGGTTAAAGATATTCAAAAATGTGTTTGATGATTATAAGAGAGTTAAGATTTACGTTAGTTATAAACATGTTCATGAAGTAACTAAAAATCTAATTTATTGATAAAAACATAAGTAGTTCTTTGTTGAATAGGACTTGTTTGATTGTACTATATAGTAAAAGAAGGTGGCTTGAAGCCGTAGTCATTAATAGATGTCTAATACATAGTGGAAGGCATAAAATATCAGTTCTATGAGAATATACATTACATTCAAATGATACTAAAAACTAGTGGATTCAAAGGTAGTACATATAAAATGTTCAATGAAATAACTATAACTATAGATCTAATAAAATCCGCGTGTCCAGTGAGCCGATAAGGAGCCGTGTGTATCATGTGTCTCACTGAGCCGTGTTCGTTCACGATTCTTTCGATGTGCCATGATTCACTGTCTCGCTGCAGCGGAAGCTCGGCTCCCCGTCAACGTCCAGTGAGTGCGCCACTCAGCACTGTCCGCTGGGAGTAAGCTGAATCATGTGCCGTGAGCTCGCCGTTCCTGTGAATCGATTCACTCGGACACTTGAATGAATCGATACACTGCTTCGAATCATGCATTCAGTAGCCAACACTACTTGGATCACCCCTATAAGCAGCTGCTGTCCCTACTTTGCGCAACACCTCCGGGGGAAACTGGTAGTTTCTGCAACACTTCCCAGTGCGACGAATGCAGTGAATAGCATACGCAACGTATCATTACAAGCCCTGAACATTCCTTGTGCAATTTGGCATAAACCCCGTTATTGACGCCGGTCATGACGGAGGCATTATCGACACCAATCCATTTTAAATTGCCTATGTTTAACTGTTAATCTCTCAATGTTTTCAGCACACAAGCGGTGATAGGTTCAGAATCGCAGCCGTGTAGTTCGGAAAAAGATAGAAATCTGGATGTCAGTCCTCCAGTCTTAACACCAAAATACAGAATTGCTATCCCCAAGATTTTAGTAACACTGATGTCGTTAGACTCATCGATAATTATACTAAAAGGCCCACTGCCTATATCTTATAGCAAAAGCTAATCCTTAGGGCTGGTTTACATGGGTAGAGTAGCGAGGCGAGTAGAGTAGCCACGTTACTCTACTCTATCGCTGTCTGGTAGAGTTGACACTCGTATCGTTCATACGGGAGTAGAGTCATACAGTCGAGTAGAGTACAGTAGTAGCACCATGTCAAGACGTAAGCACATCGTAAGGAAATGTTTAAAGACATTTACAAACATATTACTGCAAGAGGTTAGTGAAGCGTTAGAAGAAGAAGTAAATGAGGAAAAAAGGGAATGGGTAAGAGGCTGGCTTAGTAGGAGAGATACACTCGGGGCATCGGCATTAATTCTGAGAGAACTTGGCAATTTGGAGAAATATGGGGGGACAAACTCGACACAGTTGGCCAAAAACATGAGGGATCGTCTCAGGAATCATTTTGTTAATGAAGGAGCAGTTCCCTGGCAGTACAAGCATGTATTTTAACCCAGGAACACAAACGATTGAATTGTTATGACTTTATTCATTATTGTACAGAAAGTAACGACAGTGTAATCATCCCCTCAGGATTTTACTAGTCTTCGTCTGTAAATACTGTAGTGGTGATTTCTAAGATAAAACTATATGAACGAGCTCCAGTCTAATTATAGATCATAATTCTGGCGAAGGTTTTTGTTCCACGGTGAAGAGGTGAGGTACTCCTTTCCCCAGTTAGACTGTAGTGATGTTTCTATTTCTTTTTTTTTTTTCAGCCAACCTAAATCTTATCCGAATGGAATTTTACAGAATTCACTTCAAAAGTTATAGAAAGAATACCCATTGGCCATCAGTGTGTCGTCTCAGAACCCATGAGTCTCAAAACTCACGAGTATCAAAATTCACGAATTCTAAGAAGAGGATTAGCAAGAATAGGTTTCTCTATCTGGGCCAGTCTCACGAGCAGGACCAGTTCTTCTTTGAATGGATATGTGCCCACCCTACTAGTGATGATATAATCGGATATTTTTTAAAAATCAAATAGCTTCCATCCGGTTATTTAATTAATGGAATAAATAATCAAATGAATTTCAAATATCATTCAGTTATATTGCGTAGAATAATCGGTTGCGTCATGAATACATTTTTCGGTGTGTGTCGGATGGATAATCGATTGAATTATGTGAATAGATGAAAAATAGAAATACGCCTCTTTTTTTGCAATCCATGAAGTCCAATGCTGAAGACGGCACAAACACTCAGTTCCCGAGCCATAGGAATTAACAAATGAAAGTGAAAATCCCGGCCAGGAGTCGAACCTGGGACTCCCTGGACCCATTGGACCACAGACCAGCATGCTAACCATGTATCCATGCATCCGGACGACATAAAATTAAAGTAGGTATATTGCCTGCTGCTAGTTAAAATAAATTTTCAGTTGGTAGTAATTACCGGGGCTTAGTTCTATTATGAGGCCAGAAGACGGCATTTACTTATATAAGAAACTTTATTTTACCGATATTAAATATTACGACTGTTAATTCACTCATTTAGTTTCATTAGAGATTAATTTGGTCATGAATCTCATCGCAGGGAAATTAAATTACTTATCTCCATTCCCTTCAGAAAGTGGGCGAGTATGATGAACGGTCTCTGATACGCTTTCCGAAAATAATATGAACTCATGCTCCACACGTATGACTGAGTCATGTACTCCCAGATGCCTTACTTAGCATAGATTAATATATTACATCACGCCCCCACGCGATTACACGAAACGCAATATTATATACTTGTAGTATTGACTACTGGCTCACCAAATTTATAAAATCATAAATTAAAATGTGTCAGAATTTTATCTGAAATATAGCGAAGTAGCCAATCGCTATCTTTGACGTTCTGTTGCTATATGACTTAAAAAAGACTCCACAGCGCTGATGTTGATGATATTTTATGATGGTGGTTCTTTCCCCAGCCAAGAAAATGTGGAAAGGTTCATTAAAAATCAATAAGTGTTGAAAACAATGAAGGAAAAGGTGGTGGTAGTGATTACTGTTTAAGAGGGAGTGCAACTGGGCAGCCATCCTCTATTAATACTAATCAGAGGGAAAAAATGGAAGGTGGCCCATACTTCGAGAAAATGAAGGTTTCGGGCAAAGAAAGACAAGGGCCTTTTCTAAAAAATGTAAGTACCCTTGGGACCCCTTTTAGTCACCTCTTACGATAGGCAGAGGATACTGTGGATGTTACTCTGCCACCCCAACACACAGGGGAAAATAATGGTCGATGAATGACACAGAGGTGTATTATTATTATTATTATTATTATTATTATTATTATTATTATTATTATTATTATTATCATTATTATTATCAAAACATTTTTCTGTGGTCTTAAAGGTAATATAACGTATTTTTCCTTTTGATATAAATTTAATGTTAATGGTATTGTGGCCTCAGGAGAGTCCTGGTCAGTGAGTCACCGCTCACCTCACCCCTCCTGCCGTCATCGCAGGCACCTGCTATCCGGAGTCGTGGATTTTGAGACTCATTGGAATATTAATTTAGCTTCTTCACCATAAATATCCCAATTACTGATCTTTTTTTTTTTGTTGTTCTTTTTGTTCGTTGCTTGTACGGCCCAGGTGTAGAGCTTAAGCTTCTAGATCTGACACTGTACTGTAAACAATAATTATTTTGGATATTTCAAACAACATATGGAAACTATTCAATTTGTTGGGGAAATTACTGTTATTGCTGAAAATTAACGGCAGTGGCAAGTGATATGTAGAAGATCCCTATGTATGTTATTAATATGATTAATGTACACAGTCCTGCACCATTGTATTGCCTAACTTAAACATGTCGAGACACATGATGAACACGCTGTGTAACATTGAAACTTGAGAAATCTTCATATTAAGTGAAAATCCAGCTGGCACTTGTTTATATTTTATGTTGCATCTTCGAGTGTAGATGTCTGCGGCACCACCTCCAGACTTCTTGGATCTTCGTATTTTCATGAGTATTTGATTGTATGTACATCGTAATTTTTTTATTTTCTGTTTCAGTTCCGTTAACCCAAAACCCTCTTTACACATTTTCGCAATCAAGTCCTCTTCCGCCGCCCGTCTCATATTCATATTTCTATAAGTAACGCTGTTTATGTTCCATAAACATTCTTTTTCGCTGTAGAGCTCCACAAATTTGCAAGTTTCTTCTTCCGTCCACTTCATTTTGCCGCCAAATGAACGCTCGACGTAATACCACCGCATGTACACACATGCAAATACAGCAGTCGAATGACGCGTCAGCTGAAAAATCGAACGTCCTCGGACTTCTCCGCCAGCTCTCGGAGCTCGGTTCCGGTGGAGGGGGAAGGATAGTGGTAGAGTTACTTTACCGCAGCGGAAACCCACTCTACTCTACTGCCTACTAACTACTCTACTCTACTTGCTACTATCCCGGTCGTTTACACGATGCTAGTAGCTCTACTATCCACTCTACTCGCCTCGCTACTCTACCCGTGTAAACCAGCCCTTATCGCCCGATGACCTCACAAAACTTAAATATATCTGACCAATATCTACTGTTCCGGCTGGGCCGGGGGTGATTCACGTACTATGTCCAAGCGATGATAGCTAGTTCCGCTGTTTCTATCACATCAGTGACATAATCCAAGAAACAAACACAAGGAGAGAGAGAGAGAGAGAGAGAGAGAGAGAGAGATAGTAAACCTTCCTTCATAACTGGGGGAATACCACCACCAAGTCACATGAGGCACGTTGGATGAAATAAGCTAGATTTAGCGGGGAAAAGGCTACAGCGGGAATATTGATTTTTTGCCGCTAAACGTTGGTTTAAATACGCTAGATTTAGCTTGAAAAAAGCTAAATTGGCAACACTGAGTCTGCGTTAATACTGTATTAACGCTGTCTGTGCAACTCCCAGCGCCTACACATGATGTCATCCAGCAGATAAGAAGAGGAATTGCCGAAGGATGTCATAATGTGATTACAGTGATTACGTACTGAACTGCAGTTTATTCCGTTAAATTGATAATAATTTTATTAAACTATGAAATTCGCCAGTTTTCCCTCTCAAGTGCTTGAATAATCCCCAGAAAAGTCGCTAATCGGAAAAATAAAATTTTGTCGCTAACAAGGTTCCCGAATTCCCTAGATTTAGCGACTTGTCGCTGAAGTTGGCAACAATGTTGCCGCGGAAAAGACGGCCCGACCGTGTTTACGGTTTGGCCGCTAGATGTCAGGTTTCTGTTCTGCTCTTGGCGGACTTTAACATTGTGATGTACGGAGTAATTGTGATGTTGTGTCGATTATATGCAAATTATTGTGCGTATTGTTTCTGTCGGTGAGTGTCCGTGAGGTTGAAAAGAATGGTGCACTGTTGTGAACCTCTATGTACTTCGGATGCCGCTAAAAAGCAAAAAAATAAATAAATGTGACGTTCCAAATTTTCCTTCGGAGTGCGGTTTTAGAGAGAAATGCAGGCAAGCTATTTGGAGGTACGAGTATGTAGCTTGCATTTTAGTACATCAGATTTCAATGTAAGCATATCAATCAAGTGAATTCTCCCCAACGAAGTTCCTACTGTTTTAGTGTATATTCTGTTCACAACAGAAAAGCGTCAAACGCAGGAAGGCTCCAGCTACAAGAAATGATGTATTGCCATCAAAATTTAGTAAAATTTCTGATTCAGATAACGATGAACATACCATATCTTCAGCATATAACTGATCTACGTCACCCATAAACAAAAAAAGAAGTACCAACTGCCAGTGCGGAGTCGGCCTATGTGCTTTCTTGCAGTCAGCGGGAGTTGTAATTAAAGATGAATGACATCAGAAAAATGAGTTAAGGTATGTAAACCATATTTAAAATAATGGTACAAATGATCTTTTAGGAGCTTTATTCCTGTTAGAACAAACTGAATCTTACAGGAGGAAAATGAAATACGGGGAAACTACGCTAAAAATTTGCGTCCTCTGGCGTAGGGAAGCACCTACCGGCTACAGATTTTAGATCCTTGCACTGCCTAACTGTACCACCTCAGAACATGCTGAAAAATTACATAATATTTTCTAATGGCAAAACGGGCATAACATCGCTCTCCAAACAGCGGCTTCAATAGGAATGTCGCAACATCCGATGTGTGGAGGAAAAGGTAGGATAGCTGATAATTTATAAGATGGTGATTAAACACAAAGTTATTTATGAATGCAATCTCTATCAGTTTATCGGATACACTGAGGCAGAATTAGAGAAAAACGGGAAGAAGTGACAAACTCGCTAATAGACTTCTCTGCTTCTTTCGTGAATTACCGGTACTTATTTCGTTTTAACAAAGTTTAAGAAATACATTGTAGAAAGTAAGGCATACAACTGCTCTTGGTCTATTTTTTATCTCACATCTGTTCGGTGTCTTCTGAAATTGCTAGTTAGTTTTATAAATGAATTTTTATAGGTTTTCGTACTAGAACATGTTGCAATGAGCGGGCGAGACAGTTCGGTAAAGAGAACTCTAGCGGCGCTTGTCGGAAGTATCTCGAGGCCGAATCTAGTGTGCCGTATTTTCCGGCCTTATGGACAACTCAGGAGATTCTAGACCTGATTGATAAACGACGACAATACAAGAATGCTAGAAATGAAGAGGGCAGAAAAGAATACAGGCGATTAAAGAATCAAGTGGATAGAAGGTGCAATGTAGCTAAGGAAGAATGGCTGAAGGAAGAATGTCGAAGGTTGTATGGTCCTAGGAAAGGTAGATGCTGCATACTGGAAAATCAAGGAAACGTTTGAAGAAAGGAAATCTAGGTGTATGAATATTAAGAGTTCAGATGGAAAGCCACTTCTAGGGAAAGACAAAGCAGAAAGATGACAGGAACACATCCAACAGTTGTATCAAGATAAAGATGTAGATAATTTGGTTTTGGAACAAGAAGACATCTCTATTGCAGAGGATGCGCTCATCGCACAATTCCTCACACTTTTCATTCGGCCAGGGTGCCATACCATCTCTACCTCAGTACCTCGCCGAGTCGCCAAGGCATAGGCTGGCCCCAAGTTGGTGGACGGCCGTTCCCAGTCATGTTCTCCTGCGTTGTTTGTGACGTTGATCACGCTCTCTCGGACGAGGACATTTATGCTGACCTCCACCTGACTGGTGTCTCCTTTGTTCAACGCATCTTTCACGGCTCTAACCCTGCACCGGATGTCCTCCTCTACTTCAACTCAGCTACTGCCTGCCTCTCCGTTCAAGAACATGGAGCGCTCATCAATCGCCGCCTCCATCAAGTGATACCTACACCGCCTCACCTTCAAGACGACTCCGACGCCGATGAAGAACCTGTAGCGCATGCTGTCCTACCGCCTCCTCTGTCTTCCTCATCGCCATTATCTACGCCTTCCCCCCTTCTTCGCCGCCTTCTTCTTTTCTGGTTTAGACGGGCTGGGAGGTGGTTTCCCAGGCCTGGTCGACGATGCCGCCTCCGCCGGCTGGGGCACGGCTTTCGCCACTTTTCCCATGCCCAGCCCCGTATCAGTTCCCATCTCTGTTACTCTTTCATCCATCCTACCTGTACCTACTACCACCACCATCACCACTTCTGTTTACATCTCTCCTCTCCATTCTCTTACTACCGCGACTTCGTCCCATCCTTCCCACCTATTGATCACTTCTCTCCCCATCCTTCCCACCACTGATCTACCACCTCACCCAGCCATCTCCTCCAGTGACCGTGGTACAGCCACCTTCGACGACACCGCCATCTCCCTCCACTTGCAGCTGTGTCATCAGAGGTGTGGTTTCCAGCATTGCGTCTGCCATCATCGTTCAAGACCTTCGCGAGGCAGGCCGTACAGTACAACGGGCATTCCGTATATACAACGCTGACGGACCTACCTTCTTGGTACGCATACAACTGCCAACTTCTACCGACGTCCAGCGCCTTATCGTTCGCGACATACACATCTATAGTCGCCATTATCACGTCGAACCCTCCCATTCTCCCCCCCAAAGCCCTCCACCGTCTTCCTACATTTCGCAATCGCCCCCGGCCTAACCCTCCTCCTCCACTGCCCCATCCTCATCTACGTTCATCTTCAGTCTCACCTCCACCACCCTACTTACCCCCACCTCCTCCTCACTTCCCCCGCCTTCTCCCTACTTCCCTTGTACACTTCGCCTCTTTCTACCATATCCTAGCCTCGCATCTTCTCCCTATCACACCCACATAACTCATTTACATCTATGCTTTGTACCGGTAATATCTCTGTCACATGCATATGTCTTGTACTAATATCTCAATAAAATCTTATATACAAAAGCACTTAGGCAAAGACGCAATTCCTCTCCCATCTCCTACTTCTTCACATACTTACCCACCTCCTTCTTCCCTCACATGGGCCGATGACCTTCGATGTTAGGCCCCTTTAAACAACAAGCATCATCATCATCTCTTCCCTCACATCTCCCCAACCCGCCCGCATCTCTTGGCCAGAGAGAGGGTGTAACCCTCTAGGTGGCCCGCCCAACCCTTGCAGGGTGGGGAATGAAAGCATTTGTAGCAGTAACAAGAAGAGGCTGTTGATGCTGATGAAATGGGAGACCTCTTTTTAGGTCATAGTTTGACAGAGCTGTGAGTGACCTAAATAGGAACAAGGCACCTGGAATTGATGACATTCGCTATGAATTACTGACTGCCTTAGGAGAAACCAGCATGGCAAGGTTATTCCATTTAGTGTGTAAGATGTACGAGACAGGAGAAGTCCCATCCAATTTTCGACAGAATGTTGTTATACCGGTACCTATTCCCAAGAAAGCCGGTGCTCACAGGTGTGAAAACTACCGCACTATTAGTCTAGTATCTCATGCCTGCAAAATTTTAACACGTATTATTTACAGAAGAATGGAAAAACAAGTTGAAGCTGAGTTGGGAGAAGATCAATTTAGCTTCAGAAGAAATGTAGGAACACGTAAAGCAATCCTGACTTTGCGTCTGATCTTAGAGGATCGAATCAAGAAGGACAACCCCACGTACATGGCATTCGTAGATCTAGAAAAGGCATTCAATAATGTTGACTGGACCAAGCTATTTAAGATACTGAAGATGATTGGGATCAGATACCGAGAACGAAGAATTATCTAAAATCTGTATAAAAATCAGTCTACAGTGATAAAAATCGAGGGCTTTGAAAAAGATGCAGCAATCCAGAAAGGAGTGAGGAAAGGCTGCAGTTTGTATTCCCTCCTTTTCAATGTTTACATAGAACAGGTAGTAAAGGAAATCAAAGAGGAATTTGGAAAGGGAATCACAATCCAAGTTGAGGAAATCAAAACTTTGAGATTTGCCGATGATATTGTTATTTTATCTGATACTGCAGAGGATTACATAAAATCAGCTTCATGGTCCGTATCGCACTTCAATAAATTCACAATTAAGTATTTATTATTTTCCACCTAGTCGATACAATGATTGCTTAAGGCAATTTAATGGTTAAAAGTGGTACATGTTTCGTATAATATCAACATCTTCAGCCACATAACACTGTTTAGATGAAAAATATATAAATTGACAAAGTAATGCTTAAGAGGAAGTGTCCTTAAAATTAACATAAGATTGACAACATTAAAACAAACAAAAAACTCAAGAGAAAATATATAAATTATTTCTACAATTGAAAGCAGTCGTCAAGGAAACACTTGTACAATATTCCATAGAGAATATGTCCTAAATGAATATTCTTTTCTTAATAATTCATGAAAAAAGGTCAATTTATAAATTATAAATTAAACAATTTATAAGTAATTGCCAAAATGAAGAAATCCAGATATAACAATGTGGCTCTTATTATTAAAGCAGAAGAAAATATAACTAACTCCTAGTTGTCAATTCTTATTAAGCCTGCTTTCCTTTGGAACAATAACTCCTGTCATTCTTTCACAGTCTTGTGTCTGGTGTAATAATGATGATGTGTTCTTCCTTGCTCTTGCACTTAAGGAGGTGGAGGAGCGGAGGATATAGGTGTGTCAAGAACCTCCTTGCTGTCACCTATAGCTTTAACTGAGGAGGAATAAGTTGTAGGGCTATCTGTAGGTGGAGAAATTCCAATTCTTTTTTCGTGATCTTTCTCAAGCATTTTCAAATATACTAGAATTTGATAATATAAAGGATTCTTATATTCTACAGCCTCATTAAGGTTATCATTTTTCTATATAAGTTGGTCTAGATGAATGTATAGATCTTCATATGTGCTCATTAAGCTGCCCTTCTTTAATTTCTTTATGATGGTCAGGTCCTGTTCTATGTTGGTAAATTTATGACCTGTGGCAATCATGTGTGATCCCATAGCTGAGAATCTTCTATGTTTTTCAGCATTCACATGTTCCAAATATCTAACTTTAAAATTGCGGCCAGATTGTCCTATGTATGTATTCTTGCATTCAACGCATGTGAGTTTATATATTCCCGAATCAAAAATTTTATCTTTTTCCGAGAGATTTATTGTATCATGGTTGAAAATACTATGTTTCTTGTTGTTATTGGTGGAAAATGCAATTTTGAAATTTTTCTCTTAAATAAATGTGTTATTACGTGTATGTTTGGATTATTCTATGTGAATTTGATGTATTTTTCAGTTTTACTAGGTTCGATTGCTAATTTGGATTGCTGCTTCTCCAAAAATGTATTAATTATTTTATCAATCATGTTATTGTTGAAACCATTCAAGAGGGCTTGTTGTCGGAAAAACAACAGTTCTTTATTCCTTTCAGATTTGGATGAAGGAATACTAAACGCTCTGTTAACGTAACTATAATATGCTGATCTTTTCTGTGCCTCAGGGTGTAACGAGTTGTTCTTGATAGTGTGGTAGTTGTGGTAGTTACGGTGGGGTACATGATATTGCTAAAAGTTCACTGCACTGTACCGCTCAGTTTGCCCCGTAGATAAAGATGGTATTCAGCTGTAGGAAATTAGTACTCGACTGTCGATATGAAAGTCCGGAGAAACACTGTAAAGCGCCGAACCACCACTCGTTACCACTGCAGGAGATCAAAGTCCAGGGGTGAAATCCCACGAATACCACTCCGTCCACCTGTCACGAACACGTTTTCAAGCATCTGTTAAACGCCGTGTTGGATTTCGGTGTAGGGTTTCGTCGGACTGTACGACGAAGGATCTCTCTCCTTAATCCACGGGACTGAGAATAAATATGACCTTAAATGCTGAAATATATGAAGTTGTTCACAATAATTTCTCAAAAGTATTTCTGTCTAAATCACGCCAGGGATTCAATTTGCAATTATTGGGACGTAGTAACTTGATTACTAGCTAACCGCTCATAAATACTGAAATATCGAGGGTGTGAAATATAAATTACCGATACTATAACTGCCTACTCAGAACCACTGGTGATCGAAATACAAGAATCAGCTGATTTTTATTTATATTTTCTTGATACACTACACCCTTTGTTCAGGACTGTAGCCAACAATGCCAATATTTTAATACGACGAGCGACAATAATCAATAAAAATACGACTGTTAACTATTTCTCCAGTGAAATACTGTATATTCTGTTGAAATCCTTTCTTTGAACAGAATTTACAATAGTATCGCTTTATTTGAAGAAGTTATTACCTTCGTGATAGGTGGAACCATTGAACTGCTATTTGAAATACCCTGTCGAATGCCTGCACTAATAGACTAAACCATTTTTAATATCCCGTCTTTGTAAGTATGTTATCAAGAAACCTACTGATATTTTAATATAATAATATTAAAAAGAAACATATATCTTTTTTCAGGCAATCTTAAATTACAGGTTGTAATCTAGCGAACGCCTGCGGAACTAACCAGTGTGAAAATTGTAAATAAATGCCAATAATCGCAGATTACTGCAAACAAACACTAAAGACCAATATTTGTGGAACTGAATGTATCACACACACACAATTTGCTACATTTCTACAACTATTGATTACTCTATCACTGAGATAATACAGAGCTCTTGGAACAGCCAACCACTCGCTAGCGCAGCCAACAATCATGCCCATCTAATGTTAATTATATTTCCGTCTGTAGACTAAAAACTAAACTCTTTAGGCTTCATATATATATTTATTAATTGAACCAGCCTTTTCCTACCGTCTCTGCAGTGTGCTGCGATCTTACGTTTACTGATCTACTCGGGTCGCCCCTCTTACTGCTCTTCTACCAATCAGTGCACGGCAACTTCGTTAGGGAGCTAAGGTCGGCCATGATGTGAAAGGTTCGTCTGGGGAAACAATGGTGTTCGGACGTGTGTTGTAGTCTCCCAAAATGCTAGCGTCCGGTTGGAGTATAGACCCAGGATGAGGGTTTTGTGTCGTGGGTTTTAAAACCCTTCTTCATTTTTGATTTTTCTAGCTGGCATCGTCATACCCATATTGAATTATTCCTTTTATTATTGTGATCTGGGAGATGAATACATCTGTGTGTATACTACTATATGACTTATTCTCGCCGACTATTGGATCCATACAAGCAAGTCCTTCAAACAACATAAAGCTAACTTCTGTGATCATAAACTAAAATTCGGCAGATCAGAAAATAAGTTGCACTTCCCAGTTATGGCCATTTATTACACCACCTATACAACAGCAACACCACTATAACGACATACACTGTAATGTCACTCTTTCACATAGTTTCCAAGAGACTCCAAACATTTCTGCGAACGCATAACCAACATGCCGATGCCGGATGCATAGAAATTTCCTCCAGCGTTCTGCAACCACTCGGAGACAGCGGCTTTCACCTCTTTATCGGTCTGGAAACGTCAACCACCGAGCTTACCGAACAGGTGAAAGTCACATAGCGCTAGGTCGGGACTCTAGGGTGGATGTTGCCAGACCTCCCACTTGAAACGCTGCAGCAGTTCTTTCGTTTGGGGGGCCTTGTGAGGTGTTGCGTTATCGTGCAACAAAATCACACCGGTGCTCAATTTTCCCCCGGCGCGTCTCTTTAATCGCTTTAAGCAACCGGTGCAACGTTTGACAATATGACGCTGCGTTGATTATCGTTCCTTTCGGCATGAATTCCGCAACAAACCCTCCATGTCAAAGAACACTGTCGCCATAACCTTACCGGCTGAAGGTTGAACATTGGCCTTCTTTCGTTGTGGTGATGAGGGGTGCACCCATTCCATTGATGTTCGCTTCCTTTCGGGGGTGAAGTGGTGATCCCACGTTTCGTCGCCTGTGCCGATTCGCCGCAGAAACCCGTTGCCGTCTGCGGCATAGCTATGCAAAAATGCCAGGGATGATAGGAAACGTTGTCCCTTGTGCTCATTGGTGAGAAGACGTGGGACCCATCTTTGACACAGCTTACGATATCCAAGGTCCTCGTGAACAATGGCGAACAGGCTGCCATACGACATGTTCAGCTGCGTCGCGATTCCTCTCAGTTTAATGCGCCGGTTCTGTCTAATGTTTTCATGTACACTGTTGACCTTTGCACGGGTCCTGGACGTTGCGGACCTACCTTCGCGATGGTTGTCCGTGATATCTGTGCGACCGGCTTCGAATTGCTGACACCACTTTACGATACCTTGCCGGGAAATGGCCCGCTCCCCAAACACAGCACTAATTTCACGATGAACATCCGTGCAATTCTTACTTTTGGCCCATAGGAATCGGATTGTCGCACGCACCTCATATTTGGAATGAACGTCCAGTTGACGCGCCATTGCATTTGGCCGCTATTCACACAATACTAGACAAGACACCACAGCGACCTGCCTAACAGACGTGTAGACTGTGTCTGTCCCTTTCTCCGCTGTGCCCACGTTTGCGACACACAGTGGGCTGCTGCGGCGCGTTAGTGCAACTAACCTTTTGATCCACCAACGTACTTGATGAAAAATTGAGTGCCTTATTGTGTTTCGGAACATACTCTCTCCACGCGGCGGCTATTGAATGTTTATGTTTTAAAAGGAGTGAAGATGTGGATGGGTAAAATTTATCACGGAAGTATGTCAAATCGATAGACATTGTTAGTGTTCGTAAAAGGAAATGTGTTAATTTTATAGTTATCATTATTCACCCATGAATACGCTATAATTGAGTATGTAATGTATAACTAATGGTTTCGCCTATGTGGCTTTAAAACTACGTGAGGTTCCGCATGGGATTAAAAATTCTAGTTTCCTTTAATTTATTCTGTCTTTTAATTTCACCTTATGTTTTATTTTTCTGGTAATTTAATGCTTTGGGCGGGTTTGGTTTTCATTTGTTTTATTCATGTTGTTGAGATTTGTTGTGACCTTTCTCCGTGATTGGTTGTTTAGTTTGTTTCCAGTGTGTGTATTTGTTGCGATGGCGATAGTGGTTTTCCTGATGTGGGTGTATCCCTGTTGGTTTTCGCGAGTTTGTTGTGTAATTTATTTCTGGTTTAATATTTTTCTCCTGTGAAGTATTTCCCAATCATTTTCAATATCTCATATTAATAAATCGTCTGCTTTTCCTATGTGTTTTCATTTACTTGGAAAAGATTTGAGTTCCTGAAGTTAATTTTGTTGGGCTAGAATTCAATGCTCTTGCGAATGCTCACTTACGCAAGTTTCACTGAAAGGTTGTGTATTAATGATTGATCCCAACGTTACAACCTTTTATTTTCTTGTCATTTATTTAAATAAGTTAAGAAAGATGGGCCCGTGTCTTTAGTTTTAGATTTAGCATAATATATTAATTTCAATTTCTACTTGCTGGTGTGTCACTTAGATGTAGCTGAGATCTAGTTTAATTGTTTTTCTTGTGCTCGCTGCTACAATCGTCCTTCAAATTTCCCCACTTTTTCTTAGATAACCGTTCTTGAAATAGCTTTGGACTTCTGAGATGTGAGAGAAAAATTATGTACACTAATTGTATGTGCAGTTTGTGAAAAGAAGTACAAGTATCTCTCTTAATTATTTTATTTTTTGTGAAAAGAATTACAAGTATCTCGCTTAAATATTTGATTTTTGGTTTCATTTTCATCCATGATGTCTCGTATGGTGTTATTCCCCTACCATTTGAGAAAATCTGAACACCTTTATGAGCTGCAAATACGCGGGCTGGAGTCAGCTGGTAATGTGACTGACTGTGCCACTCGATTTTCATCTCATCTCCAGGTTCCTATTAATCTAACGTTGGTAGAGCAGAAATTAGTAGCTCTTGAAGAAATTGAAGCTTTCCGTACGGAATTTATTGATGAGATGCCTACGAAGGCCCAGGTAGATAGACTCTAGGCTAGATCGATGCATTACTGTAGCCGCATTCAAGATTTTTTAACAATTAAACCTGAAGCAGAATATATTAGTGAATTGACTCGGTTTTTATGTCTTGAATCTAGTATCTCTGTAGAGTTTGACCTGATGTTGGCATGCACAGAAAGTGAGAATTTATCTGTGGTTGATAAAATAATTTGCTCTTGTTCTAATCCTGATAACTTCCCTAACCAAGTTGTTTCCCATTCTAGTGAACAAGGGGCTGCTTGGACTGCCACTTCTGTGTTGGAAGGCCTCATTTCTAAGTTACATATTACTCCTTCACAAAATTCCCTTAAAGAATTGTTCTGTGGCGTTAAGAATTTTCCAGTAAATTCTATTGATGAATGCCTTCGATTCCTGACATTCCTTGTAGAAATGAAGGAATCTGCAAGTGCATATTCGGTTGAAGACTTAGGCATTTATAGGGCCCTGTTCTCTCATTTTGAGGTTATTCTGAAGAGAGATATCTCTGAGGCTATTTCTCAGGAGCGTGAAATTAACGAAATTCAAGAGTTGATTCTTGAAAAATGCATTCGCACTTTAGCCCTTCAAAGTCTGATACCACAGCATTGTTTCAGGACGCAGTTCCTACATGAAAAATTCACATATATATTTGACTTAAAATTATTTTGCAAATGATTTAGGATTTCGGCTCCTGAAGAAGAAATGGTGGCACATAGCCTGAAATGTAAGTCTCCTGCCTACAGATCTTACCTCTCCCTTATGAAGAGTCGCACTAATTTAGTAGAACTAGAGGCTGCGTGTTTTTCTGCAGAGGATGTGAAACATGGAGGCACGTCCAGACCTGTACACCTAACTCCTCCTATTAATCCTAGCTGTCCTGTTCCTTCTAAACCTGGCAATATTGCGAACCTTAAATCATGTTTCATTTGTGGCTCTGTTGAACACCTTAGAAATTCATGTCTATCCAAGGCCTGTAAACCTGATATTTGTTGTTTCCTATGTGGATCTAGGCAGCATACAAAAAATTACTGCCTTAATTCCTTCCAAAGACGTGGCAAATGACTGGAAATTAATGATAAATTTTGTAAATTTCAAAACTTTGAAAACTCAAGTGATTCTGATGAGGTAATTTGTCCTCTTGATTGTAACAAAATATATGGTAATGTTGCTTCCCTAGGTAACTTCACTAGTGTTGAAGTAAACAATGAAACGTTAATAGCATCACTAGATTCGCGTAGCATAGTGAATTCGATCAATTTTTGCATGGTATTCTAAACTGAAGAGCGCTCGTAAATTGCCTGATTTACAACCTGTTGGTGTAAAATGTGTCGCTGCTAATGGTAATAAACTGGAAATGGTTGGGGCTGCGAAGTAGAAATTGAGAATAGGAAATTTCACCTCGAGAATCACTTGCCTTGTAGTTCCTAACCTTTCTTGCAATATGATTTTGGGTACTGGGTTCTTTTAAAAGACTGGATTAGTTTTTGACCTTCAAACTTGAGTGTTCTTCTTTAAGTTTTTTCCAATTTCTAAGTTTCATTTGATTGATGCTCCATTGGGTGATTTGAAAATGTCTTGTGTAAGTGGGTAAGCACCAGAAGAAATCAATGAAATTGATCTACTGAATCTTAATCTTTTGCGTACTGAGGAAGCTAATCAAGTCCGTGATCTGTGTGATCAATTTCCGGTTGTGTTTATCGGCAAGTTAGGTCGAACTTATGTATTAGAGTATGAGATTGTGTTGTCCGACAAGCAACCTGTTAGATCTCCTCCTTACCGTCTTTCACCTCCCCGTATGCTTGAACTCAAAAAGATTATTGACCAAATGCTCTCCGACGGAGCCATCAGACCGTCCACGTCTCCTTATATATCTCCGATTTTCCTGGTACCTAAACCTTCTGGAGGATTCAGGGCTGTAGTTGCTTATAGGACTCTGAACCGCAAGATCATATCGCAATCTATCCTTTGATACTTTGATACTTTATTATTTTTCTCTAGATCTACAGTAATAATACCCATTTGATCCTTTAAATGAGAAAAATAACATGTTCAGCCCATGCCAAAATTCACTCTGTCAAACTCTACATATTGTACAGAAAAAAGAAAATAAAAAGAAAACACGCAGAGAACAAAAATGAGCAAACAAAACAATATTAATAAAAAAAATTTAAAAAATCAAACGTACTCCATGGACATGCCATGAAATTCCTCAGATACTCCGGAAACGTAACCCCCAAAGTGAGGGTCACCACGGTAGTCATCCTCGGCCCTTTCATGCCACGTCCAACGTCCTTGCTGAATATTCCTGTTGTTTTCCCAGAATGTGTAGTTTAAATAAACATAATTAAAATACATAATAAAGTTGAAATAAAATCAGCAGTGCAATCTATCCCTTTGCCAGACGTACCTACTTGTTTTGGTGGTTCTCCGGTGATACGTTATTTACTGTCTTGGACCTCAACCAGGCCTATTATCAGGTTCCGTTGTCTAAGTCATCTATTCCCCTGACAGCCTTCTTCAAAGATCGGAAACTATGAATTCTTTAGGCTGCCTTTCGGGATTTCATGTTCTTACCCGGTTGCTAAATTCGATTCTAGGGGATATCATGTTTAAATTCGCTTTCAACTACATTGATGACCTGGTTATCTTCTCATTCACCTTTGAAGGACACATTAATCAGGTCAGGGAAGTCTTGGAGCGCTTGAAAAATGCTGGTCTTACTGTGAAACTATCTAAAGTAGCTTTCGCCAAACCAATTATGTCCTTTCTTGGGCATGTTGTGTCGTCCGATGGAGCCTCTGTTGATCATACTAGGACCCAGGCTATCAGAGAATTTCTACCCCCTAAAGACGTAAAAGGTATCGCACGCTTTGTGAGCATGGTAAACTTCTTCCGCAAATTTATTCCAAATTTTGCTGAGGTAGGCTGCTCTCCTTAACTATCTGAGACGTAAGGATGTCAAGTCCTCCTGCCCCTCCTCAGCAAGAAGCCTTTGAAACACTCCGACTTTCTCTATCGATTGCTCTTGTGTTGGCCATACCTGATTTCAATAAGCGCTTCATCATGCAAACTGATGCCTATGGGAAAGCTGTTGCTGGTGTGTTCTTACAAGAGTATGAAGGCGGTCCGGTAGCTAATATGTATAAGATACTCACAAATATAGAGAGTAAGTACACTATCTACGTGCTGGAATGTTTTGCCGTATTGTTTGCCCTTCATCGAACATGTACATTTGGACCTTGAAACTGCTAATCAATCTCTCTAGTGGGCAATCGACCCAAAAGAACTAGCAGAATTACTAGATGGGCACTTCGAATTTCAGCTTTTAGTTTCCAGGTTAAACATGCGCCACCCGCAGGGTAAACCCATAACCCCAGGGAAGGCCAGCATTAACCTTACAGAGCCAATGGAAACCTACAAGGTACGAAGGTTGATAGCATGCTGGCACCAGAAGGGGGTTAAAGCTAGCACAAGTGAGATACCAAAGACAGCAATGGAAAACACAAAAACACATCACAACAACAATTAAATGATAGTAAGACAATAAACTTACCTTGGGGAACGCGTGCAAGAAGCTCAAATGCCGTACAGAAGGAGAAACAGTGACGGTGTTGAATCAATTCAAATACAAGCAAACCAACACCCTTTAGGTAACACAAGAAAAAATTTAATTCTCAAATCAGATATTGATTAAGATAACTCAAGTAAAACTAAACATAAGTACTTACTAAGATCGAAAATGTTTAAAACTTACACATTTGATCGGTCACTTAGGTTGAAATTTTAAAAACTTTACTCTTAATTAGAAATCGTTAGAAGATAGTTCATCCTGCGGAAGTGATTATCCGTCGAGTTCATTAAAATCTTTATGTGACTTATCTAACTTATTTCCCACCAATGGGTCAACGCAAAGATGCTAAATTATTTAGCAGATAATAAGAAATCAAAAACGCCCAAATTTATCAACACAAAAAATTAACAGATGGTGAAAAAGTCATATTTCAGAAAACATAAGGCAAATAGAATTGAAACTCAATCAAAAATTCACCGTCTCGAAGTCATACATGAAAAACATGGACAGAGGACATCACCGTACTACACAACAATCCCATAAACAAACCGTTGCTAGACAAACCACAACAAACACATCATGTCTGCTGAAACAAAATCCTAACGGATCCGGCACAAAATTAAATGGGCATAAATTAAACAGAAAAGAAATACAGAGGAACAAAATTTAAAATACGACGCAAACATGTAAGTCAGGTAAGAGTCAGGCGAGATTAAGAGATCTTCCTTAAACTCCTTGGGTTACAAGTAAATCTTTTACCTTGAGTTTATATAGCTGCTCAAATAATGATAATAAAATTTGAAAATTATAGGTGAATAGTTGAACAGTAGATTTTCCTTGAACCGAGATGAAGTTTAGTTAATCAAAACGTCGTAGGCCAGTAGATGAACAGTCATTTATACCAACACGGGTATTATTATTATTATTATTATTATTATTATTATTATTATTATTATTATTATTATTATCATTATTGAGATATGACGTCGTTTAAATATCAATTTAGACTCATGCGAAACAAATAATCCTCTTTTCCTGTTTCTAAAAACACATTCTTGAAGCTTAATTCATCGGTAGTGATAATTTTCAATAGATTTAAAAAGATTTGACACACTTACAGTCTGGAAGAGTTACCAGCGAAGCTACATGGCGCAAGGACACTACCTTCTACAAGATGAAAGTAGACGAGAATGCAGATAACTCACAAATAGGAAAAAACCGAAAAAAGGAGGAAACATCACAACAGGATGGGCTTTTATGCCGATGCAACACTGTAAACCTATCCAGGCTCCATATCTCTGTTCCACGCCAACACCTTGAACACCATGAGAAATATATGATTGGGATGTTTCAACCAAGAAACTCAGGAGGGTGCACGATCAGAGGTCACCAAACCAACCGCCTCCACCGAATTTCTAAAGAATGTACGTCCTTCGAGGATCATCTAATTGAATTAAAAAGGTAAAGAAACACACCTTCAATTCGGTTACCATCGATGAAGATAAGGAGCAATGACCTGCAAAACATACACTACCGGATGTCCGCATGGGACCTTGGTTATATCCGGACTAGAAATAAGTGGCATTCCAAAATCCACACTGTCACTCACCAGCTAAACGGGTACCTCATCGTATCCCAGAGGAGACCAGGTCAATAAAACATAAGTGGTAGATAATGCGGCTGGACGATAGAAAATGCTCCATAGAACAATGAAGAAGGAAGGAACGCAAACGAAAAATCCCATAATATTTCAGCAGGGTGACCTGAGTACCGACTGGGAAATACTAGGTAATCCCATATTTACCTGTTAAGACCACAGAATCTTAAGATGACCGACATATTTTATCTACCGATACAAAAGGTTCCACTGAGGAAAAGAGCCATAGGCTGGCAGGATTATTTAGGTGACGCTACTGGACTAAAAAATATACAATTATGTCGTCGGTCCAAAGGCAATGCAGGAAAACATACGATGAAGAAACCAGAACTCACCAAGAATGGAGAAATATTTCCAACAAGAGAAGGTTATTCAACCGGAGTTGTACACCCATACTAACAAATGGCCAAATTTACTGTAACACAAAGGTAACTCAAAGGGAATACACATCCTTACCAAAGTGCCATCACGACGTAACACCTAACATAGCAACACAATATCGTAATGACTATCAAAAAAACATGGGTCAGCGCATAAGGGATCAAAGGGTAGCGGACAGTGCATAGACGCAGAATTCGAGGCTTGTGGCGAACGTGAATTTAGCAGGTGAATTTTCGTAGTGTGGCAGCTCAGAGTTTATTACACTATCTCTACCAGTGCAGTAGTTCCGTGTGAGTGTTAGTGAAGTGATTGGTGAAAGCGTAAGGCAAAAATTCAATAAATTAATAATGCCACGCAAGGTGAAGCAAGTGCCAATGGAAGTCATAGTTAAGCAGGCCGTACAAGAAGCGCTGAGCAGCAAGGAGACCCTTGGCACGCTTGCCAACCTTATCCAGGACCAGGTAACAAAGTCAGTTGTTGATCAATTAAAGGAGACTATTAATTTTAATACGAGTGTAATTGAAGAACTTAGAAGGGCCCTGGAGGAGCGGGACAAAACAATCAGTGATCTAAAAACTGAACTGCAGGATAAAACTGACTGTTTGGAACAATATCACAGAAGGCAGTGCCTACGTGTGCTCGGTATACCGGAAACTGCGGACGAGAACACTGACAACTTAGTTCTAGACATTGCAAAGGAAATCGGGGTCAGTCTTTCCGAGGATGACATTGATAGGTCTCACAGGGTTGGGAAAATCCAGAATGGGCGTCCGCGACCTATGATTGTCAAGTTTGTATCATACCGCAAGAGAAACGCTATGTTCACGAACAAAAAGAAACTTAAGGGCTCGAATAAAACCATCCGCGAGGACCTTACTCCAGCAAGACTCCGGCTTCTTCAGGACGCAGTCGCAAAATTTACCGTCCAAAACGTATGGTCTAGAGATGGGATCATATATGTAAAACATGGGAACCGAAAAATAGCCATTACTAATCGTTCAGATTTGAACAGTATTCACTAGCCATGAGCAGACTCTCTGCAATACAAGGACCGCCATAGTTGTTTTAGTTCACATAAGTGAATTTTCCACATAGTTGTAGTGTTAATTTAGGTGGTAATATTATAGTTGTAGTAGGTACTTCTTACCATCAGTTGTCATAACGTTCATGTTGGCAGCATTAAGCAACCAGAAAACAAATGTCTCTAATTTCAGCCTCCTTTCACCACTGTCCCAGGCAGGTCATTATCCCGTTGTGCCAGCTCCCTCGAAGAATACCGCTAACCGTCTCAAAGACATTCTTGCGCCCTACCCTATTTCTCTACAAATAGCACATGTCAATGCACAGAGCATTGTCCCACATTTCTTAGAATTCTCCGAAATATTTTCAACCTGTAATCTGCATGCTATAATGATTTCAGAATCATGGTTGCGTCAGTCTATCCCTTCAGCACTGGTTAAAATGAGGGGATACACTTTAATTAGGAACGATAGAGAAGGAAAGCCTGGAGGCGGAGTCGGAATGTTCATACGTGATGATTTGAAATACAAGGTAATATTCAAATCGCCAAGTGAATACTCTCACAGGCCGGAGTTCTTGTTCGTAGGAATTGAAATTCGTGGTACGAAGTGTTTACTCGGTGTAGTGTATCGCCCACCGAAGAACGGAAACACAACAAATCTAGAGGAAGCCCTACAGGATTTAATATCCAGGTATGAACAAATGGTCTTAATGGGAGATTTTAACACTGATCTGACAAATGCAACTACTGAAACTAGGCGACTAACATGCATGTTTGAATCCATTAATATGACAATTCTGCCCTTACAACCAACACCATGTTGCAACATCGCACACACTCCTTGACCTAATCGTTGTAAACAATAAAGACCGTATATTGTCACATGGACAGATGCCTGTGCCAGGCCTTTCCCGTCATGATATGATTTACGCAGCATACTCTTTGAAGTGTCCAAAATACAAGCCTAAGATAATCACATACAGATATTTCAAAAATTTGAACAAAGAGGCCCTCATTGAGGACGCTCTGAGCACACCATGGCACACAGTTCAGTACATAAAGGACATTGACGACAAAGTATCTCATTTTAACGAACTTCTCTTAACTTTATACGACAGATATGCCCCATTACGTACTGCTCGAGTAAAGCGACCATCTAACCCTTGGCTCAATCAAGAAATTCGTGATCAAATGAAAGACAGAGACGTAGCCTATAGCTACTATGTGAAATATCCAACACAGGACAATTTTGAGAAATATAAAAGACTCCGAAATAAAACAACGCAGATGATAAGAAACGCTAAAATACGCTACTCGTACGAAGTTTTAAATACACATAACTCTGCAGCTGTATGGAAAACTCTCCGCGATATGGGTCTAAATAAAACAAAGACAAAGGATAGTAACTGTAATGTACCTTTGGACGATCTGAATAATTATTTTAGCTCAAGAAACGTCCAGACGAACGGAAATACCAAAAGAGCCACTATTGACAAAATATCTTCAAAGAGAAAGCATGGTGGAGAAACATTTTACTTCTGTCACGTGACTCCAGGTGATGTAAAGAGTGCCCTCAATGACATAAAATCAGGGTCTACCGGACACGACGGAATAAACATGTCCCTTTTAAGAAAAATTCTAGACATCATTCTTCCTACAATAACGCACATTATTAACACCTCTCTTATGAAGGGAATCTTTCCTGAGAACTGGAAAAATGCCATCATCAGACCCTTGCCGAAAAATAGTACCCCTATAACCTTTGACGATTACCGGCCTGTTAGTATCCTCCCTGTACTAGGAAAAGTACTGGAAAAACTAGTACACAAACAAATGACAGGCTATCTCTTACATCATAACTTACTCGACAGATATCAATCAGGGTTCAGATCGAATTACAGTACCAACACAGCATTGGTAAAAGTAACTAACGACATTCAGCTAGCAATGGATAACGGACAAATGACAATTCTAATTCTTCTCGACCTTACAAAAGCATTTGACTGCGTAGACAAAGATATTTTACTAGCAAAATTAGAAGCGATGAAATTCTCTAATAATGTATTATGCTGGGTACGTTCCTATCTCAGTGGACGTAAACAACGTGTGTCAGTGGGAGACAATATGTCTAGATGGCTAAATACTGAGATGGGGGTAGCACAGGGTGGGGTGTTATCACAGCTTCTGTTCTCCCTATACATGAATGACCTATCAGAACAACTCACGAACTGTAAATATCACTTATATGCTGACGATATCCAATTGTATATTCATACCAAGCCGAATGACATACAAGAAGCAACCATGAAACTAAACGAAGACCTATTTAACATTAACGAATGTACTAGTAGCCACTATCGCAATCCATCATAATAGGATCTAAAAAAGCGCATGCCAAGTTAGAAAGTATCAATATACCGGTTATTGAGATCAATGAAACACCTATAACACTGAAAGACTCCGTTAAGAACTTTGGAATAATTTTTGATAAGTATTTAAGTTGGTCAGAGCACGTAACAAAAATTTGTCAACGTGTTTTCGGCTCATTACACTCACTGCACAAACTGAGGGACTTTCTTCCTGTCAACACCAGGAAACTGCTCGTTCAAGGACTAATTCTACCAATATTTGATTATGGTGACGTAGTCTATAATAACATAAGTTATTCACTTGGTTCCAAACTTCAACGGGCGCATAATGCCTGCATTCGATTCATTCTAAATGTTCCGCTCCATTCCCAATTCCTCCATCAGCTGTCCTGGTTAAGATTATGCGATAGACGCAAGCACCATGCTGTTTCCCTTCTGCACAAAATACTGCGAACAGGTAAACCAGACTACCTGAGAATAGATTTCAGCTACCTCTCTCCCTCAGGCAGAACACCCGCAAAGTCATCAACACGATCCCTGTTGTCCATCCCCATTCACCACAGTAGGATGTATAACAACTCATTTGTACCGAGGACCATACGTTCCTGGAATTCCTTCCCGGCTGAAATTAGAGACATAAGCAACTTAAAGGTATTCAAAAGAATGTGCTGGAACTTTTATCTACAATCAGAACAATTTACTCCAAGAAGTACCCTCAAATGTTAGATTAAGTCAAATGAATAAAATGTAAATGTAAGATTAGTAACATTGACAATTTTCGAGGTATAGTTTTAATAATAGTAAACCTATAAATTCATTTTAAAATGTTAAAAACAAATTATGATGCTTTACATTTTCAGTTAAATTACATTTCATGTTAATTTTAAATTATATTAAACTTATTTTTAATTTTAAGTAGTTATAATGTTCTGTTTACACAGGTGTACAATTATATGGTTTGGCATAATAGCAGGCTTCATAGCCTGAGCCCCGCCATGTACAGAAAGACATTAATAAATTAATAAATAAAATAAACAAAATGTTTTGCAGCCATTATACCATCCGAAATTCGACACCAAATCAAAATCCCGCCACAGAAATAAAACGTATATCCAGGACCAGAACCATGCCATTTAGGTAGAAAGGAGTTTCACCCTTCAGGTTAACAATTCTTTTCCGCAGAACCCATCAGCACTAATAACAACTAGTAGATAAGGTAAATTACACTTCCCCACATTGAGTCCACAACGCAGAGGATGAAAACAAAACACTGAAGTATTACCAAGTTTCAGGACAAATAATTCAACCACAATACTCACAGTAGTGCATAAACCAACCCCCACTAAGGTTAGAAATGTATAATAGGGATTTGAAAAAATTCAAAGAAGGATACGTTAGGTTACTAAATATAATAACATTTACAAGATAAGTAAGGTTCGAGATAGTTCAAACGTAGAATAAAGCACCAGAAACAGTTGACCGAGATACCTGAGAAGAAAGCACAAGATCGTTTAGAAATAGGCAAGTACAAGACAGTACTCATAAAATGAAGCGCGGTTAAGACGTAGAGTCTATATGATAGGCAAATAGGCTACGATCTCCGACACTGACCAACCATACACCATAACCAGTAACCGTCCAATAATTAGATGACATAGAACGCAGCTCGAATCACTAGCAAGCATCTCGCTCACACAAACTTACAATGAAAGGCTGATGAAGATGGAAAATCTTTCATGCAGCAAACACACTCCACTCACTACTAGCACAAACACACGATAGCTCAATAATGATCGAGTCAGGTCGTCATAGATGGATCCAGCACAAAATATCCCACGTAGGAACAGGTATGACAAAATTCCGTTAACTTAAGTCACAACGAGTATGTAAGAAACCAATCCAGAAGCAAGATTAGAAAGCTTGACGAAGTTAAATACCAAAATGGTAATTTAGCTGCGCACCACTCAAGCACAAGGTTCGAATATCAAAATGGAATTAAAGGGACCAGTACAATTACACCAAGACAAATACAATTACACAAAATATTTAGGTTACACGTTATCAGACTTTAAAATTATTACACAGAAAGGTTCGCTAAGGACAGATCCACCAATACCTAACATAATTAAAACAAATTAATTCGCTCACCAATCTGCAGTACGCGTACGAGCCTCAACCAAAAGCACAAGGCCGTTACAAAAGTTGCATTCAACCAATAGAGGGTTAGGCTAACATTACCAATTAACCAACCTTAATTTGGTAAAGATGAACACGCCTAATTCGCTTAGCGACCGGATCGCTCACCAATGCAGATTCTGGAGACAGAAACTGTAATACAGTACAAGGGCCTTGATATCTAGGGGCAAGCTTTGCTGAAAACTTATTGCCGGCCTTACGGATGGGTTAACACTTAACAAACACATTATCACCAACTTTCAATTTAGTTGATTTTCTACCTTTATTGTACTTATTCCTGACATTCTCATACGACACAGACAAATTCTTCTTGGCTTCGTTCCAAGTCTTTTGAAAGTCATTAGCTTTACACAATCCAGGTAGAAAATCTTCGATTCGATTCCAAGCACATGGGAAAAAGCAGATTGTGGGGTATAACTGAACATGACAGACATAGGTGTCTTACCGTGCGATACGTGAGTAGCATAGCTGAATGTATGGGCCGACTACTGTAGGCAAGAATCCCATTTGGATTGTTTAACATAATGATACGTAATCAGTGCAGACCTTGGGTTTCTATTCATCCTCTCAGCATATGAAGGGTTAGGATAGTACGAAGTGGTACTAGCGTGGGAGATGCACAATTCGAACAGATACCTCTTAAATGAATTCCTAGTGAAGGAACTGGCGTTGTCAGAAACTAGAAAATTGGGAGAACCAAAGGATGCAAAAATAGAATTTAAACAGTTGATAGAAGGTCGGGAGTTAGTGGACCTAATGGGAAAGATCGAACAAAACCGAGAAAACGCATCGATACACACAATGATATGTGTGTTTCCCACAGAAGAACTAGGGAGAGGGCCCACGTAGTCGATGAACAGCGATAACGAATGATAGGGACTGGTGGCAGTTAATATAATAATAACTAAGTAAAAAGTTCCATAGGATGAGAGGCTTGCGACCATGACAACAATCCAACACGTTTATTCAAGTTAGGCTTTTTAATGGAAAACGATTTACAAAATTTAATCACAGTTCTGATGTCCCTGCCATCTTCTTCCAATGAAGAACTGTCTGATTCTCTGTCTAGTTTCGAATATACCCAAATGATCGCCAATTGGAGAACAGTGGTAAAACTTAAATATGACTGGAACAAACATCTTAGAGACAACAATTTTGAAATTAGTGTCCTTTTGAACCATAAAAGAAAAAACACCTTTAGATAGGGAGTAAGGTTTTACTTCAGTCCCATCATTAATTTTGTCTATGATCCCTTTCAATTCTGGGTCTGATTTTTTATGATCCCCAAATTCGTGGTACAATAAAGGAAGGTCAGAAAGGATAGCACTAACGTCAACAACATTAACTTTAAGATTTTCGACATCAGGTCTCACATCTCTGCCATAATTTCCATCGAACATCCTACTCAAGCTATCAGAGATGACATTTTCAGAACCTTTAACATTGAAACTAAAGGATGAAATACAAAGTGCCCATCTAGTGAATCTACCGGTTCATTTGGGTCTATTTGGTATCCAAGAAAGAGCTTGATTGTCAGTTTCTAGGTCAAAGTTCAATGCAGGCCCTATACTTCTCAAGGGCAAACAATACAGCGAGACATTCCAGTTCATAAATAGAGAATTTGCTTTCTAGGTTAGTAAGAATCCTAGGTACATACACTACAGGCCTACGCCCATCTTCATGTTCTTGCAAGAGCACACCAGCAACAGCTTTCCTTGAGGCATCGGTTTGTACGATGAAGCACTTGTTGAAATCTCTGATCTCTAATACAGGGGCATTCATTAGAGCAACTATCAATGAATCAAAGTCTACTTGTTGATAGTTCAAAGGAGCAGCTATTTCAGCAAAGTTGAGGATGAACTTCCTGAAAAAGTTCACCATACCGATGAAGTAGGCAACACCTTTAACATCCCTAGAGGGTTGGAAATCTCTGATGGCCTTAGTTCTAGAATGATCTACTGAGACCCAACCGGACGAAACTACAAGCCCGAGAAAGGGCATACTTTGTTTAGCGAATGCAACTTTTGATAGTTTCGCGGCAAGTCCGGCTTTCTTTAGGCGTTCTAAAACTGACGTGCTCCATGTGTACCACGAAAGTGTTAGAAGAGATTACAAGGTCGTCCAAATAGTTCAACACGAACTCGAAATTTATATCACAGAGGATATAATTCAACAGACTGGTAAGGATGGCAGCACCACATGATAAGCAAACGGCAACCTCAAGAACTAGTATAGATTCTAATCAGTGATAAAGGCCGTAAGGGGAATAGATCGTTTAGATAAGGGTACCTGGTACCATGCCTGGTTCAGGTCCAGTACAGTGAAGAACTTTTCCCCAGAAAACCACCCAAAACAGGTGTGCAAGTCCAGCAAAGGGATAGATTGAAGGAGTATCTTACTATTCAAGGCACGATGTTCGATAACAGCTCTGAATCCCCCAGAGGGCTTAGGTACTAAGAATACCGGAGAAGCATTTATTGAAGTAGAGGGCCTGATAACACCATCTTTATCCATTTGCTCGATTATCTTTTTCAACTCAAGCATGCGTGGTGGCAGTCAAACAAAACTGAAGATAAATATTTACTAAGATCAAAAATATTTAATACTTACAAATGTGACAGGTCACCTAGCTTGAAATGATAAAAAAATTCTCTTAATTAGAAATCGTTACAAAGATAGTACATTCTGCGGAAGTAATTCTCCGTCGAGTTCATTAAAACCTTCATGTGACTTAGCTAACTTATTTCCCATCAAGAGGTCAACGCAAGGACGCTAAATTAATTAGCAGATCATAAGAAATAAAAAACGACCATAATTAACAACACAAAAGATTAACAGTCGGTGAAAGAAGAATATTTAGAACACATAAGGTCAGATCGAATTGAAACTCAATCAAAAGTTCACCGTCTCGAAGTCATACACCAAAAACACTGACCGAGGCAATCACCGTATTACACAACAATCCCATAAACAACCCGTTGCTAGGGAAACCAAAACAAACACATGTCTGCTAAAACAAAATCCTAACGGATCTGGCACAAATCTAATGGGCATAAATTAAACAGAAAAGAAATGCAGAGAAAAACCAAATTTAAAATACGACATAAACAAATAAGTAAGATAAAAGTCAGACGAGATTAATAGATCTTGCGTGAACCTCCTTGGTTCACAAGCAAATCTTTTGCCTTGAGTTTACATAGCCGATCCCATAATAATGATAATAATAATAATAATAATAATAATAATAATAATAATAATAATAATAATAATAATAATAATTTAAAAATTAAAGATGAATCGCTGAAACAGTACATTTTCCTTGAATCAGGATGAAGGTTAGTTAATCAAAACGTCGTAGGCCATTAGATGAACAGCCATTTACACCAACACGGGCATTATGTTTATGATTATTATTATTATTATTATTATTATTATTATTATTATTATTATTATTATTATTATTATTACTGAGACATGGCGTCTTTTAAAGTTCAATTTAGACTCACGCGAAACAAATAAATATTTTTCCTTTTTCTAAAACACATTATTTTAGCTTAATTTATCGGTAGTGATAATTTTCGATAGATTTAAAAATATTTGACAAACTTACAGTCTCGAAGAGTTACCAGTGAAGCCACATAGCGACTAGGACGCTACCTTACACAGGATGAAAATAGACGAGAATGCAGATAATTCACAAATAGTGAAAGAACAAAAAATTGAGGACAACAGCACAAGCAGGATGGACTATAATGCCCATACAAAACTGTAGATCTATCCAGGCTCCATGTATCTGTCCCACGCCAACACACTGCAAGGCCACGCACTACGTCCACACTCCATGGTCGTTCAACTCGGAGTCAGCCTACCCCCAGGCAGCATACAAGCCGGGCGTTGATTGGCTGAGACAGTAGATGGGAACCGCCACAAGCAATTACAGTGTTAGGTCCTAGGGCGCAGCACCGACCAGACACGACACTTCAATACACACGAAGGCGATGTGAATGTGGCAAGATAGACCACATTAAATAGGACAAAGAAGGAGTTCATTTGCAAGAAGCCGAGAGATACAGATATCAAAGTTTACACATCAGTCCAAAAGAATTAGGCAGGGATTTGGCAAATATTACTACCGCCATAAACAGATCAGAGGTTCGTGTTTTGCCATCGCTGATAGTTTCAGTAGAATGTTGGATGGTGATTTCGGTCCTGATGTAAAATTTGGTGTCAAAAAACTCGATGAAGCTAATGTTATTGGCGTTAGAGCCATCCCATCTTATCTGCATTTGTTATACCATGAATTTGGAGATCATCAGAAATCAGACCCAGATTTGAAAGAAATCCTCGACAAAATTAATGACGGAATTGTAGTCAAACTTTACTCCCTAGTTAAGTGTGTTCTTTGTTGTAAAGGTCGGGGTGACCTTAATTTCAAAATTGTGTTCCTCAGTTCCTCGTACCAGTCCTATTTAAATATTATCACTGTTGTCCAATTGGCGGTCATGTGGGTACATTCAAAACAAGACAGATAATCAGACAGTTATTCATCTGGGAAAAGATGGACAACGACGTCAGAACTATGGTTAAATCTTGTGAATCTTTTGCAATTAGTAAACCTAACCTGAACAATCATCTTCACAATCCTCTCGCCCAATGGGAATACTATTCATTCTTTTCGTGGCCCCTCTCCCTAGGTCTACCTCGAGAAACACTCATTTCTTTGGGTGTATTGATGCGTTCTCTCGGTTTTGCTGGATTATTCCCACTAGATCTACCACTTCTCGAACTTCTATCAACTCTTTGTATTCTATTTTTGCATCCTTTGGCCCTCCCAAGTTTCTGGTTTCTGACAATGCCAGTGCATTCACTGGCCATTCGTTTAAGAAATATTTGTTCGAGTTGTGCATCTCCCATGTTTCAAGCACCCTATACTATCCGTAGTAATAATTTATTGAACATTACAGGCTGTTCGCCTAGATACGTGTTCACAATGCCAGATTACATAAAGAAGGAACAATTACTACCAACGAATTTGAACAATTATAAATAGAACTGAAAACACACCAACGAAACCAACTAAGCGGCCCCTTACACGGGCGGATGAACAGTCCATATGTAAGGGCCAATCCTCCAAACCTACAATCTAACAACTAATTTGGTGGCCCCCACATGTGCGGAATACCAGTCTCCATGCAAGGCACCACACCTAAACTAAATCTACTTAGCTGCCACTAACATGTTTCTGATGACCATTCCACAAGTTAGGGCACCCCTACATCTAAATTAACCCTATAATCCTAAAATTAGTTTGTTGGCCCCCTACACGGGTGAAAAACCAGTCCACGTGCAGAGCGCCCTTCCTACAACTACTGTTCGGCCGTGTCATCCCCCCTGGTGAGGAAAACTGAATAATATCGGAACCCATTTTACGCCGAGAGAATGAATAGGAAACTGAAGTCTGCCCTGATCGCGTTTCATCACAGTAATTCGTCCAACTAGGGCTCTTGCCTACACGGGTTGGCTCATGCGTTCAACTCTGCCTCACATGAATCACATGGTAAAACCCCTATGTTCTTCATGTTCTGTTATACCCCGTATTCTCTTATACCCCAAACGTACTTGGTATTGATAATCTTCTCGATCTGTCTAAATCCAATGATGTTGAGAAAATTTGGGATGAAGCCAGTAGGAATTTGTCCTATCGTACGTGAAGGGCGAGGGATAAGTATAACAAGGGTAGAAAGTCAACTAGTTTGAAAGTTGGTTATCAAGTTTTTGTCAAGTGTTATCCCATTATTAGTAAGGCCATTAACAAATTATCTGCTAAGCTTGCACCTAAGAGGGATGACACGGTCGGACAGTAGTTTTCCCTATACTGTATTACAGTTTCTGTCTCCAGTATCGGTGCTGGTGAGTGATCACATCGCGAAGAGAATTAGCCGAGTTCAACTTTCCCAGTTAAAATCGGGTTTATGTATAATTCCTTTCCATTCATAGGGGCTTCTTGATAATTCGTGTTGTGTGTGTTTGTTTGGATCTCTGGATGGGGACTACATTTCAATGAGCCAAAATTTATTTCACTAGCTTTAGAGTGTTAATGTAATTATTCTTGATGGGTATGGATTTTATCTAGTGAAAGTTTCCATGTGTAGTATTTTTAGCCTTAGGTTTTGGGTCCTGTTTCCCGAGCTTGAGGTCCTTTTCAGTTCGAACATTGTGGTTTAGTAGTGTGCGGCAGCTCCTTTACTGATATTTCTTGCTGTATCAGATACAACTGGCACATCTTAAGGTGAAGCGAATTTCTGGAATTTGCTGTTATCTCTCTCTGGTTCAAGACAGCACTTCAAAAATAATTACCCCTCATCTTTTCGGAATCATGGTCAATGACTACTGAAAAATGTTAGCAGTGGTAAATTAATAATGTTAAACCTTTTGATAATTGTGACACAATTGTATGTCTTCAAGGATGTGGCAGGATCTCGGCTAATTATGTCCCCAAGGGAACCTTTCTACCTGTCGATGTTAATAGTGAACCCATAGTTGCCTTAATTGATTCGGTTAGTGTTGTTAACCTTATCGATTCTGGTTGGTTCTGCCAAATGAAGTCACCTTGTAAACTGCCTGATCTAAAGAGTATTAATGTTGAATGTGTCACTGCTGATGGAAAGAAAATAGATATTTTAGGATCTATCAAGATTAAACTTAGAATTGGAAATTTTACCTGGAAAATATATCTTGTTTCTTCTAATATTTATGTAGTATGATTCTTGGAACTAACTTTCTTTCTAGTGTGGGACTAGTGTTAGATCTACAAGATAGAAATTATTTCTTCAAATTTGCCCCTAATTATACATTTGATTTAATTGATGCCACTTTAAAGCTGTTAATGTTTCTGGTGTTGCTAATCCTACTTCGCAGGAATAGAGTGATGTCAATCAACCAAATCTTAACCATTTGAGTGACAAATAGTCGAGCAAATTCGTGCTTTTTGTCAACAGTTTACCGAGCTGTTTACCAGCAAACTTGGTCTAACTTATGTCCTGGAGTATGACATTGAGTTGACTGATAACCAAACTGTCAGATTTCCTCCCTATCGACTCACTCCTCCGCGTATGCTGAAAATGAAAAAGATTATTGTTCAAATGCTCAAAGAGGGTGTCATTTGGCCCTCTACATCGCATATTGTTTCTCCGCTATTTTTAGTCCCTAAGCCCTCTGGTGGCTTCAGAGCTGTAACTGACTACCGTTTGCTCAACCGTAAGGTTGTCCTAACGTCTGTACCATTGCCTGATTTGCATACTTGTTTTGGGGGTTTTCTGGAGCTACATTTTTTACGGTACTGGACCTTAACCTGGCTTATTACCAAGTGCCTCTAAGCGGTCAATGCCACTTACAGCTTTCATTACTGATTGGAATCTGTATGAAATCGTCAGATTTCCTTTTGGTTTGAGCTGTTGTGAAGCTGTTCTAACTCGTTTACTAGATTCTATCGTTTCAGGTTGAACCGTGTGTTTGGTCTCCTCCCGCCTTAAAGGACTTGATACCTGTGCAGTGCTCCTAGTGAGCTTTACTACTATTAATTGTGCGTATTTCTGAATGTCCTAGGCATTGATATTTTGTAATAAATGTGTCTCTCCCTGTTCCTCACTTATGGCTCCATGGGCAAGGAAATTCATTCCGTCCTGGAGCGCCCCTCTGCTCTCTTTTGTCGTATCTGTCATGCCCTGCCCGCGTCTGCTTATCCCCTTCCGGCTTCTCCGAGAGAGGGGGCGTGCTGACGTTGGCAGTGAGTCCTCCCCCCTCCCGGCGAGCCTGTGCGGGTCGCCGGGCGGTGGACAGTCTCACTTACCTGCTGCTCTTGGAGTAGAGCACTGCTCTTTCGTTGAACCAAGGACCGTGAGGGGGGCATGGGAGGTAAGATCTACTGGCTTGCTATGTGTTGGTAGGATGTTGGGAGGAACTTGGAACTTGTACGGATATGTAACGCCATGCATCTGGTTGTAATTTGATAAGGGACGGCTTGGTGCCGAGATATTTTGTGAAAGTAACTTAAAGTGTTGTATGTTTCTTGTATCATGAGGAAAAAGGCTCACGAAAATGAGAGAAAGGTTCCAGAATGTTCTGGACGTGTAGTTTAGGAAGTATGCGTGTCATTGTGCCCGAATGAGCTGTTCATTGTGCCTTCACTGTTGGAAGATTTTTCCTTACCTTGTAACTGGTGAGCTGTATATACGTTGCAGAGCTGTAGTGATTAGTCAGACATTTATTTTGTACCAAACGCGCAGGTTATGTTATGTTAGACCATTTATAGGAGGAGAGGAATTCCTCTATGTTTTACGAGGATGAGAAATGGAAACGGTTATGTTGATTTTCAAGCGCTTCCGAATTTGTTTGTTTTCCATTGTCTGTGAATAAATGTTCTTGTCAAGCTGGTTGGAATTGGGTCTTGACATTAAACCTCTGGGTTGGACCTTACATGTATATCCAGATACTTGGCCCGCTCTCATTTGGGTCGTCCTGCCGGTTGAGTTACGGTACAGTGCTGGCAGCCAGGAGCGTGGTTCGATCTGGACTTTTCTTCATTTACTTGCGAACCTTGAACCCTGGGAGCTCTCTCGTCTCGGTGTTTTGTAATTCTGCCTTGCTTCTTGTATCATTTACACGATGACTGCTCGGGACATTGTTTATCCGGGAGCTTTGCGGAAGGAGGAATTGCTGTATGAGTTAGCAATACGTAATTTAGAATTGAAAGGGACAGTTAAGGCCGATGAACTCTTGTTGAGGAACAATTTTCATCGGAATGTCTCAGCGCCCTGTTATACTGAAAGCGAGGTCACGAGTTCGGTATTCCTTATTGAGACTAATCTCTCTGATATCGCCCTAGTGATGGATTTTCTGGAGAGCGACGTAGATTCGCCCCATCAACTTAAGAGAGTACAGGGTCTTTTGATGCATTATGTTCATCGTGTGGGTGATTTGCTGTCATTAGATTTAAAGGAGGAGGTGTTAAATCAGGTTCAGGGTTTAAAGGTCAAATCTTCTACACTTTTAGAGAACGTTGAGACTTGGCTAGCTGACCCGTCTATCAAAACTAAGCCGGTGTTACATTCTACTGCGACGGCAGTAAGTGAGTTAAATCAATCTACTTCTGACCTTGGGCCCGCCGGGAAGCGGCCTTCCCTCGAGCCGCATTTATCTTCACAACATCTGACTACGAGTCAACAGCCACCCTTGTCTCTGCAGGTTTCACCCCTTTCGAGTATTCCTCATCCACTGAATAACATGCTGAAGGACAGCCCTCACTCTTCGGTGAATTCGGCGAGTGATGTGGTTGCATTTCTTCGTTTTCTTGTCGAATTCTTGGATCACGCTCAAGTATTCGGGTTGACGCATGCACAAATTTTACAGGTGGTCTACCCGCATACCGTTGGAGTTCTTTCTGATAAGATTGTTAATGCAATATCGGAACAATTATCGTTGCATCAGTTTCATGCCCATATACTAACTCACTTTATCCCCGCTAGGGCTCCTAATTCTTTGGTCCAACAATTCTACTTTAGAGTGCAACATTTAAATGAGACCTTATCAGAATTTATTTCTGACATTAAATTTTATGCCAGGGTATTCGCACTTGATTATACGGAGGAGCAGGTGGTTTCGACTATCGTGGAAGGAATTACTCCGTCGCATCGTTCTTGCTTGTGTTTTGTGTCTCAGCCTCGTAATTTTGCCGAGTTGGAAGCTATGGTCATCTCGGCGGAGGGCATTCGTCATGCCGACTCGCTTTGCGTTCCTGACCCTCCTTCTTCTGGCCGGCGTGTTTCTGAGCGTGCTGTTACTCGTAAACCCGCCCCATTAAAAGGATGTTTTGGCTGCGGCGCGTCTGATCATTTCCGTAATAAGTGCCCTTCTCGATCTCTTCAGGCACAAGGACCTAGCCGTGGTTCGAGTACCGAGGTGCCGCCTAGGGTTTCGAAGGTTGTATGTTTTCGCTGTGGGACCCCGGGTCATGTAGCGAGGGATTGCACGAAAGGGCCGAAAGGTAACTGACTAGACCAGGAAAAGGCCATGGACAGGCTCATTAATTCGCCGTCGCCTAGTCAAAAGCATTGTACTACTCCAGGTGAACGTTTGTCATCTGTCCTGCCGAATGTTTGCAGATAACGACCGAGAATAAGGGGGTGGCCCCATTTATCAGGGCCGAGATTAATAATGAGCCAGTGACGGCACTCTTAGATACAGGAAGTGTTGTTTCCTTTGTACGCGAGAAGTGGGTTGGTCTGCATAAATCTGTGCGTAAATTTCCCGTCGTCCACCCGGGTTCCTTTAGTTGTGTGGCTGCTAATTCTTCTAGAGTTGAGGTTTCGGCGTGAAGTGTAAGATTCACGTTGCTAATTTTTCATGACAATTCCCCTTGTATGTGGCCAAGGATTTACCGTGTCCTGTAATTCTTGGATCAGACTTTTTGGCTTACTCGGGCTTTGTTTATGGTATGCAGGAAGGGTCCTGCTGGTTCAAATTTTGTCGTGATGTTAGAATTCCTGTATTCCGGTCTAACTCGGTTTCTTCTTTTGCCGTGGTGCCCTCTGAAGACGAAAAGGGCTCCGATCTTAGCCATTTGCCCGAGGATCAGGCCAAGAGCATTGGGGAGTTGTGTGATGTCTTTCCCGAGGTTCTTACGGAAAAATTGGGGATGACTAACTTGTTGGAGTACAAGATAGAGGTCTCCGATTCTATTCCCGTTAGGAGTCTGCCTTATCGTCTTTCTCCCCCAAAAATGCGAGCATTGAAGGAGATCATCGATAACATGTTGCATGAGGGAATAATTCGGCCTTCCACGTCAGCTTACTCCTCACCCATATTTCTCGTGCCTAAGCCTCAGGGAGGTTACCGTCCGGTTTTGGATTATAGGGCATTGAATAAGGTGATATCGCAATCTGTTCCGCTCCCAGACTTGCATTCCTGTTTTTCGTGGTTCAGAAAGGCTAGGTATTTTACCGTCCTGGACTTAAACCAGGCAGATTATCAAATCCTTTTGGCAGAGGAGTCCCGTCATTAGACAGCCTTCGCAACCGACTGTCAAACTGGAACCTCCACGAATTTTGTCGTTTGCCCTTTGGCATTTCCACTGGCGCTGCGGTGCTTAGTAGGCTTCTAGATCAATTGTTTTCGGATATTAAATTCAGTTATCTTTATCATTATCTTGACGACGTCGTAATTTATTCGGAAACTTTTGAGGAGCACCTTGACCACCTACGCGAAGTGTTATCTAGACTGCGTAACGCTGGGCTGACGGTTAAATTGTCCATGGTTTCCTTTGCAAAGCCGCAGATCTGATCTGAGGATGAGCCGATTGATTTACGTGTAGAGTTATGTTTAAACTAATTTGTGGTAATGGACGTCATGCGGTGACTCATTTACCTATTCCTCTAACCTTCGATTTTCCCCCTCGGGTGGTTTCTTTTCTGGTTAGCCTAACTTGAGGCTTAGAAGGAAGCACGAACCTGCACTACCCTAGTTCTGAAAGGAAGTTCCGACATTGTAAAAATGTATTTTCAAGTTACATGTTTGATGAAGAAACTGATGGTTGTGTAAAACTAGTCACTAACGTTTGAGGTACCAAACACTACTCGTGGTTAAGTGGTAAAGTATGTCTCTGGTCGTAAATGAACTTTGGTAATTAAAGCGTGGCTCTATATAGGACGCCTCCACTATAACTCCACTCCGGAGAAACTTATCCGACACCTTCGGAAACTAAAGGTGACGGAAATAATAGAATGTGAGGAAATAAAATCCAAAGGAACTCTAAAAGCCTACAAAGTAGGCATACCATTAAACGATCTTCACAAAATCACAGTTCCAGAAGAATGGCCTGAAGGGGCCATAATTAGAAGGTACAGGTTTTTTCGTCCCCAAAGCAGAGGTGCAGAACTCGAAGCTTAACCTACTACCATGGAACGTTGAAGGACTTAAAAGCGCCTAAGAATGAACTGAAGGCGAGCTCCTAAGAAGCCATGACATACTCATCCTGACAGAGACTTTTGCGACGGACAATATAGAAATCCCCGGTTTCTACTCAAAACAAATTCCTGCAAAAAAGGACCGAGGGGAAGACCTACAAAAGGAATATCCTGCGTCTACAATCCAACGATAGGAAGAACATCTTGCGTCTGTGAACAAGAAGACACCATAATTATGGAGTCCGAGAGAGTGTCTTTCGTAGGCCTATACATCGAACCACTGACCCCGATTGAAGACATCATAGCAATTGTGATGACTGCTCTAGGAAAGACGGCCACGGGAAAAAGTATTATTATAGCGGGCGAACTAAACTGTATGCTAGATAAGTATGATTGCAGAAGTAGGGAACTACTACAGATGATGGCTGAAGAGGGATTTACACTGGTTAGTAAGAGAGAAGACAATACATACTTCGCACATAATGGTAGCAGTTCCATAGACATAATCCTGTACAAAGGCAACGATCTAGAAGTAACGGACCATAAGGTGTTATATTCCGTTTTGGTGACACCAAATAAAGAAACATTGTCCAGTGACAACTACTTTCAAATTGAAAGAGTCTACAAGCACACGACAGGAAACAAACCATACGAAAAGAACCTCCAGAAAGATAGACGTGAATAAAATACGCGAAATTGGAGACAAGCTTACCATCTTTGAAAACAAGATTCAGGAAAAGGACCTAGATGCTGCTGCAACAGCGCTAGAAGACATAGTCAAAGCCGCAACCTCCACAATAAACGAGAGAAAGGCAAAAAAATGGTTCGATCAACAATGCTATACAGAGAGAAAGAGAGTCATATCAGCCCTTCACGTGGCCAAACTCACTCAAAATCAGGACGACCTGATCACATATAGCAGACTCAGAAAAGAATATAAAAAGCTTCTAAAGAAGAAACGAGACGATTTCACAGAACTAGAGGCTAGAAGAATGGTGGAAGAAGAAAAAGAAAACCCCTACATTGCTCTAAAGCCACGACAGTCACAGACAATGTGGAAAATAGAGATGCCAATCTGGGAGGCTCACTTCACGAACATCCTAAACCAACAAAGTGTCAACGAAGCTCATGAAATAACAAGACAATACGATGACATCAGAAGATTTACAACAGAGGAAATTACAAACACTATATCAACATTGAAAAACAAGAAGGCAGCAGGCCCGGATGGGATATTTAACGAGCACATCAAAACAGCCTCGGAAGTTTTATTCTCAGCAATCACGAACATGATGAACTTATGTCTGTATAATGGACAAATCCCGGTGAGCTGGAAAACCTCGAATATTAGAATGATATACAAGGGAAAAGGAGAGCCACTTGACCCCAACTCGTACCGAGGAATCGCGCTAGAGAACAACTTTCTCAAAATTCTGATGAATCTTGTGAAGATATGACTAACAGAGAAAATCGACAACAAGATCCCAGGGGAACAATTTGGATTTAGGAAAAGCCGAAGCACCCTACATGCGGTAAAAACCTCATAGACGACATCGAGGAGGATATAAGATTCCCAAAAGGAAAATTCCACGCAGTATTCGTCGATTTTACAAAAGCGTTCGACAATCTCAACAGGACCTTAACATGCGCCACACTAGAACAGATGGGGGAACAAAACAAGGAACTAAGCGTCTTGATACACAATATCCTGAGTAAAAACACCATCATAATTTCAGCCAACGTAACAACCCCGCAAGAAATTATACAGACAAACGCAGTGTTACAAGGAGACCCCCTTAGTCCCCTTCTGTTCAACGTAGCCACACATGACGTGGTCCAAGCAATAAGAACTTCCGCTCCGTCCCTCAAGATTTATATATACGCAGACGACATGGTGATGGGTTCTCACGATACTAACGAACTCCAGAAAGGAATAAATGCTCTAGGAACATGGGCTGAATACGACGGACTGCAAATAAACGCAGAAAAGACAGTACACGTGGTCTTCAGGAAAGGAGGACGCCTATCCGCAAGGGACAAAATTTACCTCAAACATGAACCTCTACAAACTACGAACAGCTTCAAATATCTGGGTGTAACGGTCCAGACAACAGCACACTCATTCAGAATTCACACAACACATCGAGCAGCTGCCGCAACCAAAGCCATCTACGACATCATGCCATTAAGCAAACTTTCCCTGGATACAGCTATAGCCCTCTTTAAAGCTTAAATCGGTCCTATTCTAACATACGGAATAGAGATAACATGGGAAACGTTATGCTATAAAGACCTAATACGAATGGAAAAAGTGAAAGCCAGATTCTTGAAAGCAGCCCTCGGAATTTCAAAGTACACCAAGTCAAGACTAGCGTACGAACTCGCGAGAGAAACATTTCTAATAGAGGACCTGAGATGGAAATTCAATCTGCCCTGTACAGACAACTAGAAGAAACTGCGGTTAGAGAGGGAGAAGAAAAAGAAGGAGATATGGCCAGAGTTCTACTCTTCAGAGGCCATGATGAACAGAGCATGGACCGGCACAAAAAAGGAGCTGAGACATTTTGTAAATTCCATGGCAGTCCATGTCTACCATCACAAAATCTGTAGGTCGAAGACATACCACGACCCGGACTCGATGTGCATATGTGAACTCTGTGGTAAACATTGTGACCGATATCACGTACTGTCGTGTAAAAATCGTGTGAAATCAATCAATCATAGACCTTTGTAATTAATGAAAGGTGAAAATTAGCTGATGAACATTGATTTGGTTCAAATTATATTAAAATAAGTAACTTCTTGTGGAAAATAAGCGAGGAAGTGAAACAGAATTATCCTCAGTGAATGCCAAGGAGGTTCTATGTGTAACAATTGTATTAGATGGTTTATGTCATGAACATCTGTTGTGAAAGTGATGTTTGCCGAGCATTGAACTGCTCTTGAGAGTAATAACTGATATTAGTAATTGAAAATGAAATGAAACTATGTGTTCTAGGGCTATATCATGATGGTTTTGGGTGCAGTGATCATTATCTCTTATGGACTTATTATGTTGAAATTTAGTTTGATTCGGGATCACTGTACGTGGTAGGAGTTTATCTTGTGTTTCCCAGGGGGAGGCTGTCCCAGTAGGGACACGCTCTTAGCCTTTCTCCTCAACATTTTTGGCCTGGGTGATTCACCCTTGAAATTTGTATCACCTTGAATTTTTTCCAACTCTGTTTTAATTTTATTACCTGTGCGACTTATGTCGCTAAGTTAAATTGCATCCTCTCCGCCTGCGTGGTTATACTCCATCGTCCATATACATTGTATTCTGCTCGTATCCTCATTATTTTCTGGTCCAGTGTTGGACCAGCTCTAGAGCGAGTCTCTCTCCCGTAGCTCGTTCGCTCTTCTGCCAAGTTCTGCTTCGCATAGGTTGTTGGCGTGAAGCCAGTCCATTGTCGTCCATCATGGATGTTGGATGTATCTCTCGGTGGCTCATTTCTAGAGCATCAAAATACCACAGCATTCCTGGGTAATCCAAAAAATATGAGGGCTAATACCCTCAAAGGTTGTTTATGATTCTTCTGGGAGTGGTCGTCCGCAACTTATTTACTAATTTTATCCGTTTGGAAGGTTGTGAGTATATGATCCCGGCTGACGCCATGCGTTAGCTTACCTTCAAGGACCAAATGTAAGTTCTGTTTTTCAAGATATTATTATTTTCTTTCCTCCTCGTGTTGAATAACCTCGCCTCAAATCTTAACTAAATTTGTGGATGTTATTCTGTCCTACGAATAACCATTCTGATAGATCTTAATTCCAAATGAACTTGGAAATTTTGTGAAGTGAAAAGTACTCGGCTTACTGACTGCACCTTTTCAACCTTCGTACCGCAGGAAGAATTCTATCAAAACCTGTTTATGTCTCTGCATTTTTGCGAGAAATACATTACTTGTAAATCTTAACTGTATTTCGGACCATGTAAAATATATGTAGTTAATAAGAAATGACGTAGTGCTTGCTAATGCGTAATCGTCTCCTGAAAAAATTGAGACCACGCGATTTTCTCAGGAAATCTGAATCTCCTTATTCTTTTAATTTTCATTTTCTTGTTTTCCTTTTACGTATATAAAATGTTTTATTTCCTAATGGTTCTTTGCTCTTGTTTGTTATCTCTATGGCAACCGTTGCCCATGGATGATGATGATTATTTAAAAAAAAGATTGAAGTGATAATTTGGTAGTTGCCTGAAGTTTGAGCTGTTGCTCTTACCCTTTCGTTTATTATTTTTGTTCCGAGGTATCTGTGGAACAGCAGAGGTGAAAGAAGGTGCGGGCTGGAATAGGTCTCAACTACCAAATTAAAGTTAATTTAAAACTTTAACAAAGGTTATATTTTCTTTTCAAAATCAACAAATAACAACAGAGAAACAGGTACCAAGTAGCAGGAAAACAAGTTAAAAAATTACATTTGCTGGGGTTCAAGCCCCGGGTGAATAATTAATGAGCTCCAAGCTCCACTTTACCAATATTCAACCAGACCACCTGGGGCAGAATTCCCCTGAAATCAAAGAGCACTTGCTCTCACTTAATACATTCCGGCCTTCAAGAGGCACTCAAAACCTAATACGAAACGAGCGAATCGGCTCCCAGTTACTCACGCCTATTTAAGGCATCCTCTAATTTTACAATCACTTGCCTGCAGGCACAACTTACAAATTTACACAGGGGTATCATGTACCCAATCTACTGGGCCTACTAAGAAAAGGAACAGGTTAATTACATGGCCCAAGTATACCAAATTGACTGGAGGCGTAGCTTGAGCTCCTAATACACTTTTAAAACCTACTTGGCACTAGGCCGCTTACACAAGGGCTAATCCCATACTAAGGAGGTGACTCGTATAAGAAAACTTTATTACATTGAGAAAAGAAGAAAATCGGTTATGGAAACGTAGTCACCTCAAAACAAGATGAGTGGGAGCTCGAGAGGGTTAGGCACTCTCTATCCCAATTTGTAGTTAAAGAGACGGAATTTTTACCAGATGTTTTTACATTTTAAAGGTAGATTACATGAGAAAAGTTTCGAACCTGCCCCGTGGGTTAAACTGCTGAGCTAGCAAGAAATAAAGTTATTAAACGGCCATTACCTTGTTGATGAAGAGCTGCCCGAAGAAAGAGGCGCTTCCCGCCCCCCGCTACATATTCACACACTAAGCAAGATGTCGATGGAGTGGCGACGAGCCATGAACCTCAGCAGTTTTATACCCACAAGGAAGCTTCGAGACGTTTCATGAAATAAAAGCGCCACACCCCTTCCCCTTATTGGCTAACATCAAAAGTTACACACAACATGAACAAGAAACCTAGGATTGGAGGAAAATTAATTTAGAAAATTCGGGATTGGCTGAATTAAAACTGGCGGAAACAGAGATCAATATTGCCAACCCAAAAGCTGAAAGAAAGAAATTTAACAAAGAACAAACTTATGGATACAAGGTTTCTTCAAAAAACAGTTCCATCACTTCGCAGCAGAGTGCACAATCGTAGTCTTTTCTCTGTAGAGACATCTAGAAGAGAATGTCCACACTTCTTGATACAGGGCAAAACAAACACAATTCGAAATAGACACAGTTCAGAACACTTCAAAATTACAAAATTTACAGGGGTGACATCTTCCGAGAAACCGTTGAGTTAATTCAGTTTGTTAAAGTTCAGGCTTTCTCCTGTAGAGGAGTTTCAACTGGCGCAATATTTGAATTAGCGGCGTGGAGGTGTACCGCCCGGTACAATTTTATTAGAGTGCATTCGCTCTGTATTTATGATATATGTGCAGTAATTGCGTTTATGTGGGCGTGGTTCTTGTGTTGATGTGTTTAACTCTTAAATCTTGGTGTTTGATGATTTATTTACGCTGGTTGTCCCCCAGGTTTGGAGGTCCTTTGTACTTTTAGTGAAGCGCGGTGAATATTGGGTTGTTTTGTTAGCCTATTTACACTTAACCTTGGTGTCTCTTTTCGTTTTTGGACTGGCATTCGGTCTACGTTCTTTTTACCCTTCCTGTAGTCCCCTTGAGATCTGGTTTCTTCGAGAGAATCTCGTGGCCTCTCATTATTAAGTCCGATAATAAATTAAAAGGCAAGAAACCCTCTAAATTTTTTTAAAGTAATGTGCTGGAAAAACTGTTTATTTTAGGGGCTTCTGCCAGGTGATAGTTTTCCGTTTAATTCATTTTTTCTTTAATGTTAATTTTAGTTTTTAATTTAGTGTGGAAATTGTTTTCATTTTATCCAGTCTTAATTTATTTAATTAATTTCTGTCTTTTAAATTTAATTTGTCTTAAACGGTGCACCGTAAGTTTTTAAAAGAGGGAAAAGTTTTTTCAATCAATTGTAAAGTTTTTGCAAATGAATTATTGATTTAACTTCGAATTGTTTAGAGAAATTTTGGTGTTTTTCTTTCAAAACTTGAATCATTACATACCGTGCCAATACTTAACTTTGGATCCCACTACTCTCTGCGTTATGGGCAATTGACTAACAAGTTGGTGAGTATTTACTGACAATTTTGTTGGATATTTTTAAGGGTTTCTGGTTACTTCTTGTTAATTGTTTACTTGTACTACCATGCCCAGACTACACTAAAGGCCGTGACACTGAAACTTGGCAACACTATACTGTTACTCCTTGGAGTCTTACTTGTAACATGTGGGAAATTAACCTTCAATGATGTTTTCTCAAATAAAACGTTGCTGGAAGTGCAGTTTTCATTGGATACATATAAAACAAGGTGAAAATTGAAATACATACGTCAAGGTAAAGATGAGAATAAACAAACATATGGCTACAACTAGAAAAAACAATACAATCCTATGTCCATCAAAATACATTTCTAACATTGGGAATCAAATTACTCCAGGGTCATCAGTTTTCTTTTCTTGCCAGAACTCTTAACCGTGGCATCGGTATCATTAACATGTTTCGTGAAGTTGTTGATCAAAATATTTGCAACCTACGGCAAAGATAGACAGATAAGTTAATTTAGAGGTTTTTCACAATATGAGCAGCACTCCCTTGTATCACTTACACTTTGCCTAGCAAGCTGGATCAATACACATTTCTGATTCTTACTCTGAAAGAATACTACTTCATATTCCTCAGAGATTAAAATCTGCATGATCTTATATATACTTGTACACACATTTAAGAGCAATTCTAATGGGACCGATAATCCACCTCTGTTTAAGCTATTAACCATGCCATTTTCCACTCTTTCATTTGATATGTTCGAGATACAGTACCTGCAATTAAGTTTACTGGCTAGCTTAAAAGCTACATAACCTGAAATGTAAATGACAGGAAACATATTATCAAAATCTACTTATATTTCATTTACTTTCCCTAGCACACTGGAAAATTCACTGCATATATCCGTTTCGTCAGTTATGTTCAATGAACCGGAATCTAATTCAAACATGTCCTTGCTTAAATATTTCTTTATATTTTGCAGACCTTAATCCTAGCAAACACTGCACTCTTATCTTCTTCTCAGCTTCAAAATCTTGTAAAACAGGTACATTATATTTGGCATCACACAACTGTCTATTAGAATCATAGTTGATGGAGCACGAAGGAACACAGCAATGCCTTGGCATCTGAAATTAAGCCTAGCTTTATTTGTTATTGTCATACTTGTCATACTTGTGCAACGTAAAAAAATAACACAATCATTCTGCTCTTTCTAACTACTCAATTTTAAAAATACAAACACAGAATGGCTTAAAAAACGGTGTGGATTGTCACTCTTATACATACTGCAACATGAGAAAGCTCACCTTTGCCGTAAATTAATGCAGTTCCACGATGCCGAATAGCGTATAAATTAATTTTTTAAACTATAACACATAAAATATCTTCAGTATACTTTGAATTTTAAACAATGCCATCAAGTTAAATCACGCTCAACACAAAATATAATGAGACACCACGTTAGACGTGTTTACAAATTACGAACTCAGAAGTCATATGTTTGACTCCAAGCGACGTTGTCGGATCTCCAATGTCATGGCCTTAGTAAAGTCCGGCCTTGGTACCACTAATCGCCCGTACGGCTGGTATAGACTTCGCGAAGGTACTTTTAGACTCAACCAAAGCGGAGATTTTATTGCAATCCTGCGGACAAATAACTCCTTCAGAATCCACAGAAAATCCAGGGACGGGAGATTCACAAGTTTTAATATTAACCTTTAGTCATTGATTGCGTTTTTGGAAAGAAGTTGGGCATTTATTCTTAAGATGCTGCCTCGACCCACACAAATAACAGCAAGGACCAGTACTACGTTTCATTGATGGGCAAGAATTGCCAAGGTGGTCAAGTGATCAACAATTATATTTTTTAAGATTTCCACTATCCCTAGATTGAAGCGAGACCGGATTAACAGGAGGAGAGTGGCAGATAGGTCTGTCCGCGTCCCCGTGCTTCACATCCTCAGCAAAAGTGCAAGCAGCCTCTAATTTCACAAAATTAATCGGTCTCTTCGTGAGGGAGAGGTAGGATCGGTAGGCGGGAGAAATACCTTTCAGAATACTTGCCACCATTTCTTCTTCTGGCACCGAAATTCGGAATACCTTCCAATAAAATCTCAAGTCCAAGATATAGTTTAAGAGGTTTTCATTGAGCAGTTGAGTCCTAAAACAGTATTGAGGAATCAAACTTTGCAGTGCGAAAGAAGGGATAACTTTCGACAATACAAGCTCATGAAATTCCTTAATCTTTAAATTCTTCGATATAGCTTCAGAGATTTCACGTTTCAAGATTCCCTCACAATGGGAGAACAAGGCACGGGAAATACCCAAGTCATCGATGGAATATAAACTACCAGACTCGATCATTTCTACCAAGAACCTCAGAAACCTGGTAGTTTCTTCAGTTGAGTTGACTGAGAAGTTTTTAACGCCGTTGAACAAGTCTTTCAATGAGCAGTGAGAAGGAGTAAAATTTAGACTGGCTAATAGATTCTCTAAAACTGGGGAGGCTGCACAATATGAACCTTGATGATTGGGGGAGGCATCAACATGATTAGTAGCATTACTAGAGGTAGGAAGAGAGCAGCATCTCCTTTCAACAACCGATTAGTTCTCATTATCCTTACTTGCCAACATTATGTCTAGTTCAGCAGAAATACTAGAGGCTATGGTCAACAGTTTAGTACATTCAGAAATAAAGCTAGGTTCAAGACTCATAGCAATCAGATATTGGATGCGACCTAAATAATGCCACACCCTAGACTTAAGTCTGTTAATTTGCCCCTTTGTGGGGGAGGTTTCAGTGACTCCTCTCTAACTATTTCTATGCCAGTTATGGTGTCAGTAATAAAATTCAAGGACACCAAAGTTGCTGGTTTTGACAAAATCAAGATTTATAGGAACCAGGACATAAGAGGCCAACAAAGCAGCACACTCCGTGACCGTGTTAGCAGGTTTGATGCCCCGGATAGTTAGTTCATAAACTAAATCGGCTTTTCTCAGTTTATAAGGGAACAGCACCGCCCTCGACATCGTTGTGGTATATGAAACAATAAGTTAGCACATTAATCCAAATAAAAGCGCTTATTTCACAGGAAGATACTTTACAAGATTCAATAATTCTTCCTCTCTTTGAATCCCTAAACAATTCAAAATTACACAACAATAATAATAATAATAACGTAGTCGTTACGTTGCAATAGGCCTAATTACTTCCCCAATAGAATGTAAACAGTATATTTTGACGTGCGATGCCATAATTTCAGAAACTTTTGATGTAATCCGGCAAACGATTGGTTGACTCACCTGATATAATAAAGACAAATCAACCTTAAAATAAATGGTAGTAGTACAACACGTTCAGTTTTCTTATAACTTGGTATAGTTCTTTACTATTTCAAAGGCCTACAGTCTTGATAACTTAACTTGTAACACGTTTCGAATTAATTAAGCGAAATACCGGTAATGATGATGGTGTTGATGATAATAACAATAATAATAACTTGAAATTAAGAGGTGGCATAAAATCTAAACAATATTTTCATTAATGGTGAGATAGCGAGTCCTCTAGAGGTTATGTTCACTCTCTCAATCAAAGGAACAGGAATATTCATAACTCTCACCTTACTAAAACGAAACCTTCTTTAAATGTTTGGTCACATTACATTTCGAAAAGATTTTCCATATCTAGTGTGCACGGAAAGTATTATGTGAATGAAATGCAACATATTCAGCAAAATCATCCTCCATCTTGCTGCAACATAAGTGAGTAACTTAAGTGTATGTGGAAGGTCCACTTATAGCAATAAGTGGGACACTTAAGTAGGTAGTATGAAATCAATCCTGGCATTTAAGGGGCACTTATGTATAAGTGCTGTCTATGAATTCGGCTCCTAATCACCAGATTGCGTGCAAGAAGCCTGGATTCAATTCCAAACCTCTCCGCTGTGTTCATATCGAATTAGAGCATACGGCGATTCGTCCGTCGAATGGAGAAGATAAACCTTGTACAGACCGATTAATGTTGTTCAACAGGAGTAAGCTATATGCCGACATCAGGATTCACTCTTTCCCTTATTATTATTATTATTATTATTATTATTATTATTATTATTATTATTATTATTATTATTATTGAGTCATCAGTGCATAGACTGGTTTGATGCAGCTCTCCATGCCACCCTATCCTGTGCTAACCTTTTCATTTCTACGTAACTATTGCATCCTACATCTGCTCTAATCTGCTTGTCATATTCATACCTTGGTCTACCCCTACCGTTCTTACCACCCACACCAATAGCCGATTTTCAAGTGCATCAGGTATAGCCCGGCTGCACTACCATTTCTCAAAACAATTGTCTATCATTTTCTGCATCCCTATATTTTCTCTTTAAACATATTCGTTTAAAAAACCGAAGACTGCTCCTTATACGTTGTGATTACTCATCCGGTGTGGCGCCCACAATTAAGCAAACACTGCAGTACGTTTCCTTTACGAGTGCGTCTTGCGGTCTGAGTGCAGCCCTCTCAATGCTCACAGCAGTCCGGGCTGACTTGTGACGTGTAACACAACGGTTGCCATGACAACGCTCAAGACTGTCCCCAGTACGCATAAGGCTATATTTTGCTTGGTGCAGCCCATTGAGACACTGGGATAATCGGCTGCTTGGCACGAGCTGGGACGATATTATCCGAACACACCCGAGTATGTAAAGCGGCCTCTCTGCTTAGTTTGCTGCCATGTTCGTATCTGAATCTCACACTGAAACACAATCGAACAAACAAGACACATTTACTATTATATCTTGTCGCGAGAGTTGTGGCTACTGTTACAACACCTGTAACAAGAAGCTTGTTGTAAATTTGAACGTGTGGTGCTCGGAGTATTCTTTTATCGTGAAAGTAAATGTCCGTTGTTATAATGTGAATCCTGACAATGTGGCGGATTAATCGTGAGTGAACTGTACATAAAATACGCGCTTTTGAAGAGCATTTAGTAGCACAGCTCAAAGAGTGAGCTCTTGGCGTTTTTATATATACTGCGTGAAGCGTAGCATAATTATTTTTGTATGAATGTTTGGAGAGGTAGTGCGATTGAAATTCATTAGGGATATAAATATGTAGCGTGCGAGGCCATACTTATATATAGTATTGAAATCTTTTCTTATAGTGTGAAAGAATAGTGTTTCTTCCAAGGCGTGTTTTAACATGGAACCCTCCGTGCATTTAGTTTGTATTTTAAGAGAAACTTCATTTTCGAAATGGAAGGAGGAAGATAAAAAAGAAATTTTATCAAGCAATCGTCCCCAACCAGTTTTGACTTATCAGAAAATAACTGGTTCTGCCTCCGAACAGATGTACACACGAAATTTCCAGGTATCTTGATACAGTAGTTATCCGTGGTTATGTGGTATTCATTATTTGCAGAGACTCTTTTGTTGGCGTTGTCTTATTGTTGGAGTGAAACAGACAGTCTGGAATCACGCAGGATTAGAAAATATGTCCTGTGCTACAAGGTCTTTCCAAAAGCACGAAGGTTCCTCGGAGCATATAAAAATGCCGTGGGATTTAAAGAAAAAAGAATCAGAATCAAATTGCTGACGCTTTAAGAGAAAATGCTCGTCTATACATCACAACATTTAATGAGAGTGTGAGGCTTAACAGACTTTCCATGCGATTACGAACCGGTGCAGTTTTATTTCTTTCTAAGCAGGAAATGGCATTTAGAGGGTATGATGAGCGCGACTCCTCCTTATATAAAGGGAATTACTGTTGATTGGAACTTCTATTTTCCAGCAGCTCATTAGAAATGGAACAGCATTATACTTCTTTAAAGGTTTATAGCGGAGAATCGAAAACTATACAATGTGAGTTAATAGACTGCATCTATACCTCCTTTAGGGTTGCTGCGAAAGAAGAAATTTTAGAAACCTCTTTCTATTCAGTTCAGGTCGACGATACAAAGAAATCGCAGTGTTCGGCGATACTTCGGTATACGAATTAACCACAAATGTGCACTAGTTGAACGCTTTCGGTTTTTTGACGTTAGTTCGGACTGTACTGCGATTACTTTATTCATCTTGCTGCATACTGTTTTGAGTGAATTTTCCTACAAAACTAAATTGATTGCCCAGTGTTATGACGGAGCTACTGTCATAGTGGTCATGTAAATGGTCTTCAAACTAAGGTCAAGGAAGGTGCCCCTCAAGCATTATTTGTACATTATTTCGCACACCGAATCTAGTGGTAAAGCAAATTATTACCAACATATTACCAGAGTGCCGTTCTTTTTTTTTTTTTTTTTTTTTTTGCAAGCTTTGGTGGTATTCCTTCATTTTTTCATTTACCAGTCAAAAGAACTTTTGTCGCTGATTCAGTAATTGCGAAGCGAATACCATCTGGTGTGGATACACATTGGTCGTCACATAGGAAAATTTGAAAGTGGTTGTAGAGGAGTGGGAGGGATTGAAAGAAAAATATTTGAAAGGCTTGTGTACGATCCTCAGTCAGACGAAGAAAACGTTAGTCAAGCAGAGGGGTTGCTTAATAATGTCAATAGCTTCCAGTTCACATTTTTATCAATAGTATTCAATGACTTTTTGAGCGTGCTAATATATTATTTAACGTCCTCCAAAAGAAGTCTCTGGGCGTTTACTTCTGCCTCTCAAAAATAAGCACTACACGGCAACTGATACTAGGTAAAAGGAATGAAGAAACATTTAAAACCTACTTTCATACGGCTGAGGAGGAAACCAAAATTGAACTAAAAATAAAATTCTAGTTTAAAAACAGAAAGTGACTTTTCTAAAGTATGGAGTGCTTTATTTTCAGATACTGGATGTAGTCTCCGTGGAAACTGATACAAGATTACAAGATATGCAGAAGCTCCAATTTCTTTTCTTAGGATATAGCTCTTCGTTTGAAGAATTTTCTAAAATTATCCCTTTTGATGCTCTAGAGAACTTAAAAATCACTTATCCCACGATATTTGACACACCAAACCAAACCAAACACCATGGCGCAAGAGCCCCGAAGGGCCAAGACCTACCAAGCGACCGCTGTTCAGCCCGAAGACCTTCAGATTACGAGGTGTCATGTGGTCAGCACGACGGATCCCTCGGCTGTTATTCTTGACTTTCTAGACCGGGATATTTGACGTACACCGGTTAAAAAAATGAACTTCAGTACATCTATTCCGATTCTACCTGCAAAGATACCAGTTTGGAGGAAATAATTCTGTCTCACAACAAAAATGAACTCAAGGACTTGTTCAATGCAGCGTATCAATTATTTTGTTTAATACGTACCATACCGTCTGCTAGTTCATCAGTAGAAAGAAGTTTTTCGTGTCTTAAGCGGAAAAAAATCTACTGAAATAATTCAACATCCCAGGAGAGGCTGAGTGCGCTGGCAAGCATATCCCTGGAGAAGTCACTGCTGAACGACTTGATGCATACAATGCCCTTTTACGATGACATTATTGCCAAGTTCGCTGCTTCAAAGGACCGGAGAATAGATTTAACAAACAAGCAATAGATGTTACCGAATGTGAGCAATATTTGTTTTTTAGTTAATTTTATTAAATTACATTGTGCTTTTTAAAGTAAGTGCATGAAAATTATACCGCGCATATTTGTAGCCCAAAATCTTCCCAAAACATCACCCCGATACCTTATTTCTTCCTAGCTAGATTATCCAACGCACCTATTCAAAATGTACACGTTTACTGCATAGGCGCGAGTTGGGTTGCACCACACTTACACCCCACGAGCCGCCACTGACTTACACTTCCTTCAAGAACCAACTGAACAAGTCCTGGGTATCTTAAGATGTGTCCTATCATTCTATCTCTTCTTCTCGTCAAATGTAGCCAAATCGATCTACTCTCACCAGTTCGATTCAGTATCTCTTCATTCGTGATTCGATCTATCCACCTCACCTTCAGCATTCTTCTGTAACACCACATTTCAAAAGCTTCTATTCTCTTTCTTTCTGAGCTAGTTATCGTCCATGTTTCACTTCCATACATTGCCACGCTCCACACGAAAGTCTTCAAAAACATCTTTCTAATTCCGATATCAATATTTGAAGTGAGCAAATTTATTTTCTTAAGAAAGCCCTTCCTTGCTTGTGCTGGTCTGCATTTTATGTCCTCCTTACTTCTGCCATCGTTATTTTACTACCCAAGTAACAATATTCATCTACTTTAAGACTTCATATCCTAATCTAATATTTCCTACATCACCTGCCTTCGTTCGACTGCACTCCATTACTTTTGTTTTGGACTTATTTATTTTCATCTTGTACTCCTAACCCAAGACTTCATCCATACCATTCAGCAACTTCTCGAGATCTTCTGCAGTCTCAGATAAAATAACAATATCATAGGCAAATCTCAAGGTTTTGATTTCCTCTCCTTGGACTGTGATTCTCTTTCCAAATTTCTCTTTGATTTCCTTTACTGCCTGTTCTATGTAAACATTGAAAAGGAGAGGGGACAAACTGCAGCCTTGCCTCACTCCTTTCAGGATTAATGCTTCTTTTTCAAAGCCCTCGATTCTTATCACTGCAGACTGATTTTTATACAGATTGTAGGTAATCCTTCGTTCTCGGTATCTGATCCCTATCATCTTCAGAATTATAAATAGCTTGGTCCAATCAACATTATCGAATGCCTTTTCTAGATCTACGAATGCCATGTACGTGGGCTTGTCCTTCTTGATTCGATACTCTAAGATCAGACGTAAAGTCAGGATTGCTTCACGTGTTCCTACATTTATTCTGAAGCCAAACTGACCTTCTCCCAACTCAGCTTCAACTTGTTTTTCCATTCTTCTCTAAATAATACGTGTTAAACTTTTGCTGGCATGAGATACTAAACTAAGGGTGCGGTAGTTTTCACACCTGTCAGCACCGGCTTTCTTGGGAATAGGTATAACAACATTCTGCCGAAAATCAGATGGGACTTCTCCTCTCTCATACATCTTGCACACTAAATGAAATAACCTTGCCATGCTGGTTTCTTCTAAGGCAGTCAGTAATTCGAGAATGTCATCAATTCTAGGTGCCTTGTTCCTATTTAGGTCACTCACAGCTCTGTCAAACTTTGACCTCAAGATTGGGTCTCCCATTTCATCAGCATCAACAGCCTCTTCATGTTCCAGAGCCAAATTATCTACATCTTTACCTTGATACAACTGTTGGATGTGCTCCTGCCACCTTTCTGCTTTGTCTTCCTTCCTTAGAAGTGGCTTTCCATCTGAGCTCTTAATATACATACACCTAGATTTCCTTTCTCCAAAGGTTTCCTTGATTTTCCTGTATACAGTATCTACCTATCCTAGGACCATACAGCCTTCGACATCCTTGCACTTCTCCTTATTCTTCCTTAGCTACATTGCACTTTCTATCCACTTCATTCTTTAATCGCCTGTATTCTTTTCTGTCCTCTTCGTTTCTAGCATTCTTGTATTTTCGTCGTTCATCAATCAGGTCTAGTATCTCGTGAGTTATCCACTGATTCTTAGTTGATGTTTTCTTCCTTCCTAACATCTCTTCAGCAGCCCTACTGACTTCATTTTTCATGACTCTCCACACTTCCTCTATAGTGCTTCCTTCAGCCTTTTCATTTAGTCCTTTTGCAACATGTTCCTCGAAACAATCCCTCACACTCTTTTCTTTCAAATTGTCTAGATCCCATCTTTTTGCATTCTTTCCTTTCTTCAATGTCTTCAACTTCAGATGGCATTTCATAACCAACAAGTTGTGGTCAGAGTCCACGTCTTCTCCTGGGAAAGTTTTGCAGTCCAACACCTGGTTTCAGAATCTCTGCCTAATCATAATGAAGTCTATTTGATACCTTCCAGTGTCTCCAGGTCTCGTCCACGTATACAGCCGTCGTTTGTGGTGTTTGATCGGACTAAATTATGATCAGTGCAGAATTCAACCAGCCGACTTCCTCTTTCGTTCCTTTGTCCCAATCCAAATTCTCCTACTGTACTACCTTCTCTTCCTTGGCCTACAACTGCATTCCAGTCTCCCATCACAATTAGATTCTCGTCACCTTTTACATATTGTATTAAATCTTCTATCTCCTCATATATGCTTTCGATTTCTTCATCATCCGCTGAACTAGTAGGCATATAGACCTGCACTATTGTGGTGGGCATTGGTTTGGTGTCTATCTTGACGACAATAATTCTTTCTCTATGCTGGTCGTAGTAGCTTACCCGCTGCCCTATTTTCTTATTCATTATTAAACCAATTCCTGCATTTCCCCTGTTTGATTTTGTGTTGATTATTCGGTAGTTGCCTGACCAAAAATCTTGTTCTTCCTGCCAACGTACTTCACTTATACCAACTACATCTAACTTTAGCCTATCCATCTCCCTTTTCAGATTCTCTAACCTATCACAACGATTCAAACTTCTAACATTCCACGCTTGGAGTCGCAGAATGTCAGTATCCATCTTCCTGATGATCGCCCCCTCTCGTGTAGTCCCCACCCGGTGATCCGAATGGGGGACTAGTTTACCTCCGGAATATTTTACCCGGGAGGAAGCCATCAGCATTACATCATTCATACAGAGAGAGCTGCATGTCCTCGGGAGGTAGCCATGTTGAGTATTATTGCAAGGCCTTATCAGTCAATCATCTATACTGCCGCCCTTGCAACTACCGAATGGCTGCTACCCCCCTTTCGATGAACCATTCGTTAGTCTGGTCTCTCAACAGATACCCATCCGATATGGTTGCACCTGCGGCTCGGCTATCTGCATCATTGGGACACGCAAGCCTCCCCACCGCGGCAAGGTCACATGGTTCGCAGAGGAGGTATTATTATTATTATTATTATTATTATTATTATTATTATTATTATTATTATTATTATTATTATTATTATTATTATTATTATGCCAATGGTTTTGAGTCTGGGGACCAGAATTCTTTACGCACAATGCAAGTAGGTTATTTAAGGAAAGTGTTACTGTAATTTTATTTTGTAGTTGTGTGCACTCGGTATCTTCCTTTTCCCGTTGTACAAAATTTTCTTCATCTTTCCGGTTTTTCCGGAATTTATGTTAATTTCGGCTATTATTAATTATTTCTTAAGTTACGTTTGTGTATTCTGATGGTGAAATTATTTCGTACAAGGTATCTGATTTTATCGTGAAGAATGACCTTGATATCACAGACCGTTGCCACAGACATATAGATCTAGACTGGCAATGGGCAACACGATTTTGAAGCCGGAACAGTGCAGC